>NC_060138.1:851831333-852158083 GCF_021461385.2 Schistocerca piceifrons
ATCGTTCAGAAGCGATGAGAGTCCTTCTGCGGTTGTAAGGATCTATTTCACTGTGTCTGTAACATAAAATTAAACAAGTGGACCATGGGATATATTGATAGTGATCCGTCCTTTAGCTACGGTCTTCAGGACAACAAGCTTCCTTGTATTTTTTTTATAGAAAGCATTTTAGGACTTACCCAAAACATGCACAAACAAATGTAAAATAGTTCAAACATCGTCCGGGAACGACCTCTAATAATCTGTTAATATTGATCATGTTTCTTTAGTGACTCCACTACCGCATGTGAAACCTCAGCGTCTGCGAATGAGCTCACGAACCGTCTGTTTCTCACACAGGCCACGTAACACTAGTGGCCTTGCACCGAACACATTGCAAAAACGCGCAGTGCGCACCAAGAGGACAAAATGCATACTTTGTTTCCATGTTCATTAAATGTCGAGAGGATAGCGTTTAAGAACGATCTCAGTTTTAAAACTCTCATCGAACTGAACTGAAGAAAGTGTGATTCTCAATAACGGACGGTGTCTAGAATTGTTTCACGTACTACCGTTTGTTACTCGCTGGAAGAAAAAAGGGACGACGTGTAAGCTCTACGGGCGACACATGCGTAGATGATTCCTACTTCCTTCTCTGCTTCGAGAATGCTTTTTTGTTGTTGTGATGTTCTTGTTGTTGTTATTGTTACGATCTTCAATCCGAAGACCAGTGTGATGAAGCTCTCTACGCTACCCTATCTTGTGCAAGTCCGTTGATCTCCGACTAACTGTTTGAACCAGCTTATTCTATTCATCGTTTGGTCTTCCTCTACTGTTTTTACGCCACTCACTTCGTTCCCGTACTAAATTGGTGATAACTTGATGCCTCAGAATGTAACCAATCCTTTATTTTAGTCAAGATGTGCCATAAATTTCTTTTTCTCCCAATTTGATTCAGTACCTCCTTATTAGTTACACCAACTACTCATCTAATCTTCATCATTCTACTACAGTCCCACGTCTCAAAGGTTTCTACTCTCTTTTTGTCTGAACTTCTTACTGTCCATGTTTCACTTTCATACAGGACTATATTCCACACAATTTCCTTCATAAAACAATTCCTATCACTTAAATTTATATTCGACGTTACACTTCGCACAAAGGAAAAATAAGAGAGCAAATGTAGGTTCGTGTTTCACAGTTTCCCTTGCCAGCAGGTTTCCCATAACTCGACGGAGAGGGAGGGGTACGAAAGCCATAACCGAAACTGCTCCACAAAAGATCAACCTGTACGAAAGCGTAAAACATAAACAGAGGTAGAGCAGTAATTACCCAGACTCTGAACATTACCAATAGCGAAGCCCAGTCTGAAAAAAAAGCACGGTTGTTGTGGGCGTAGCAATATGCCGAGTGACTGAACACATCGTACAGCACGGATCACGTGCCGAGGCTGTCCGCGGGCGAGCTGCTGCTACTTGAGTTGCAGCGAGTAACCGCTTCATGTGACAAAGTACTCGCTGGTACTAACTGGAGTAGCAACTATTAAAAACCAGTGGCAACTGAATTTTAACTCGTCAATTCTAGTAGCCGCGTGTAGCGGTCATGTGACCTAGTCGTCGTCAAACAGCGCTTTGCCGCCTCGTCTGACAGCTCAATGACTAGTCGCTCATTTGTTATCTGACGTAGCTCTCAACTTTTTTTGGCTGTTCAATGATTCTGTTTGTTTCTTTGCCGACACATTGGAGAACCAGGGAGGAAATGTGTGCAAATGGTAAGGCAAGCACATGTTGAAATTTTCGGATGTTTACCGGCAATATGAAGGGCTGCGTGACACAAATAACAATAATTACACGAAGAAGATTGCGCTGCAAAATAATTGTACAAAATTACTTGTAGAACTGAACGAAAATGGATTGAACACTCCCTCTAAGGAACATCTGAGAAAAAGCTTTAAGAACACTAAGGACGCATGTTGTTGTTGTTGTGGTCTTCAGTCCTGAGACTGGTTTGATGCAGCTCTCCATGCTACTCTATCCTGTGCAAGCTTCTTCATCTCCCAGTACCTACCGCAACCTACATCCTTCTGAATCTGCGTAGTGTATTCATCTCTTGGTCTCCCTCTACGATTTTTACCCTCCACGCTGTCCTCCAATACTAAATTGGTGATCCCTCGATGTCTCAGAAGATGTCCTACCAACCGATTCCTTCTTCTAGTCAAGCTGTGCCACAAACTTCTCTTCTCCCCAATCCTATTCAATACTTCCTCATTAGTTATGTGATCTACCCATATAATCTTCAGCATTCTTCTGTAGCACCACATTTCGAAAGCTTCTATTCTCTTCTTGTCCAAACTATTTATCGTCCATGTTTCACTTCCATACATGGCTACACTCCATACAAATACTTTCAGAAACGACTTCCTGACACTTAAATCTGTACTCGATGTTAACAAATTTCTCTTCTTCAGAAACGCTTTCCTTCCCATTGCCAGTCTACATTTTATATCCTCTCTACTTCGACCATCATCAGTTATTTTGCTCCCCAAATAGCAAAACTCCTTTACTACCTTAAGTGTCTCATTTCCTAATCTAATTCCCTCAGCATCACCCGACTTCATTCGACTACATTTCATTATCCTTGTTTTGCTTTTGTTGATGTTCACCTTATATCCTCCTTTCAAGACACTGTCCATTCCGTTCAACTGCTCTTCCAAGTCCTTTGCTGTCTCTGACAGAATTACAATGTCATCGGCGAATCTTAAAGTTTTTATTTCTTCTTCATGGATTTTAATACCTACTCCGAATTTTTCTTTTGTTTCCTTTACTGCTTGCTCAATATACAGATTGAACAACATCAGGGAGAGGCTAAAACCTTGTCTCACTCCCTTCCCAACCACTGCTTCCCTTTGATGTCCCTCGACTCTTATAACTGCCATCTGGTTTCTGTACAAATTGTAAATAGCTTTTCGCTCGCTGTATTTTACTCCTGCCACATTCAGAATTTGAAAGAGAGTATTCCAGTCAACATTGTCAAAAGCTTTTTCTAAGTCTACAAATGCTAGGAACGTAGGTTTGCCTTTCCTTAATCTAGCTTCTAAGATAAGTCGTAGGGTCAGTATTGCCTCACGTGTTCCAATATTTCTACGGAATCGAAACTGATCTTCCCAGAGGTCGGCTTCTACTAGTTTTTCCATTCGTCTGTAAAGAATTCGTGTTAGTATTTTGCAACCGTGACTTATTAAACTGATAGTTCGGTAATTTTCACATCTGTCAGCACCTGCATTCTTTGGGATTGGAATTATTATATTCTTCTTGAAGTCTGAGGGAATTTCGCCTGTCTCATACATCTTGCTCACCAGGTGGTAGAGTTTTGTCAGGACTGGCTCTCCAAAGGCTGTCAGTAGTTCTAATGGAATGTTGTCTACTCCCGGAGCTTTGTTGCGGCTCAGGTCTTTCAGTGCCCTGTCAAACTCTTCACGCAGTATCATATCTCCCATTTCATCTTCATCTACATCCTCTTCCATTTCCATAATATTGTCCTCAAGAACATCGCCCTTGTATAGACCCTCTATATACTCCTTCCACCTTTCTGCTTTCTCTTCTTTGCTTAGAACTGGGTTTCCATCTGAGCTCTTGATATTCATACAAGTGGCTCTCTTTTCTCCAAAGGTCCCTTGAATTTTCCTGTAGGCAGTATCTATCTTGCCCCTAGTGAGATAAGCCTCTACATCCTTACATTTGTTATCTAGCCATCCCTGCTTAGCCATTTTGCACTTCCTGTCGATCTCATTTTTGAGACGTTTGTATTCATTTTTGCCTGCTTCATTTACTGCATTTTTATATTTTCTCCTTTCATCAGTTAAATTCAATATTTCTTCTGTTACCCAAGGATTTCTACTAGCCCTCGTTTTTTTACCTACTTTATCCTCTGCTGCCTTCACCACTTCATCCCTCAGAGCTACCCATTCTTCTTCTACTGTATTTCTTTCCCCCCATTCTTGTTAATTGTTCCCTTATACTCTCCCTGAAACTCTGTACAACCTCTGGTTTAGTCAGGTTATCCAGGTCCCATCTCCTTAAAGGACGCATACAGAAATGAATTAAAGGAATTGAAGAAATCCGTGAAAGGTTGCAAGGGAACTGGAAATGTTGTAAACCCACTATAATTTGGGTTTTTTTCAACAGTGCCATGAGTGATGGTTAATCCAGCTCAAATGTGGTAAGTTATACATCATACAAATAATTGTGTATTGTAGGTGCTATGCGTTTAGTTGGCCGACAGCACCCACAAACCGATCGTTACACGTCGGAACCAATCGGAACACTTCGAATCAACTGCTTTCTTTGCCCCGTTGCTGCCAACGTCAGCGATATAACAGTCGTGCGACATTATAAACCAAGAATGAGATTTGAGCCACACTTCACTAGCTACTACCTACTCGTACAAACCAACAGATCTTTGTGAACAGCTAGTAGCGGCTACGTAAGTAGTAACCATTCACCACGAGTAGTAGCGGGGATAAAAATCCAAAAATCGCCCCTTGTGACTAAGCCTTTAGTGGCACCACCAATGTGGCACACCGGTTTCGTCTCTTGGAGCCAACAGCGGTGACCCAGAGGTCCAGCATGTCGCTGCTGAATGGAAACGAGAAAAGCAATTTATAGTAAAATTGAAAGTAAGGATTTGTTGATGCGACACATACTGCGTCGTCAAGGAACCGCCAGTTTGGAAATGGAGGGAAGTTGAGGGGGGAGGGGGGTATAAATTATAGAGAGATCAAGGGTTGATTTTAGTAAGTAGATTCTGAAAGGTGTAGGTTGTTATTTTGCAGTGGTAACAGTTTTCCTGAGGATAAAATTACCTGAAGAGCTGCATCATCCAAACCTTCGAAATGAAAACCACAGCAACAACAGCAACACACCACTCTGATGAAGGCCGAAGCGTTGTTCTATACAACAACATAGTGACGTTGTCACAAATATCAAATCAACCGGTCGCTTCTTTTGTTCGTGTTGTGCCACAGTTTTTTTCCCTAATTCGATTCAGTACCTCCTCGTTAGTTTTCCGATGTATCCATCTAATCTTCAACATCGTAGCACCACACTTCAGAAGCTTCTATTCTCTCCTTGTCTCCAATGCGTATCGTCCATTCCACACTCTTGTACAGCGCTATATTCTAGACAAATGCCTTAAGGTAATGTGTCCTAAATGAAATTTACGAGGACGTGTTGAAAAGTAAAGCCTCCAAACTTTTTATGTGAAAATTCTTAAAGCTTTTTAAATAAAACAAACGTTATTAACGTTACACGTTGCCATGATACACGCCTCATTTCGGGGGCCTTTAGCGGCAGAGGGCTGCAAATATGTAGACATGAAGAATAAAGATATAGAGTGTTAACAACGTTTGTTTAATAAGCTGAAAGTGTTTTCACATGAAAAATTCGGGGGCATTACTTTTCAGCAGATCCTCGTAAACATGGACATATTTCTGTTTGCCACAAACTTTTTTCTCGCTGTTCAGAGTCTGTATTTTATATCGTCTGCTTTGACCATCATCAGTAATTTTCTTGCCAAACAGCAAAATTCATCTACTCCTTTTAGTGTCTTATTTTCTAGTACATTTTCCTCTTGCATGAATTAATTCGCCTACATTCCATTACAATTAATCTCTTTTCGTTACACTATCAATTCCGTTCAAATGCTCTTCCATGGCATTTATTGTGAGACATCTCCCTGAACGCCATTTCTATATTTCTCCTTGGTTTCCTTCACTGGTTGCTCAATGTACAAAATTTGATAACGCTAGATTTAGACTACAACTCTGTCTCAGTCACTTATCAACTATGACTCCCCTTTTCACGTCCACCGACTCTTATAACTGCAGTCTGCTTTCCGTATAATGTGTAGATGATCTTTAGCTCCCTACACTTTATCCCTGTCACCTTCGAAAGTTCAAAGATTATATTCCAGTCAACATTGTCCAAAGTGTTCTCTAAATTTGCAAGTGCTAGAAACGTCGGTTTGCCTTTCTTCATCCTATCTTCTGGGATAAGTCGTGGGGTCAGCATTGCTGGATCCCAAACTCATCTTCCGTAATCGGCCCCCTCCTCCCCCCATAAGGTCAGCTTCCACCAGCTTTTCCACTGATCTGTGTTAGTATTTTGCCACCGTTACACATTTTAAATTGAAATTATGATATTCTTCTTGAATTCTTTCGTCTGTTATATATATATTGCATACCAAGTGTAATAGTTTTGTAATAGTTGGTTCTCCCAAGAACATCAACAACTGTGTGGGAATGTCTGCTGCAGAGGCCTTCTTTCGGTTGCTATGTCCTATCCAATGTCAGATGATACGACATTAAAATATTTTGGATTTTCACTGTCGTCATAACGAATTAAGGCATCAACATAAAGTTATAAAACTTACCTACACAGAAAGAAGAGTCTTCCTCAAATGCACAGTTATGTAATTGATATTGTCAAGTACTCTGCACTCGAACTGTACTGGCTTGCGATAATAGTCGAAAGGCTGTTACACAAGTGACTTCAAGTTATTATACGATTTCATAACCATTAACTCTGAGCATTGCATGTTAACTTAGCAGCTCTAAAAGCTTAAACTTTCTATACCGACATAGTTAAACTCAGTGTGAGCCCCTTAATTCCGTTCTCAACAAATTCGCTCAGGATGTTCGATATGACGTTCTCGATGCCTGCTGCAGCGCAAATCCCAATTACGTAGTCTCTGGAAATGAATCCCAATAGCGAATTCTTTCGCGAATAAATCGGTATTGAGTGATGCAAGTACTGAGTGATGCAACCAGCAGCGTGGATATGAGCAGACGTTGTGTGCGGCCCGCAGGTAACCATGTCACAGGGCTGGCAGGCGCCGGTCCAGGTAGTATCGGAATATGTTCGCGAAGGTAGTGGATAATGAATAAATAATAACTGCCAATGTGGTGGGGGCGCAGCGTCTTGCTGAAAAGTGCCTATTCCTCTTACTGTTCCGTCTTCACCAACATTCCAGAAGTCCAGTAACATGTGCCTCGCTCAGGAAAATGGGATAAATGTCTTTCTTAAACACAAACCACTTTTACTTTCACTTCCAGAATCTCGATCTCCGAACATTAAACCATACTTGTCTGGATAAACTAAATGTCTCATAACGATTGATTCTGACAAACATTCATCTCTGTCCGTCCATCCGCACTTTTTAGCAATGCTATTAGCAGGACGAGGGTGACACGTTCCTCCGGAAGTCTTCGGCCGCTATCACTGGTGATTTTTATACAAAATTTAAGAAGACAGTTTTCTAAACCGAAAAGCAACGATTTGATTATCAGCCAGAGACGTTGCCCTGGACTACAGTTTTTCAAACAAGGACCATCCGAACTAAGTGCATACTTGATCGTAGAGAACATGTGGGTGCTAATAGCTAGTTACCACACTGGAGGCCATACCATTGACGAATAGTTCAAAACTGCGTAGTCGACGTGGTACGCGAGCAGCAAGTGTTACAGCTGAGAACGTGTGCTGCAATTTCCTGTACGGCGGTAACCGAACACCGATCTGAGGGAAGGACAGAGATGCGACAGGTAGCTATTTCTGTCGTGCTGTCCCGGCTGCAGAGGAATGCGGCTGCTCCCTGCGTGCGAGGGCGGACGTCTGGGACAGCCGCGGCGCACCGCCTCTGCCTGCCTAAGCACCCGTCTGTATCACTCTGCTACTCTGCTCACACTGAATCCCCAGATACCCACAGTGAAACAGCAGGTAAATACCGGTAGGTAACTTAAATGGAAGAATCATGCTAATTACGTATACTAACTAAAAAATTATTAAAGGCCTTTTTTGTGAACGTCTTCTCTAGAGATCGCCTTGCCCTATCCTCAATATTTGCGGTTAGTTGCATCCCATATGGTCCTACAACATGTTGAATTCTCTCCTTCAAAAAACGAATTAACTGCAACTATCCGTCACATTTATGCACATATTCATGCCAGCAACGCTTTAGTTTTGTTTCCACTTCGTACTCTGCGAAACATTCATCCGCTGACGAGCGATCATCCTCCGCTAATCGGTGCAAGCTTTCACATGCATTACCTACATCTTAGGTGACATGGGATTTCTGGCAATAATGTCGTGGTGTGAATCTTATTTTACTGCGTGATGTTTTGTCTCGTACGGCGACATACACCTTCAGAGGAAATGGAGATATTGGTATCTTCAACTAGCTGAGCAAGTACAATGTACACTGATTCGCTCCTTTAAGTAGTTCGATAATAATCTGCCTAGATCTCCAGTGTCTCTGAAGACGTCTCCAGCAATAGAAGATGCAATGTCAAGAACAAAATATGTCTTATACATAAACCTTCTAGAAAATCGATATTATCAAGGATTTCCCATTCAGTCATGTCATCTCGAATAAAATGTCTAAGCCATTCGCCGGCCGAGGTGGCCGATCAGTTCTAGGCGCTACAGTCTGGAACCGCGTGCCCGCTACGGTCGCAGTTTCGGATCCTCCCTCGGGCATGGATGTGTGTGATGTCCTTAGGTTAGTTAGGTTTAAGTAGTTCTAAGTTCTAGGGCACTGATGACCTCCCATAGTGCTCAGAGTCATTTGAACCATTTTTTGAAAAACCAATCCTATATCATGTCCCACCCTGTATGTAAACTTTGCGGAAAACGCAATAACGACAAGAGGACTAGATAAGCCACTTCCAGGAAATGAAATGATCGTATGACTTTGATGGGGTAGCTTGGCCGTCGAGTTGCAAGTCTTTTGAGATAACGCCACACTGGTCGACTTGCGTGTCGGTGATGATGAGGGCAACACAACACACAGTCGAAGAGCACAGAAAAGCTCCGACCTGGGCGGAATTCGAACCTGGACCATTTGCATGGCAGTCAGACGCGCTCATCACTCGACTAAGGAGACTGACTTTTCCAGGAAACAGCTATCAGTTAATACTGTTTTCCCTTCCACGATTCACTACTTGCCTCCCACACCGATATTCCATCCCTAACAACAGCCACCTCCGCAGCACCGTCTGTCACTTACGTGCGATCAGCCTTGTAGTGGAACGTGTTACCTCGACGAAGAATTTTCCCAACGCTTGGCTGGAGGGCAGCTGCATCTTTCCGTCTAGTGGACCGTGGCGACTGATCAGATGAAGCTCTCCTCACAGCCAAAGTTTCCTGTTTATTGTAATGGGTGGACGGCTTGGCGTATTCCGTTCCAAGAAGGACACGGTTTCCCAAATTTTAAGTATGTCTCTTACAATTTCTAAATTAACACTACATTAAACTGTACTCTGTACGTCACTTCTTCAATCGATTTACTTTTTCTTCTTCTTTTTCTTCGTGTATTAGACAACTCCATCTCTTGTACGGTCTTTCTACATTTCTTATTCCAGTGCTTTTGTAACTGAGAGCGTTAACCGCGATTCTTCCCCCTCTCATATGGCCCGCATGTTTCTTCCATTTTGTGTTAATTTCCTTCATTTCTTGTTGTTGTTGTTGTTGTTGTGGTCTTCAGTCCTGAGACTGGTTTGATGCAGCTCTCCATGCTACTCTATCCTGTGCAAGCTTTTTCATCTCCCAGTACCTACTGCATCCTACATCCTTCTGAATCTGCTTAGTGTATTCATCTCTTGGTCTCCCTCTACGATTTTTACCCTCCACGCTGCCCTCCAATACTAAATTGGTGATCCCTTGATGCCTCAGAACATGTCCTACCAACCGATCCCTTCTTCTGGTCAAGTTGTGCCACAAACTTCTCTTTCCCCAATCCTATTCAATACTTCCTCATTAGTTATGTGATCTACCCATCTAATCTTCAGCATTCTTCTGTAGCACCACATTTCGAAAGCTTCTATTCTCTTCTTGTCCAAACTATTTATCGTCCATGTTTCACTTCCATACATGGCTACACTCCATACGAATACTTTCAGAAATGACTTCCTGACACTTAAATCAATACTTCTTCAGAAACGCTTTCCTTGCCATTGCCAGCCTACATTTTATATCCTCTCTACTTCGACCATCATCAGTTATTTTGCTCCCCAAATAGCAAAACTCCTTTACTACTTTAAGTGCCTCATTTCCTAATCTAATTCCCTCAGCATCACCCGACTTAATTAGACTACATTCCATTATCCTTGTTTTGCTTTTGTTGATGTTCATCTTATATCCTCCTTTCAAGACACTGTCCATTCCATTCAACTGCTCTTCCAGGTCCTTTGCTGTCTCTGACAGAATTACAATGTCATCGGCGAACCTCAAAGTTTTTATTTCTTCTCCATGAATTTTAATACCTACTCCGAATTTTTCTTTTCTTTCCTTTACTGCTTGCTCAATATGCAGATTGAACAACATCGGGGAGAGGCTACAACCCTGTCTTACTCCCTTCCCAACCACTGCTTCCCTTTCATGTCCCTCGACTCTTATAACTGCCATCTGGTTTCTGTACAAATTGTAAATAGCCTTTCGCTCCCTGTATTTTACCCCTGCCACCTTTAGAATTTGAAAGAGAGTATTCCAGTCAACATTGTCAAAAGCTTTCTCTAAGTCTACAAATGCTAGAAACGTAGGTTTGCCTTTCCTTAATCTTTCTTCTAAGATAAGTCGTAAGGTCAGTATTGCCTCATGTGTTCCAGTGTTTCTACGGAATCCAAACTGATCTTCCCCGAGGTTGGCTTCTACTAGTTTTTCCATTCGTCTGTAAAGAATTCGTGTTAGTATTTTGCAGCTGTGACTTATTAAGCTGATAGTTCGGTAATTTTCACATCTGTCAACACCTGCTTTCTTTGGGATTGGAATTATTATATTGTTCTTGAAGTCTGAGGGTATTTCGCCTGTTTCATACATCTTGCTCACCAGATGGTAGAGTTTTGTCAGGACTGGCTCTTCCACGGCCGTCAGTAGTTCCAATGGAATATTGTCTACTCCGGGGGCCTTGTTTCGACTCAGGTCTTCCAGTGCTCTGTGAAACTCTTCACGCAGTATCATATCTCCCATTTCATCTTCATCTACATCCTCTTCCATTTCCATAATATTGTCCTCAAGTACATCGCCCTTGTATAGACCCTCTATATACTCCTTCCACCTTTCTGCTTTCCCTTCTTTGCTTAGAACTGGGTTTCCATCTGAGCTCTTGATATTCATACAAGTCGTTCTCTTATCTCCAAAGGTCCCTTTAATTTTCCTGTAGGCGGTATCTATCTTACCCCTAGTGAGATAGGCCTCTACATCCTTACATTTGTCCTCTAGCCATCCCTGCTTAGCCATTTTGCACTTCCTGTCGATCTCATTTTTGAGACGTTTGTATTCCTTTTTGCCTGTTTCACTTACTGCATTTTTATATTTTCTCCTTTCATCAATTAAATTCAATATTTCTTCTGCTACCCAAGGATTTCTACTAGCCCTCGTCTTTTTACCTACTTGATCCTCTGCTGCCTTCACTACTTCATCCCTCAAAGCTACCCATTCTTCTTCTACTGTATTTATTTCCCCCATTCCTGTCAATTGCTCCCTTATGCTCTCCCTGAATCTCTGTACAACCTCTGGTTCTTTTAGTTTATCCAGGTCCCATCTCCTTAAATTCCCACCTTTTTGCAGTTTCTTCAGTTTTAATCTACAGGTCATAACCAATAGATTGTGGTCAGAGTCCACATCTGCCCCTGGAAATGTCTTACAATTTAAAACCTGGTTCCTAAATCTCTGTCTTACCATTATATAATCTATCCGATACCTTTTAGTATCTCCAGGGTTCTTCCATGTATACAACCTTCTTTCATGATTCTTAAACCAAGTGTTAGTTATGATTATGTTGTGCTCTGTGCAAAATTCGACCAGGCGGCTTCCTCTTTCATTTCTGTCCCCCAATCCATATTCACCTACTATGTTTCCTTCTCTCCCTTTTCTTACACTCGAATTCCAGTCACCCATGACTATTAAATTTTCGTCTCCCTTCACAATCTGAATAATTTCTTTTATTTCATCATACATTTCTTCAATTACTTCGTCATCTGCAGAGCTAGTTGGCATATAAACTTGTACTACTGTAGTAGGCGTGGCTTCGTATCTATCTTGGCCACAATAATGCGTTCACTATGCTGTTTGTAGTAGCTTACCCGCATTCCTATTTTCCTATTCATTATTAAACCTACTCCTGCATTACCCCTATTTGATTTTGTGTTTATAACCCTGTAGTCACCTGACCAGAAGTCTTGTTCCTCCTGCCACCGAACTTCACTAATTCCCACTATATCTAACTTCAACCTATCCATTTCCCTTTCTAAATTTTCTAACCTACCTGCCCGATTAAGGGATCTGACATTCCACGCTCCGATCCGTAGAACGCCAGTTTTCTTTCTCCTGATAACGACATCCTCTTGAGTAGTCCCCGCCCGGAGATCCGAATGGGGGACTATTTTACCTCCGGAATATTTTACCCAAGAGGACGCCATCATCATGTAATCATACAGTAAAGCTGCATGCCCTCGGGAAAAATTACGGCTGTAGTTTCCCCTTGCTTTCAGCCGTTCGCAGTACCAGCACAGCAAGGCCGTTTTGGTTATTGTTACAAGGCCAGATCAGTCAATCATCCAGACTGTTGCCCTTGCAACTACTGAAAAGGCTGCTGCCCCTCTTCAGGAACCACACGTTTGTCTGGCCTCTCAACAGATACCCCTCCGTTGTGGTTGCACCTACGGTACGGCTATCTGTATCGCTGAGGCACGCAAGCCTCCCCACCAACGGCAAGGTCCATGGTTCATGGGGGGGCATTTCTTGTTAAGGACATATATACCTAAATCGTTGTATGTGGTAGGTATCATGGCGCCTTTGACAACCTGTGGTGGCCTTCGCTCTTCTCCTGATTGCGGGAAAAGGAGGTGCCCAGGGCCGCTACACGGGTGTCTGAGGAGCTGTTGTTAAGAAAAGGAGGTCTGGTTTTCATCCCCTAGCGGATCAAACTCTATCAGAACAGTATATTGATTTCCATAATAGGGTATGGGGTAGGAATGTGGGCCCACAGGCTCAAGAGGGTGATGCTCGGCATGGCAGCGAGGAGGGTGCAGCGGAATATGGTGTTACTCTCTGTCGGGGCGCGCAGAACAACTCCTGGGCGGGGCGGATCTCTGCTGGTGTTGATGGGGCTGTGTCCCCTAGATATTAAAATCCGAGAACAGCAGCATGATACTGAATAACGAGGGGCAAAACTGAACAGACTTTGTAATTAGAAGAAGAGGGAAAGAGTTGCGGCAGAAGTCATGAGAAAGCGAGGAAACAGGGCGAAAGGTTTTCCAGTTGCTGCCTGGTATTAGACGAAGAGTACAGATGGGGTATTTCAAGCCAAGTAAAGGTCTTTTGCATTTTCTTACAGTGCATGGACCATATCCGATGTATCTATGTCGTTTTGGAAGTGGGCGACACCGGCGTGTGACTGTGGCGCATTAGGAGGCACTCCCGGTCACGTGACCTGTGACTCCCTACTGCGACATAGCGCTTCCTTCCACATAGTCAACACACTGGCAAACGAGGTATAACTAAATATTCTGAAGGACTTCATAAGAGACAATAATGGTCTGTAAATTAATAAGAACGACTAGAGACTGGTGCCCCTGCCCAGTACCGCCAGGCGCCGTATGGTCCATCGCCGTTAAGGTCGAGATCCGCCACGCTTCTGGGTTAGGGGGTAGGCGTGTCATAAATCCCGTATTGACAACAGCACTTAGTAGTTTTTAGATTTTAATAGAGTAGAACGTAGATATCAACTAGCAACGTTTAACATGTTAGGGACTACAGCGATGTAGAGTATTTGGGTCAGCTCAGTACCAGGGCACGCCCATTGGGATTAGCTCGGTGAGCAGGCCAATACTGTAGGTTTATAGATTGCTGGCACACATGTAACGCTGCAGAGGATATAGCTTCTTTAGTACACTTGGAGAGTAGATTAGTAACACTAACATTAACCTTGTCCATAGCATTAGCCATTAAGGAATGTACCTAGCTGCAATTGTAAATGTATAAATCAAAGACCGACTAATTAGTTTACATAGTGGTTTATGTTGTATGATGATTGTATTTTGAATAAAGAATTTTTCTAAAAAAATCGTCGTATCCTCATTTCTTTTACCATCTTCTCTTTTACACCCTTCCACTCTTCTTTTGAGCTTGCATTCCACTCTCTTGATGTCTTGTTGTCGCCCATACTTCGATTCCATAAATAAAGTTTGGTTCTGCTATCATTTTGTAAAACTTCAGCTGGGCTTCTTTCATGGGTATATCCTGCAAATTTTTTGTTATTGTTCCACTCATGGAAGTAAATTTATTTAATTTATCTTATACGTCATGAACGTAAATTACTTAAAATTTTAAATTTTCTCTAATATTTTATTATTCAAGACTATTTTTGATCTTACTGGTTGTAAGTGCTGTAATGTCATCACTTTATTTTATCTGCAGACAGTATTACACAGTAATCTGAGGCAGTCTCCTGCAACTAATGGACCCTCATCTGAAGGTCATCTTCATTCTCTGCAATCATAGTTAAGTCATCTGCACACAAAACGACTTAAAATTTCTTTTTTATTCAATGTTTTCCGTTTATCTATAACTTTATCTATGTATGTATCGAAGAGTGTTGGAGAAATACAGCACCCTTGTCTTACCCATTTCTTTGTGTTCATTGGCTTTGTGATTGTAATCCCAATATCGACAACAATCTCGCTGTTTGCGTATAGACTCTTAATAGCGTTTATTATATGAGGTGAGTAAGCTCCTTGAGCCATTACATTGCACAGTATTTTTATGTTCACATTAATAAATCCTTTTTCAAAATCTATAAAAGTGAGATAGGTTTCCCTATTTCGTATCTCTTTTCCATAACTTGTTGTAGTGTAGAAACAAAGTGTGTAGTTTCATATCAGCGCACACTCCGCTGCAGAATGAAAATCTCATTCTGGAAAGTCTGTAGTTAATTGTCCTTTGCTAAAATCTGATCTTTCTTCAGATATAATTTTTTCCATTAAATTATGTAGTCTTGCATTCAGGATTTTGGCGTGTAAATTACAGGTTAAATCTGGGACGCTTCAACCACTATAGATATTATATTTATTTTTATCACCTTTTTTTACTTTGGCTTTTAACGATTCTTCTGGTACATTCTTACCTTTCCAACATTGATTAAAGATGTGAAGAAGCCTTAAGTGTAACAACAACCCTCCACATTTCCACAGTTTACTACGTGTTGTTATTAAATTGATACAAAAATTGGTAATTTGTGGTAAGGTCTTATGGGACCAAACTGCTGAGCTCATCGGTCCCTAAGCTTAATCAGTACTTAACCTAACTCAAACTAACTTACGCTCAAATGGTTCAAATGGCTCTAAGCACTATGGGACTTAACATCTGAGGTCATCAGTCCCCTAGACTTAGAACTACTTAAACCTAACTAACCTAAGGACATAACACAGGTCCATGCCCGAGGCAGGATTCGAACCTGCGACCGTAGCAGCATCGCTGTTCCGGAATGAAGCACCTAGAACCGCTCGGCCATAGCGGCTGTCTATGCTAAAGACGGTACACACACCCATGCCCTAGGGAGGACTCGAACCTCCTACGAGGGGAGCCGCGCGGAACGTGATAATACGCCTCAAACCGCGCGGCTACCCCGCACGGCCAAACTGATACAACTGGTTAGCGTCCCAGGTACAGCCTTTCTCATTTTTTTATGTTTTTCCCTCCTGTGTCGAAAGGTGAAACTGGTAACTCGGGAAATATTAAAAGCAATTATCCTACTTAAATTTCCCACAGTCAGTTCTCTTCTAACACGGGTGAAATTATTCAGCTAAATTCAAAACCATGCAGAATGGGAATCGTCCAAAACCACTTCAGTTCTACTAACATTTATTCAAACCACGATTGGTTTCGGGATTTTAAACACCCATCATCAGATGTATGGAATTACTGTATTTGGTAACACCCGCTCCGAACAGTCAGTGCAATTAGTGTCTAGCGTTCCTGACCGTCCATTTGCCCGGCGACGTACAGTCTCCGCCAACCTGCTATGACTGGAACTCTTACACTGACTGCCCCAACCGCTTATTAAGTGTTACCAAATACGATAATTTTATACGCCTGAAGATGGGATTTCAAAATCCCGAAACCATTCGTCGTTTGATTAAATATTAGTAAAACTGAAGCGGATCTCTCGAAATTAATTATCATGCCTCTCGACTGCGGATGTCCTACTTACCAAATCTCGTGCACCTAAAACCAGATCTTAATTTCGCCTGACTTGTGAGAATGATGGTGGTATTCTTGTTGCCGGCGGTATCCCAGATGGTGCTGTTTGTGTTGGTGATGTTTATACCAGTTTTAAGAGCCTGTGGTAGCTGTGGATGAGCTAAACAGGGGCAGGCGATGATGTATAAGTACTGAAGCGTTTGTGAAGGGGACAGTACGTTTTAGCGGTGTTAGGGATAGGACACATTTCAAATACCATGGTGTTAACAAGATAGCTGGATATCACACACATCTAGTCATTCCCTGTAATTTTTTATTTGTTTCTGTGGTAGTTTTTCCATTTTAAGACGCTTTGAAGCTCTCAAGGGGATGAAGTTAGTATTCCACCCGAAATAACTTGCGCAGTAATGGAAAACATCCTACAGAAGTGCAACAACTGCGCAAGCAATGGAGACTCGAGAGTAGATTCGTTTGCATTATGCATACATTAACTCAATGCAAAAATTTGTTTCGTATTATTTGACTGGGTTTTCGCTGATCTCCAGTATCGTTGAGCTCAACATGCTGCATCCAGTGTGAATTTGCTTTATGTTTCACCCGATTATTTGTTGTTCTTGTGATTTTTGCATTAATTGTGGAAACTAACGTTAAATTGAACTTTTGTAGTTACACGTCGTGACCTGTATATAAATTTACAAGTAGAATTTGTAATTACGCGCAGAATATTCCCGCAAAAAATTCTAATGAATACCCTTAAAAATATAACTTGGTTTTCATTGTTTAAAATACTGATCCAGCACTAAGGCGTCTCTAGTGAAATCAGGCCACAGATCCCATTGCTCAACGCACAAAACACATCTCTGTCCCTCGGGAGTACACAGTAACTCATTTTGCGTATGTGGATGTTGGCGCAACAAATCCTTTAAAGCTAACACGCGCGAAGTCGGTGTTGTAATAGCTCGCGTACTAAAAAGTCACATGTTTATCGAGACTTACGACAATATTTGGCCCTCGTCCACGGGTTTTGAGTAGAAACACACAGCGCGGCGAATCACGACGAACAAATGTGGTAGGGTGCGCAAAGCGTACGGAACTGTCTATCCTTTGTCACAATCGCTATTTGTGTGCACTGTGCGGACACAAATTAAGGCCACATACAGTTTATGAGCAGATTTTTAGTACAAGTTTTTGCTTAACTACAATCGTGTACGTTTTTCTTCTGCTGCTTGATTAACTTCTACACCGTTTTGTTTCAGGGTGGCATAACACAAAAACAGACCGCAGTTAAAAATTTATGAACATGTGAATGGAGGTCGACTAGTCTTTTGCAGATGGTTTGTAGTTTATCGTCTGCTACACTCATTCTCATCTTGTCTTCAGGCACAAAACAAGAACGAGAAAGTATAACGACATTCGAGTGGTTAAAATTGTCTCTGCACTTACACTTGAAATTGTACATTGTAGGAAAAGTCACGATGGAACTTTGCAAATTAAATAGTGACAGACGATGACCAATTGCTGTATCACTGGTGAGTCAGTTCAGTGCCACGAGAAGAGTTCGTCACAGCAGTGACTAAACGAAGATTGCCGACCAATGGCTTATTGAACCCTGATCTGAGGACTCCGGCTTCTTGCAATATCTAGTAACAAAGCCCTTCTAGTGACAGAGATCTCCAAATTCGCAGTTACAGAGTGTCTTATGCCAAAGGTGAAGCACGGTGAAAGGTTTTCCACGATTCAGAAAGACACGGTATATCGTGGTGTGAATAACACCAGGATATATCCACCATTTAGAAAGATACGGTGTGTCGTGGAGTGAATAACACCAAAATATACTGCACCTTTTGAACTCGTGGAAGAGACTTCATTGTGTTGCATGATCGGTTGTTGTTGCTGTTGGTTGGTTGATTTGGGGGAGCTGACCAAACAGCGAGGTCATCGGTCCCATCGGATTAAGGAAGGAGGGGGAAGGAAGTCGGCCGTGCCCTTTGAAAGGAATCATCCTGCCATTTGCCTGAAGCGACTTAGGGAAATCACGGAAAACATAACTCAGCATGGCCAGACGCGGGCTTGAACCGTCGTCCTCCCAAATGCGAGTCCAGTGTGCTAACCACAGCGCCACCTCACTTGGTGCAAGGTCGTATCGCAGCCGAGAATTACTTGGATACTCTGCGGAACCAACTCAGTCACATGGCGAAAATCATTTTTCACACATGAGATGCCTTCAGTAAGATGATGGTAACTGATTCACACCATTTGTTGTTGTGCAGACATGATTAGTCGACACCACACGTTTCCAGACCACCAGCAATGTAGGAGAATCTCTGAGGTCTGGTTTCAAGAACATTCAACACTCTCCATAATTACTACTGCCCGTATCTCGTGGTCGTGCGGTAGCGTTCTCGCTTCCCACGCCCGGGTTCCCGGGTTCGATTCCCGGCGGGGTCAGGGATTTTCTCTGCCTCGTGATGGCTGGGTGTTGTGTGCTGTCCTTAGGTTAGTTAGGTTTAAGTAGTTCTAAGTTCTAGGGGACTGATGACCATAGATGTTAAGTCCCATAGTGCTCAGAGCCATTTGAACCATTTGAATTACTACTGCCTCGGTCGAGCTACTGCTGGAACTATAGGTTGTCAACTTGCAAGTGCTCCCACCAGTACTCCCCAGAACTAGAAATTTATCCCATGGTATTATTTTATGAGTGCTCCTTGTATTTTCATATGTAATCAACAAACAACAAGCTGTACTTACTGAAGCGGCTGTTAACCAGTTCTTCATATAAAAATCGCGGAAATTAGCAAAGAGACGCATGGGTTATGTAACGAAAACGAAAAATGTTCTTCAGATTAGGCCTCAGAGATTCTCCTACTGGTGGCCTGGAAACGTGTGGTGTCTCTTCTATAAGTCGACTAATAATGTCTGTACAACAACAAACGGTGTGAATCAGTTACCATCATCTTACTAAAGGCACCTCCTGTGTGAAAAATGATTTTCACCATGCGACTGAGTTGGTCCCGCAGAGTATCCAAGTAATTCTCGGCTGCGATCCGATCTTGCACCAAGTGAGGTGGCGCCGTGGTTAGCATACTGGACTCGCATTCGGGAGGACGACGGTTTAATCCCGCTTCCGGCCATCGTCAATTGGTTTTCCGTCATTTTCCTAAATCGCTTCAGGAAAATGTCAGGATGTTTCCCTTGAAACTGCTTGGTCCGCTCCCCCCCCAAATCAACCAACCACCACAAGCAACAACATCCGATCTTGCAACACAATGAAGGGTCTTCCACGATTTCAGAAGGTACAGTATATTGCATCCCAGGATTTGGCAGACTGGTTTTGTCCGCAAAACGCTTGTTGTGGTACCCCCTCTTCACTCTCTACCGCGCACAGCGTTTGACCGATGCACAGCTCTGACGCTGAACGACGACAGCGCTACCAGCTAGCAATTAGGCACACAAGATTTTTTTTTTGGTGCTGTATGACGGTCACTAGTATGGCTGTTACCAGTAACCATCAGTCAAGCTACACTCATTTGCGTTGTGATAGTCTACACTTGAAACAGATCAAATGCACAAGTGATTAATAGGTGTAGATTACCAAACCGCGTCAACATAGTTCGACAACGAGCAGACTAACCCTGCCAATCACAGCTGCGTTTCATGACAGGCGCTTCATTAGAGGTTTCATGCCTCCACCTGTAGTATACTACAATCTAAGAAAATTTGACTAGAGATAGGTCGCAAATCCTCTGCATGACGAAAAGGTGAAACATTCAGAAGACATAGTCGGATGTCAATGTAACATCGTACATGTACAAACCATCGGCTGGTATGTAAATGATCATAGCTGCAGTTCTCTGTGACAGGTGTAACGGTCACCAGAGTGCATTAGTGGTGTTCCTGCTCAGTGTTGTTATTAGGCCTGCGAGGGTACTATGGTGCATGAGTAGCATCGAATGTTGATCGAGATCTGGGAAGGACATAGAGGTGTCTCGTACCCGCGTGAGACAGCGTTATCAGCGCCTGACAGCGTCTGAAACTGGCTTCACTGTGGGTCTCCATTTGTCAAACCGATGGAGTCATGGGGCATGCACGTGTGATAGGGGCCCCATGTAGGACTGCATGAGCACGCGAGGGCAGGCATACTCAGCATCAGGTTTCCGGCTACCATATCTGACCACTACAAAGAAGGATCACCTTATTAGGCACCAAGCATTTGGTAAATTCTTCACATCTGTACCTGCCATCCGAAAACAAGTAATAAA
Organism: Schistocerca piceifrons; assembly: GCF_021461385.2. Classification (NCBI taxonomy): domain Eukaryota; kingdom Metazoa; phylum Arthropoda; class Insecta; order Orthoptera; family Acrididae; genus Schistocerca; species Schistocerca piceifrons. Next base: position 851,851,822 of record NC_060138.1, read on the forward strand.
CTCCCTGTAACATTCTGCACCATGCCACACCATTGGCTGGAGACCAGCAGCAGCCTCCACCCATAGTTACACTGAAGCGCCAAAGAAACTGCTAGAGAAACAACAATATCAGAATTGAGTCCGCCTTCATGCAAAACACCTACTTATTTGTTTTCCAAACTAGTTTCGGCGACAAATATCACTATCATCAGTGGTTTTTTTTAAATATACTGATGATGGTAATATTTGTCGCCGAAACTAGTCTAGGAAATAAATAAGAAAACAAATAACAAGGTGTTTTGCATCAAGGCGGACTCAATTCTGATATTGTTGTTTTTCTATGCAAACACGCACCAAATGCAAGAGTTCCAAGATAAAATAACAGGTAAAGGAATGTGTGTTCAAATACAGAGATATGTTAATAGACAGACTATGGCGCTGCGGTCGGCAACGTCCATACAAGACAACAAGTGTCTGGTGCAGTTGTTAGATCGGTTACTGCTGCTACAATAGAAGTTTATCAAGAGTCAAATGCGTTTGAACGTGGTGTAATAGTCGGCGCATGAGGGGTGGGACACAGCATCACCGCGATAGCAGTGAAGTGGGCATTTTCCCGTACGACCATTTTACGAGTGCACCGTGAATATCAGGAATCCGATAAAACATCAAATCTCCGACATCGCTGCCGCCGGAAAATTATCCTGCAAGAACGGGACCGACGACGACTGAAGAGAATCGTTCAACGTGGCAGAAGTGCAACCCTTCTGCAAATTGCAGCAGATTTCAATGCTGGGCCATCAACAAGTGTCAGCGTGCGAACCATTCAACGAAACATCATCGATATGGGCTTTCGGAGCCGAAGGGCCACTCCTGTACCTTTGATGACTGCACTACACAAAGCTTTACACCTCGCCTGGGCCCGTCAACACCAACATTGGACTGTTGACGACTGGAAACATGTTGCCTGATCGGATGAGCCTCGTTTCAAATTGTACCGAGTGGATGGACGTGTACGGGTATGGAGACAACCTCATGAATCCATGGACTCTGCATGTCAAACTGGTGGAGGCTCTGTAGTGTTGTGGGGCGTGTGCAGTTGGAGTGATATGGGATCCCTGAAACGTCTAGATACGACTCTGGCAGGTGACACGTACGTAAGCATCCTGTCTGATAATTTTCATCTACTGATGCCCATTGCGCATTCCGACGCACTAGGGCAATTTCAAAAGGACAATGCGCCACTCCGCATGTCGAGAATTGCTACAGTCTGGCTCCAGCAACACTCCTCTGAGTTTAAACACTTCCGCTGTCCACTAAACTCCCCAGACATGAACACTATTGAGCATATCTGACATCACTTGCAACGTGCTATTCAGAACAATTCTTCAACCCTATAGTACTCTTACGGATTTATGGACAGCCCTGCAGGATTGATGGTGTCAGTTCCCCCCAGCACTACTTCAGACATTAGTCGAGTCCATGCCACGTCGTGTTGCGGCATTTCTGTGTTATCGCGGGGACCCTACACGATATTAGGCAGGTGTACCAGGTTGTTTGGTTCTTCAGTGTACATTGTCGTTAAAATGGCTGTGTACGGAGTGGTGCCGTGACAGGGAAGAGTGGACTGCAGATGTATAGCGTTGACGAGTGTTCAGCGATGAACGCTGTTGTTTACTATCTCAGGTGACCATCGTCGGCGAGTTGGCGACCACCTATGGGGAGGTCCCATTCTTCCAATGGTGTGGAACGCCATCGGATGTGACTTCAGTTCATGGCTGGTAGTGGGTGAGGGACCTCTGAAGGCACAACGGAACGTCATGGACTTCCTGCATCCTAATGTGTTTCCTCTGGTTTGACAGTATCGTTTTGTCATTTTTCAGCAGGACAATGTTCGTCCACGCACGGCACGTGTCTCTATAAAGTCTATGCGTTATGTTGAAGTGCTCCCGTGGTCAGCAAAATCCTAAGACATGTCCCTCATACAAACATGAGTGGGACCAGCTGAGACATTAGCTTCCCAGTGTCAGTGTCCATCATGTCAAGGACAAGTTACAACAGCTGTGGGCCGGCTTGCCTCGGGCAAGGATACGAAGGCTACATGACACTCTTCCCAACGAAATCAATGCATGTATCCCGGCCAAAGGTATCAAGACACCACACTGATAAGTGGGTTCACACTACCAAATGCTCTGTAAATTAGTTTCGATATTGTAATCACTGAATTAAGATTGTGGTGTCACCGCCAGACACCACACTTACTAGGTGGTAGCCTTTAAATCGGCCGCGATCCGTTAGTATACGTCGGACCCGCGTGTCGCCACTATCAGTGATTGCAGACCGAGCGCTGCCACACGGCAGGTCTAGTCTAGAGAGACTCCCTAGCACTCGCCCCAGTTGCACAGCCGACTTTGCTAGCGATGGTTCACTGTCTACATACGTTCTCATATGCAGAGACGACAGTTTAGCATAGCCTTCAGCTACGTCATTTGCTACGACTTAGCAAGGCGCCATATTCTTCAAGAATGTATTCTGAACTGATAATATTGTGAATCATGTACCGTCAAGAGCGACGTTCATCATTAATGGATTAAAGTTAAGTATCAAACTAATTCCGCCCGCTTTCTGAATTCTAATTCCTTGTCATGTTCCAGACCCCACGTCAGTATAGTCCTTCTCTCCTCACGCCAGCCTGCGTGAGCTAAAACGAGTGCATTTCGGCCTCCATTCATAACACGGTGTTTTCTCTTCTGCCAACACAACAAATATCATATACCGGCCTCTGAAATTTCAACTCGTTTCCTCCTCCCTTTTGGCAATTTCACGTCTTTTTTCATATAGTGTATTTTAAAACATAAGCAGAACAAAAAGTATTTCAAATCCAGTTGAACAGTATACATACTTGTAGCCATTTGTGACATTATAAGGTCAGTTCTTCAATTGTACTCGGCAGTTGCCTACAAAAGGATAGAGAGGATCCACCAGCGACCACTTCTGGGCAAGATTCGCTCGTTAAGTTCGTACCTGTTTCTCTCCCATTGCTTGTTAAACGTCGTTAACACCGCTAGCAAGTGTGCAGAATGTAATTCTCACGAGAATACCAGCGCTGCGCTCGTTCTGGAACGGCAGCCTGCGTCATTTACTGCACCTATTTCCTACGCCTCGCCTGCTCTGGGTACGTGGCGGGCAGACGTTTATGTGGGCGTTGCACGGCGGCTGTAAAACAGCCGGCTTAGTCACCTCGCCCGCCACAACGGCCGCCCACCCACACGCAAACTGCATCGTTCCGACGAGGCTCCGACAGATTCCGAGCGTAGAAATTACGCTGTTGCTTCTGGGGGACAAACACAGAGTCGTCCTGAGCAGACAACTTCTTTCCAGCCTCACGAACTCGGAACAACATCACAGGCCATAGACAGCTCTCATAATAGTAAGGCACAATGAATAAAATATTTAAATTGATGTAAATGCTTAAATATACTCATTGCTCATAAAATAATGAGGTAAAATTTTGCACGATTAGACAATGTAATTTAAAACTCTCGAAAGAAATAACGGACAGTCTGGTTAAGATCTGATGTTTTTCTGTGATGTATCTAAAATTAAAAATATAGCTTCAGAACCATTTGTATTTCAATCTATGTACACAGAAGAATGTAAAAATAAAAAATTAATCTTTTTGGCTGTGATTGTGGGAAGAATTCGTTTTCTAAGATTTCGGTATCAAAATGTGTAAGCTAATAATTGCTCCGAAGCTATGACTGTGAAGTACCGGTACTACTTTGTACAAAATGAACTACAGATTTGCATGCTGTAATTTATCACTGTCGTCCCAGAATACCAGAATAAATAAGCTAAAGTTATCAACTGAACACAGGAATCATAAATGGGGATACACAATATTGTATATCTTCTACAGTCTTAATTTATTGAGTTATCTGCTCTTTGGCTTACAAAGCCATCATCAGACCTTAACTGCTGTCTTCAACAAAGTAGTTACAATATTTATAAACAACATTGGAAAAGATTTTACTCCTCAAGAGGGAGGCACGAACACAAAATAAATGTCATCTGTGACACCGTAGTAGTGATGCAACTAAAAAGTTAAGAGTCGGACAGTAAATAAACATCAGTGGAGAAAACCAGAAAAACATAAACACTAAATTCAAAAAACAGTGCTTGTATAACTATTTAAATTAAATTAAAAATACCAAAGAAAGAAAATTACTAGTTTAAAAGAGTACTAAAGAATAGGTTGAAGAGTTGTAAGTGGTGCAGAAAGAGAGTAAAAGATAGAGCTGACAATTGTAAGAACACAATACAGGGAGTACCTAGGCAGTCATAATAAAATAGATAAATACAGGAAATTGGAGATACAGAAAGGAACATACAGTATGGGAACTACTGGAAAACTATGAGGATTGAGTTTGGAAGGGAGAAAGTATTCATCTGTGTTTGGTAAATCTGAAAGCTCTTGTGGCTTGTCCCCTTCCATTTTTTGCCTTAATTCAACATTTTCTTGTTAATTTCCGCGAGGCGACGGCCAATTAACGTCAATGAAATCTGGAATGAGAGTTTTCATTTTCTTGAGATACTAACTGCGTGACATGGCTGCCGCACTTTACTTGGCGTAGGACGATGTGTGGCGGCATGGCTACCTGAGCGACAAGAGCAGAATACGGCCCGCTTGTCGCACCACACGGGGTGCCCTGCGTTTTCGCCTATTGTAATGAGGCGAGCAGGGTGTCTGGGATGTGAGCATCGTCGGGATCACCTCCTCGCAGATCAATTTGGTGCACTGGAGCCCGCCGCTTGCCTACCAGACGGCTGCATTGTCTGCATCGGTTCAGAGAGTTTAAATGTCTGCGTCCGTGGGGAGTCGACAGTGTAGCGACCACATAGACCACTGCCATCCAACGGCTAAAGGCAGATTCAGGGCTATGCTTCCCCGTGCATAGACTGAACCATCTGATTGAAGGACCTGTATGACGTGTGCTGATGCAAAAGGGCGCACTCCGAATTTGGTGGGACGACCTGCGATGGGAGGAAAATTTGTTGTAATGGTTTGGAGGGGAAAGGAGCAGCAGAATCTAAGAGTAGGACTGGCAGCTGTTTCTGTGTCCTCCCACGATTCGAGATTTTCCTGCGTGGTGGGGACAAAGTGGTAATCCTTTGGTGTGAGGGCATAGCAAGGAGTTTGTACAGAAAGACGAAAGTGAGTGCCAGGAACAATATCATCCAAAAGCTTAGAAATAGTAGCTGGGGAGCACAACCTACAGTTCTCCGTACCTCAGCTCTAGCGTTATGTTTCACCGCTGCGGAGTATTCGGCTCCTGTATGGCAAAAATCCACCAATGGAAAGCAAGTGAATATAGCTCTGAATGAGAAAGGACGCATTTTAACAGGCTGCCTCCGCCCAACTCCCCCAAAACAGGCGTACCAACTTACTGGCATATCCCCTCCAGACATCAGAAGGAGAACAGCTGCAGAAATCGAGAAACAAAATCAAGAAATAGTGTAAGTAGGCTGTTTAGGCTTTTATGTTGGTAACGTCACGTAGCACTCTGTATGAAAATCACTGGCTGTGCTGTGTGCAGTCTGTGGCTGGTTGGCATTGTTGGAATATTTGCTATTGAGTGTTGGGCAGTTGGATGTGAACAGCGCGTTGCGTTGCGCAGTTGGAGGTGAGCCGCCAGCAGTGGTGGATGTGGGAGGAGAGATGGCAGAGTTTTGAGAGCGGACCATCTGGACGTGTGTCCATCAGAAAAACGAAATTTGTAAGACTGGATGTCATTAACTGATATATATACATTATGACTTTTGAACACTATTAAGGTAAATACATTGTTTGTTCTCTATCAAAATCTTTCATTTGCTAACTATTCCGATCAGTAGTTAGTGCCTTCAGTAGTTAGAATCCTTTATTTAGTTGGCAGTATTGGCGCTCGCTGTATTGCAGTAGTTCGAGTAACGAAGATTTTTGTGAAGCAAGTGATTCACCAAAGGTATAGGTTATTGACAGTCTGGGCCATTCTTTTGCAGGGATTATTGAAAGTCAGATTGCGTTGAGCTAAAAATATTATGTGTGTGAGTTTAGTGTTGATCAGAATAAGTAAAGAGAGAAATATCTGAGTACGTTCAGTTCTGCTCAGCTGTTCGAAAATCAAATAACGTAAGGGGTTTACCAGCACAGTAATTCATAAATTTTTCTTAGGGAAGGTTTCAACAGATCCCAGGCATCCAGTTTTTGGACACTACCCCAACGTAAAAGACTTAAATCAAGGAAGAGTCTTCTACAAACAACTGATCCAACCCCTTTAACGCCTAAAGCACGACGAGAAGAACTGTGGCAAAACTCGGAACCAGGAAGACCAGGGAATAGCTCCAGGGAAGGGCCTACAGCCGGCTTCGAACTTCCATACACGACGTGGAAAGCCTTGAGTAGATTAATACTCATAATTTGGATTTGCAGCTCTTGTATCTTTCGTGTTTGCAGTTAAAATTGTTGGATGTAAGGTCCGCCGGTTATACATTAAGATCGGTTGTATCATGATGCCAGAAATGGGGCTATATCAGTGCAGACGAGCTCTGCGAATGTGGAGAACTGGCGACCTATAACACTTACTAGTCTGCAGGAAATTGGACGAACCTTGCACGATACAGGACCTACTAACAGGAAATGACAAGGCCGTACAAGTTGCAACGTACTGGGCTTCGCATGGGATTGTAATCCCAGACAGAATCATACCAATTCTCTTAAATGAAATTTGTATTCTGTCTTTTTGTATTTTGTCTTATTTAATCTTCATTTCGCTCACTACCACGTATTGTATTGCTTTGTGTTGTGTTTACTCTTTACTGTACTGGTAAAGATTTTGCAAAAGTGATGTCTTGGATACGATAAAGAAATAAATAAAGCGAGAAGTTCATGGAGATTCTCTTATGGACGGCTAGAGAAATCAGTTGTCGGTCGTGTTTCGCTTCTTGGCCGCCAGAGACAACGTTAGAGTTCTTCAGCTAGGATGAAGATGATCACAAGAGTCCGAAGCATTATTGTCGCTGTAGTTAACACTTGGTGACAACAGTCGGTATTGTTTGTCGCTTCGCGCTCACACTATTTCGCTCGAGTCTTTATCGACGGGTGCGGACCACCGCTGAGAACAGCTGGAACATCATCCCTGCGCTCCGAGCTGTTGGCGCGCGGCCAGTCTTGCAGGTGGTAATGGATTCGCAGCACTGGCGCAGTAGTCTAATTAATTTGACCCCTCCCTGTTCACGCTGCCGCCTTGTCGCCATACACAGCCACTGCCTGCATTTGTGATCTCTACTGAGGGCTCTCATTCTAGATCGATATCGTTCTTAATACTCAGGTGTAACGTATTACGGCATACTCTCACTCACAGGGTTTGTAGCGCTCTGTAAGTGATAGTTGATCTGACCCATGTACACAGATTCAGCCAATATCTCTTTACCCAAGTTACATCGTTCTCATTTATATTCCATTCAGTATTTGTGTCTTGTAATACTTTAGGAATTCTCGCAATAAATCATTTTATAACACAAAAATCTTTGTATTATTTGGTAATTGAATATCACCATTATCATCAGGAACCCTTGCCAGACACGAGTCATCAGCTACTAAATTATCATAAATAAAATAATGTCGCAGGCGCACTCTTAAACTGGCCATAAACAGGGCCGTATCATAATTTCCTCAATAAATTGTCTGTTGGTTGATAGGAACTGAGGTATTTAAATTGGAGAGGAAATTGAGTGTATCATTAGCCTAACTAATACGGATATCTTTAATGAATTTGGGTGACATGTCCACCTCTCAAGCCCTGCACCTCGTAAATTAGGACCGTGCGGCAGATGTTTGTTGATTTCCAGGGCTTCCAATAGGCTGAGCTTTTGATCTTTGTTTGCTAGGTGGAGAATATGGGACTGAGCCTCTCACTCAGGGCCGGCCGGAGTGGCCGTGCGGTTCTAGGCGCTACAATCTGGAACCGAGCGACCGCTACGGTCGCAGGTTCGAATCCTGCCTCGGGCCTGGATGTGTGTGATGTCCTTAGGTTAGTTAGGTTTAATTAGTTCTAAGTTCTAGGCGACTGATGACCTCAGAAGTTAAGTCGCATAGTGCTCAGAGCCATTTGAACCATTTTGAGCCTCTCACTCAGAAAATGTCCACCAAATGTGGCGTCATAATTCTGCAGCCTCCAGCAGTATTCGTGTTTGACCAATCTAGTTGCCATGTCTATGTCTGATTAACCTATCACTATCTGGAAGACTAATTTTGTATACTCTGCGGTTGGCTACTAAATTTGGTCTTCTCTTTGCTATTGAAAATACATTGGGCTGTGGTGTTCTCCACATAGTAGGAAATCCTATAATTGCAAAATTTCAGTGTGTTTGCTGCAATGTATGATAGGCTGCCCGAGGTATTGGATTGTACACCACTTCCTGCAGACATTAGAAAGAGCAGCAGAAAGAGCAGAGAGGTGGGCTATAATTTTCAGTTTTTGTTTCCTGTGCAAGATGTTGTCATTCTGGCCAGTACTATCCCACTGGCTCGGGCAATAAGTTTTATTATCTCTTGCTCTGCTCTGAAGTCTTCTTGGAACATGGGAACGGTTATGAGATGCTGCACCATTGAGTGGAAAGCTGTATGTTTGTTTGTTACAAAATGTTGTGAGGGAGGAAGTACTACTGCGTGAGTGGTTGTAATTTTTCTATAAATTTGATGATCATCGTAACAAAATAAGAGGAAGCAGAGCTCGCACGGATAAAGATCTAGTTGTTCGTTTTTCCAGCGCGCCGTTCGAGATTGGAATGATAGAGAAATAGCTTGAAGGTGGTTTTATGAGTCCTCTGTCAGGAGTAGTCATGTCGATGTCGATGTGGATACACATCTTAAAATAAGGAAAAGCAGGATATTAACTTTAAAAAAACTAGAACCGTTTACACATGCGTATTTAGGAAGGAATATCGTAGTACGTTATGCAGACAATTGGTGGCGCTCTTGCTGTTCTTCCAGAAGTAGGATGTTTTGTTCCCACTGGTCATTTGCATGGCGGCGTCGAAGCGGCTCGAATCGGGCCGCACAGCACCCCACTGCGGACGTAAGGAGTAGGTGAGCGAAGATTCGGGGTGCAGCTAGGCTGTGACGTAGTGAGCAGGTAGTTTCCACGTGTATTGGGTGCAAATTTCACAGAATTATGGTTGGGTGCAATTCCACTGGGTGCAGTTTTCATATAACCATTGCGATAGCGACCAGTATTTGAGTGGTTTCTATAAAATGTCCCACTAGTCAAAAACATCAAAAAAATGAGTTAGAGGCGCCGTCATGTAGTCCGCAGCATTTACTCAACCGTTTTTGTCAGAAACACCTCAAGTTGTACTGTACAAACCTCCAAACATACGGCGACTCTGCAAGAATCTCACATGTCTGGGCTGTTGCTAACAAGAACATCACTAGTCAGCCGACCGGGGTGGCCGAGCGGTTCTAGGCACTACGGTGTGGAACCGCGTGACCGCTACGGCCGCAGGTTCGAATCCTGCCTCGTACATGGATGTATGTGATGTCCTTAGGTTAGGTAGATTTAAGTAGTTCTAAGTTCTAGGGGACTGATGACCTCAGAAGTTAAGTTCCATACTGCTCAGAGCCATTTGAACCAATCATTAGTCAGCGGTTCTTCAGGCACTGTTTCAGGCTCTGCTCCATTCCCATTAAACCACTGATACGCTACGCTTCGTTTACGAACGGCCCATTGTTCTAGTTCCGCCTCTCGTGGTCTCGCGGTAGCGTTCTCGCTTTCGGAGCACCGGGTTCGGGGTCCCGGGTTCGATTCCCGACGGGGTCAGGGATTTTCACCTGCCCCGACATGAATGGGTGCTGTGTCGTCTTCATCATCATCATTCCTCCCCGTCACGGTCGGAGGAAGGCAACGGCAAAACCAACTCCATTACAACCTTGCATAAGACGGCGCTGCGGGTTTCTGGCATCGTTTCCCTACGCTCAGTCAAGAAGCATGGGACTTCATATATCATTCTTATAGGTTATGCTTCTGTTAACCAAGCTTTTACGTTAACATGGGCACAAACGGTCCAAAGTGGTCATTACTCAATCAGAGATAATCCCAATAGGCCCTGTTTGGTAGAAGACCCCACTGTCAAAGATGTGCATGACGTTTTCCATGACGCCTACCGAATAAATGCGCCCTATAAACTTTAGTGTCAGATTTCCAAAACTTTCAACAGACATTTCGGATGTTGCAGATATGACACTTGAAAATAATACGATTCGCTTCAAGAAAAAATTAAAGCAGGTAAAGAAGATACGGAGAGGAAAGCTTTTGAGGTACAGAAAGCTGTTCACCTCAGAAAAGTGGAAGCTTTCTTGGGTGTAATAGAGAGCATTTATTATGAAAGCCAGCAGGGAACTGTTAACTCGATTGATTTTATGCAGAATTTACCTCTTCCTCATTCACCAGCAAGTGTTGCATACTACATGCGTCGGTTGTGGTATTATGTCTTTGAAACACACGATTTGGGAACAACAAATGCCAAATTATACAGATACAGCAAAAATGAGGGAAATAATGAGTCCCAGTGAGGTTATCTCGACACTGCTACATTTCATAAATAGCATCTGACAGTCAGAGTTAAAGGAGGAGCTGGTTTCAATAAGCGACGGTTGTCCTGGGAAAAAGAAAAATAAAACTGTGATTTTCTTCCTCTTCTGTATGATGCACATTGTCAAAATTTTTTAAAGAGTGCATACATTTTGCCCGTTCGTGGTCTTAGCTGCCTACCAAACGACCAGGATTTGTCATTTATTTCTGCTCAGAAGACTAGCAGCGCCAAACTTCCCGAAATTTGGGGCGAAAGGATTCTGAAGGCCCGAAAGCCCGAACCTTCATCTCCTTTTTTTTTTTTTTGAGATGTTCACCCACCATCATTTGAGGGATTTTGAGATAGCAAGCCGCGCGGAGTTGCCGCGAGGTTAGAGGCGCCATGTCACGGATTGTGCGGCTCCTCCCACCGGAGGTTCGAGGCCTCTCGGGCATGGGTGTGTGTGTTGTTCTTAGCATAAGTTAGTTTAAGTAGTGTGTAAGTCTAGGGACCGATGACCTAAGCAGTTTGATCCCTTAGGAACTCGCACACATTTGAACATTTTTTGGAAAAAGCAACCACCAGTTAGTTTTAAGTAAGTTTGAGTAAAAGAACGAGCATTCAGGTTTTAGGGTATTCGATCTACGCACTCTTATTTTAAAAACGAAGCTACATATTTGCGAGGCGCGCACTACAGTACTTGGAGCCGTCACATCATCACAGTTCCGAGGTTCAAAGCTCTCGACACAGTGAACTTACCAGGAGCTTTCACATCCCCTTCTAGAGTGAAACCTGCAAAGGCTGAAGACTCATTAAAACTTACGAAATATCTCGAAAATTGTGCAAGCAGGGAGAACTACTCGAGATTGTTTGACAGAGTTGCATCAGCGGAATCACGTATAACCAAGTGGAACTATGGAACAGGCAGTAAAGATAGTAGTGATGGAGGTGAAAATTTATGTTTTGAGATGTCATTTTATGCCGTGTATCACATTTTTCTTTATTTATCTTTAATAAATAATTGTTTAACTAGTATAAGCCGTAAGATATTACTTCAATACGACGATAATAATTCCAATCCCAAAGAAAGCAGGTGTTGACAGATGTGAAAATTACCGAACTATCAGTTTAATAAGTCACAGCTGCAAAATACTAACGCGAATTCTTTACAGACGCATGGAAAAACTGGTAGAAGCGGACCTCGGGGAAGATCAGTTTGGATTCCGTAGAAATGTTGGAACACGTGAGGCAATACTAACCTTACGACTTATCTTAGAAGAAAGATTAAGAAAAGGCAAACCTACGTTTCTAGCATTTGTAGACTTAGAGAAAGCTTTTGACAATGTTGACTGGAATACTCTCTTTCAAATTCTGAAGGTGGCAGGGGTAAAATACAGGGAGCGAAAGGCTATTTACAATTTGTACAGAAACCAGATGGCAGTTATAAGAGTCGAGGGGCATGAAAGGGAAGCAGTGGTTGGGAAAGGAGTGAGACAGGGTTGTAGCCTCTCCCCGATGTTATTCAATCTGTATATTGAGCAAGCAGTAAAGGAAACAAAAGAAAAATTCGGAGTAGGTATTAAAATTCATGGAGAAGAAGTAAAAACTTTAAGGTTCGCCGGTGACATCGTAATTCTGTCAGAGACAGCAAAGGACTTGGAAGAGCAGTTGAACGGAATGGACAGTGTCTTGAAAGGAGGATATAAGATGAATATCAACAAAAGCAAAATGAGGATAATGGAATGTAGTCAAATTAAATCGGGTGATGCTGAGGGAATTAGATTAGGAAATGAGACACTTAAAGTAGTAAAGGAGTTTTGCTATTTAGGGAGTAAAATAACTGATGATGGTCGAAGTAGAGAGGATATAAAATGTAGCTGGTAATGGCAAGGAAATCTTTTCTGAAGAAGAGAAATTTGTTAACATCGAGTATAGATTTTAGTGTCAGGAAGTCGTTTCTGTAAGTATTTGTATGGAGTGTAGCCATGTATGGAAGTGAAACATGGACGATAACTAGTTTGGACAAGAAGAGAATAGAAGCTTTCGAAATGTGGTGCTACAGAAGAATGCTGAAGATAAGGTGGGTAGATCACGTAACTAATGAGGAGGTATTGAATAGGATTGGGGAGAAGAGGAGTTTGTGGCACAACTTGACAAGAAGAAGGGATCGGTTGGTAGGACATGTTTTGAGGCATCAAGGGATCACAAATTTAGCATTGGAGGGCAGCATGGAGGGTAAAAATCGTAGAGGGAGACCAAGAGATGAATACACTAAGCAGATTCAGAAGGATGTAGGTTGCAGTAAGTACTGGGAGATGAAGAAGCTTGCACAGGATAGAGTAGCATGGAGAGCTGCATCAAACCAGTCTCAGGACTGAAGACCACAACAACAACAACACGACGATAATATCTACATGGTATGTAACTACAATATTATTATGCATTATATCAGTAGCGTTTTTTTGAATTCTGCAAAAACGCTACTAGTCCAATCCATTTTCGTTCTCCACGCCTAGAGAATATGACTTGGTATCACTCACTCATTTCTGATAACATTCTTGATGCCCGCAGAATATTGAAACAAAAGAAAATCAAATTAGCTACTTATGGGACGAAAACATGAAAGTTTTCTCGTTTTCACAACATTGTGATTTTCTGACAAGTGGGATTTTGGCCGGCAACCACTCAGTTTTATTTTGTCTATTGACTACCGGTTTCGGTACGATGTACCATCAGCAGACCACCCTCTCGCGCTTAGTCATCAGACCTGCTTCCAATGTAAGTGTGTCATACACATATTGTATGACACCCCTACTTCTTCACAATTATTAAAACGATTATACAAGATGAGAATCGTTCTTACCACATACTCTGTCAACCGCGTAAGTCTTGACTTCCTGTGTGGGTTCAAATGGCTTTGAGCACTATGGGACTTAACTTCTAAGGGCATCAGTCCACTAGAACTTAGAACTACTTAAACCTAACTAACCTAAGGACATCACACACATCCATGCCCGAGGCAGAATTCGAACTTGCGACCGTAGTGGTCGCGCGATTCCAGACTGTAGCGCCTAGAACCGCTCGACCACACCGGCCGGCTCCTGTGTGGGTGCGAGGCCTGGTGTAGCCATACAAGGAAAAAAAACTTCCCGTTCCTGAGAAAAAATCGTCTAGAACAGCCTTCTGCGTCGCACAAGACGCGGATCCTAGAAAATGGTGAGTCCCCTACAGTAATGAATTAGACACGGCGCATGACTTCTTAAACATTAGGAAACAAGCATCTCATGTGGCTGTTTATTATTTTGAAATGTACTGCCATCTGCATAGTTTCTTGACTCTGTTTTTGTGGAAAAGTGCTACGGGGTAATTCAAGAAAATTATGGGTGAGTCGATTCCAAAACAGCCTGTTAAAGTTCAGTATACGTAACGACTGACGACAGAGAGCAAGACAAAAAGTGGATCGTCTGCCTCGTATTGAGGTACGTTCCCTGGGCCGACTGTTGTGTGCTGAGAATAATCTCGTCGATCAGCATCGATTGACATTTTTTCAAGAGTTTCTAGGTGTGAATAGTTGCAACATTTTCACCCAAAGCTGGAGTGTTATTGGATAATTATCTTTCTGTGTAAACTTATTTTCATAGATTCTGACACACGGATTATCCGAAATAAAACTTACAACCACCCTCATGATGATGTATTGCTAAAAAGTTCAAAAGCTTCATACAGCTATAATCAGCAAATATTTGTTGATGTCAGTAGTGTAAAACAAGTGACTGATCCTCCAGGAATGCTTGACCAGCACAGCTGACTGCAGCTGCCTCTCTCTTACTTACTGTTAGGGCCGCCAGAGAAATGCCCGAGGCAGAGTGCGTTCCTCTGTTCTGAAGGGACATAAAGCGGTTATATGGAGCACTCAGAGGTCTAACGTCGCACCTAAAAGGAAACGCTCTCCAATAAAAGATATCTGACGCGAATTTTCTGCTACCTCTCTGACAAGCCGATCCAGCTCTCTCAGATTACTTCCGGGAACGTTCCTGCTGTGAGAACTAGCTTACAGAACTCAAACCAGTTGACTAAACGAAGTAATCATTTCTCTGTGTGGAGAAAGTTTTCGTTAGGTTTCCATTTTTTCAGAGAAGTTGCTGCATATCTGAAAATGGGACGTAGTGTGAAAGTACCCTCTTTAAAATGCCAGTACATGAAAATTTAATTACGTTTCCGGCTTTTTCCTAAGTGCCTCCGGGTGAGCGTTAGGGGCCCTATCTTTATTTTTTTTTTCTTTTTGGCTTCGGGCAACGGACCTTAACTTGAACACGACCATCACAGACACTTGTTCCCTTTCTATTCAAAAGAAAATAGAGCTGCTTCGGCCTAAAAATATCTAAAAAACAATAAAGAAATGAGAATTGCCTGCGTCGCATCACGGATAGGTTGTATGAGGCTCCTCAATCAAGGGCCAACTACAAAAACGCTACCGCCAAAAACAATCGTTTGTATCTGTTCGATCTAATGAGCATATTTTCCTTGGGCTGCAGGCGTTCCATCCAATGTCTAACGTCCCGCGTGATACGAAGTACTTGTCTCTGCTGGCAGTAGCACAGTACACAAAAATACTGAACTGACGAATGTAAAAATAAATGGCATGCACCGTGTTGCTATGACAGGGACATAGTCTGAAAATATTGCTATGATAGGGAATCTACACACACACACACACACACACACACACACACACACACACACACACAGACAGACATGCACAAACGCACACACATGCACAAACGCACACACAAATACACGCACTGACCGCCCAAACTGGGCAAGAAGGCAATTTATTTGGACAGTCGAGAGGGCAAAAGACAATAAAATACAAGCCTCAGTGCCCTTCACACGAGACGTGGGCTTTTAACGCAAATGAAATGATAATTAAATCAAGACCCTACGCTGTCGACAGGCGTTGATATACATCAACGGGGACAGTTGAAAATGTGTGCCCCGACCGGGACTCGAACCCGGGAACCCTGCTTGCATGGCAGACGCTCTATCCATTTTTTTTTTAAATTGATCGTTGAGCTAAGTCGTTGCGGACGTCACATGACACCAGTTCAAGTTCGTTTTTTTTTTGTTGATCCTTCCACTCAGTTTTTTATTACAGAGGTCAACCTGCTCTCTGACCGAACACGCTGAGCTACCGTGCCGGCTACTTCCATCTGAGCCACCGAGGGCACAAAGGTTAGTGCGACTTCAGGGATTTATCCCTTGCACGCCCCCCATGAGACTCACATTCCCAACTCAATGTCCACATACTACATTCGTATTGCCCCTGCGTGTTACACTCATTACTCGCGGCAGACAATCTTACCGAGTCCCGTAAGAGTTCGGGCAATACGTATGCATCCGCACAGAAGAAGGACGTCAATGGCCGGTTAGTCTTAACTATATGAAGATGGTATCGGTTCTTCCGGACATGTCCGAAAGAACAGATACCATCTTCAAATATTCAACGGAAATGCACTGCCGTGGCTTCCGAAGCGCACCGCACAGCGAACAGAATATGTCCCGAAAATTAAAACACGTGAAATAACTGCATTAACCTTACTACTGATTGTTGTACCTGCACAGAAGTAGTCCGGAAGAAGTGAGTGAAAGAAAACAACAAATTCAACAACAACACTCTCCTCTAAAGAATATTTGTAAGCACTTTAACGTACCCTGCAATAATGGTTACTGCAGTTGGTTGGATAACACTTATGTAGAATGTTATGTTTTCGTCCATGCATTTTGCACTTCAAATTGTAGCAGTGGTTTTAGCTACCAGCATTCCAGCGTGGATTTCACACTTTTCCGGCGTTTTGCTTAAACACAGTTCATCAGTACTGGCATCAGTCGTAGGCAAATGCGATCGCCGTCATATTCATAATTATGACGATTTCATGAGTCGCCCGCAGACGTTGCAGACGCCTAGGCTACAACCATTGGATCTTTTAGTTAGTTTTGATTTGTATTCGCATTTACTGAAGTGCCTCTGCAAGATGTCAAGGCATTGTGACATTGCTCAAATTTGTGCTTATTTGAACCTGTTTCTTATTTAACAAACAATATTTTGCACAGCTCTAAGCTGGAGTTCAACAATGTTATTCGCCTCTAAACCCGGTAGTGAATTTAGCGGCAATCCTTTTCCCGATATTTTATTCGTACCAACAAAGACACTTTTGGGCAGAGTGATAGCGCGCCGGTGTCTTGAGACAGTGCATGTTTATAACCCAAAACGTGCAAATATAATCAGTCCATTATAGTGTTTCCCGGTGCTGCCAGTGGCGTAGTTAGAGATCGTGTATAATATTTATCCAAGTTCCACACTGGACATTCAGGAAATGTGACACGCTCCTGTTGCTCATAGTCGGAAATGCACATCATGTATATTTCAACTTTTTACATCACAAACCAGTCGCTTTATTGGTTTCCATTTAGCATTCATGGCGTCTGAACTCCGCAGGCAAACGCTACCAGTCAATATCCTACAATCAACACACAGGTCAAAATCCAGCCGCGTGTTCGGCTTACGAGGAACGAACAGAGCACTTACGTAACATCAGTGAGGCCACCTTAATGCGCTTTTGAGGCAATGTTAATTGACAAATGCTGCATAGGTGACGAACTCGGCCTCGTAAGAAAATTGTTGAGGCAACGCAACGATTTGTTCCGTTAGTTACCAGCGCGACTAGCCTCGCAATGTCTGTGTGGCACCACCCGCCACCTGCTGCGTGACCATAGGCTTGTGACAGAGGGAAACGCAGAGGTACAGGCACAGACTGCTATGAAGTCCATGGCGTTTCCGGAAATCTTCACCTAAGGCATTGTACATGCAGAAATGAGGGCTCGGTTGTACAATGGCTTGTACTCTTGAGAGTGTCAGCAACAATGGTATTAGCTTAAAATTTGTGGAGAGTAAGGCGAAAGTTCCATTTGACGACTTTCACAAGTGGTGATATCAGTGCAGCGGTAGATGAGAATTCCTTCAAATGGGGAACGCGGATCAGTCTTCAACACATTCTGGAAGAAAATGCACTACTGGTCATTAAAACTGCTACACCAAGAAGAAATGCAGATGATAAACGAGTATTCATTGGACAAATATATTATACTACAACTGACATGTGATTACATTTTCACGCAATTTGGGTGCATAGATCCTGAGAACTCAGTACGCAAAACAACCACCTCTGACCGTAATTAATGGCCTTGATACGCCTGGGCATTGAGTCAAAACAGAGCTTGGATGGCGTGTACAGGTACCGCTGCCCATGCAGCTTCAACACGATACCACAGTTCATCAAGAGTAGTGACTGGCATATTGTGACGAGCCAGTTGCTCGGCCACCATTGACCAGACGTTTTCAATTGGTGAGAGATCTGGAGAATGTGCTGGCCAGGGCAGCAGTCGAACACTGTCTGTATCCAGAAAGGCCTGTACAGGACCTGCAACATGCAGTCGTGCATTATCCTGCTAAAATGTAGGGTTTCGCAGCGATCGAAAGAAGGGCAGAGCCACGGGTCGTAACACATCTGAAATGTAACGTCCACTGTTCAAAGTGCCGTCAATGCGAACAAGAGGTGACCGAGACGTGTAACCAATGGCACCCCATACCACCTCGCCGGGTGATACGCCAATATAGCGATGACGAATACACGCTTCCAATGTGCGTTCACCGCGATGTCGCCAAACACGGATGCGACCATCATGATGCTGCAAACACAACCTGGATTCATCTGAAAAAAAAATTACATTTTGCCATTCGTGCACCCAGGTTCGTCGTTGAGACACGATCGCAGTCGCTCCTGTCTGTGATGCAGCGTCATGGGCAACCGCAGCGCCGGCCGGTGTGGCCGTGCGGTGCTAGTCTGGAACCGCGTGACCGCTACGGTCGCAGGTTCGAATCCTGCCTCGGGCATGGATGTGTGTGGTGTCCTTAGGTTAGTTAGGTTTAAGTAGTTCTAAGTTCTGTTGACCACAGATGTTGAGTCCCATAGTGCTCAGAGCCATTTGAACCATTTGAACCAAGCAACCGCAGCCATGGTCTCCGAGTTGATAGTCCATGCTGCTGCAAACATCGTCGAACTGATCGTGCAGATGGTTGTTGTCTTGCAAACGTCCCCATCTGTTGACTCAGGGATCGAGACGTGTCTGCACGATCCGTTACAGCCATGCGGATGAGATGCCTGTCATCTCGACTGCTAGTGATACGAGGCCTTTGGGATCCAGCACGGCGTTCCGTATTACCCTCCTGAACCCACCGATTCCATATTCTGCTAACAGTTATTCGATCACGACCAACGCGAGCAGCAATGTCGCAATAGGATAAACCGCAATCGCGATAGGCTACAATCCGACCTTTATCAAAGTCGGAGACGTGATGGTACGCATTTCTCCTCCTTAGAAGAGGCATCACAACAACGTTTCACCAGGCAACGCCGGTTGCTGTTTGTGTATGAGAAATCGGTTGGAAACTTTCCTCATGTCAGCACGTTGTAGGTGTCGCCACCGGCGCCAACCTCGTGTGAATGCTCTGATAAGCTAATCATTTGCATATCACAGCATCATCTTCCTGTCGGTTAAATTTCGCGTCTGTAGTATGTCATCTTCGTGGTGTTGCAATTTTAATGGCCAGTAGTGTAGTTCAGATGCCCATCTAGTCATCCTCGCGTCATCATATAAGGTCAGAACTGTATTTTAAACAGCTATGTTCTTCTACACGATTGTTCCCTCAACAAGCTAGTCCTTTACTCATAGTGACCGCCACTTCGGCGGGACCTTAAACGCTAAGATCTGTTCTTTATTTCCGAACGCATCAAGCTATAACTGTTGAGAACAAGTCGGTTCTCTTTCTATTAGGAAGAAGGTGGAAGTTGGAGAAATCACAATGATAGCTGCTAGGATTTAAGTATAAGATATCCTTGATCGAACTGGAACAATGACTAGTTCAAAGCATCTCCTCTGCATTGATGCCGTTCACCCGTAACTAGTACCTGCTTCCTCCGTAAGGAAAATTTCCCTGTGCAGTATAGTCCATTCTGAACATAATAGCTGCTCGTACGAGAGGATGCTGAAAAGTTCCTGGCTTTGCCTATAAAGACTAAAGCTAGAATTTTGAAATTACCCACTTATTCAATATATTCTCCCCTGAAACTGATACATTTGGTACATCGTTGTTGCCGCTTCTCTAGTTCGTGCAAATAAATGTCATGTGGTTGGCCGCGAAACCAATTCTCCGCAGCCTCTATGACTTCTTTAGTGACCTGGAATCGATTACCCACCCGAAGTTTCTTCAAGTTCGGAAATGGATAATAATCCGAGGGTGGTAGGTCTGCCGAGTAGGGGTGATTGTTCACTGGTTGGAAGCCCAGGGTCTCTAATTTTGCAGCCACAACGTTGGACGTGTGCACAGGCTCATTGTCATGCAACAAACGAATCCCTGTGGACAACTTTCCTCGGCAATTTCTCTTAATTGCTTTCTTCAGCTGGTCCAGCAGGTTAGCATAATATTGTCCGACTATAGCAGATTCCTGAGGTAAATAGTTGAGCAACAGAATGCCGTCTTTGTCCCAGAAGACGGACGTCATCACATTTTTGGTCGATTTCCGGGTGCTGAACTATTTCGACTGTGAGGACCCGCTATGACACCATTGTTTTGATTGTTCCTTGATTTCAACCCCATAAATATGGAGCTAAGTTTCATCTTCAGTCCCTTACCAATCCAAAAAATCTCTGGAGATTCAAAATGGTGCAAAATGTATTACGATATCTCAACACGTTCCAACAGCTGATTGCGGTTCAAACATTTCGGCACCCATTTCACTGTATCCCGGCTATCTTTTTGGTGGATATTCGTCGGTCCTGAAGAATCGGATGCTGCAGTATCTGCTGCAGTTTGAGGGCGATCAATGCGGGTCTCGCCTCCAACAGTGAAATGGCCAATCGTCAATGTTGTAGGAAGCACATTTCCCTCCCAGTGTTTGTGGCATCTCAGTGTGAATGTCCTTTCCAGACTTTCCCTGGAGAAACAAAAACTTCACGATGGCCCGTAACTCTAAAGACGAGAAACTTGTGATTCTGCCATCTCGGCTATCACCTGCAACAAAACCGAGAATACGAACACTGAACACCTGATATTTACACAGTTACATATTAAGATTTCGTACTTTCAAGTGGGCTTCCAATTTTTTTCAACTATAAGGCAACAAACCCCTCGTATAATATGTTGTCCAAAGTGTTAGGAGACAGTTTCACTCGGCTGTTTACTCACCTCTGGGCCTGGAATACCCGGCAATATGAGTGTACTATAACGCGGTTTCACACGCTTGTCTGGTGTTTCTCATTATACGCCTCAGAACAAACAGTTAAAACAACACAATTCACAAAAAATACACCATTTCTATGTCCACGGTAGGAAAACTTTCATGACGATCTGATCCCAGTCATGGCGGAACAACACGAATGAAGGCACGGGGTTACGGCTTGAACAAAGCGTAGTTGAGATGTTAATGGAACAACACGGCGTGTTTTTGCTCCTTTCGTGCTGCTACAACTACGCAACAAGTTAGGAGTGCACAGCAACGATGGATCGAGTTACGCGAATGCAATAAATCACGGGCGATTCCGCCTTACGAGCACCTGCAATTCATCTGCCTGCACACGGACACAAACTTCACAAGCTGCCTTGCATGGTTGACAAGCGGTTAGTTTTACTGTATAACTGTATTGTATGGAACTGCGGACCTAGAACTGATGGAGTGGCTTCGTCCCCGCCGTAGCCCTCAGTGGTTCACAACCCCACAACAGGCCACAGCAGTACACTCACCCCACCCCCACACCGAACCCAGGGTTGTTCTGCGGTTCGGCCCCCAGTGGACCCCCAGGAACGTCTCACAGCAGACGAGTGCAACCCCAATGTTCGCGTGGTGGAGTAAGTATGATGTACGCATAGGTGGAGAAAGTGTTTGCACAGCAGTCACCGACATAGTGTAACTGAAGCGGAATAAGGGGAACCAGCCCGCATTCGCCGAGGCAGATGGAAAACCGCCTTGAAAACCATCCACAGGCTGGCCGGCCCACCGGACCTCGACACTAACCATCCGAGCAGATTCGTGCTGGGGACCGGCACGCCCTCCCGTCCGGAAAGCAGTGCGTTAGACCGCACGGCTAACGGGTAGGGCTTGTATAACTGTATTACTCCAGCTGTGAATCGACTCAGCATCCTGCCATTCTGTGTCCCATATTGAAATGCTGCACTCTGTACATACAGTAGATTATCGTCTTTCGCATCTGTATCCGAATCGAACACGAAAGCGGCTTATGCTTCGTGTACTCAAAGTACCCCCCGCCATACACCCTACAGTGGCTTTGCAAAGTACATAATATATAAAAAGATGGTTTTGGAGCTCTTACTTTTCATTTTTCATGTGGAGCAGGCTGCTGTGCCCCATGGTAGGCTCAGGGACTTTTAAGCCAAATACCAGGTGATCCCGTAGTGCGACGGAGGGAGTCGTAATTAAGAATATTCAGGAAGGAATTTCCAGTTTCGGTTTTTCCTTACAACCAAGGGAAACCTCGCGAAAATATTGTGTGGGGCCGGGGAACTGGCGCTATATTTAATTTAAATCTGAGACAGTATTTCCTAAACAACAAGTACGAAAGCCTAATGCATGTGAAGGTGTATTTATGCATACTTGCTGGGTGTATGCAGTTTACCTACATCGCGACTTTGCAACATTTTATTATCATTTTTTTCAGTGTCTGAATGTAGGCTCAACCGCCTTTCACATTGAAAAAGTACCAAGTTTGACGCCTTTAGACCTTTTACATTGCTTATGCTTTTTTTACATTAATTTTAACAACCGCAACTTCGTCTCCATATGGATAAAATCTTTCTTTTTGTTTACATTTTTCATTCTCTACTCCAAGGAGCAAAGCGGACTGCCTGAATGAGATCCTCCTGATTCGGAATGTTTGAGAGGAGACTTCCACCTTCCGTATTCGCCTTATAACCACTACAAACCTCCCAAAAACCTTGGCCGAACTGGCTGATTGGGGAAACTTCATTTTTTCCGGGGAAATGTTATCAGTGGTATCAGTCTTAAAAGTTAGTGTATATGTTAGTTAAGTGCGTGTGTGCGTGTGTGTGTGTGTGTGTGTGTGTGTGTGTGTGTGTGTGTGTGTGTGCTGTAATATCCATTACAGTTTCTAAGTTAAATTATTTCATTTATGAGTAATTACATCATCGCTGTTATAACGAGCATAATCCTTGCCAACGTTGACTTAATAGTACAGGTAAGAATCGGTGTCAGGATTTGTTTTATTTTGTTAGTGAACTCACACTTTGTCTGGACGTGCTGACGAGCAGTACATAATTTTGGCTGCACGTATTTTCTACATTATTTTTTGTGCTATTGACTTACGGCTTATTTGTAGCGATTGCACGACGATAAATAACTGTTAATAAGTAAGGTAAAGTAAGAAGTCTTATCTTAGTAGCTCAGCAACTGCTGCTTCGCTCGCATAGAGTGTATGGTCTGCACAGATTTTTTTTTTTACCTTTAATCGAATTTTCATGTTGTTCAGAAACTGAGACATCTTCTAAGCTTTTCACGCTAAATAAACCATAGAAGCAAGATCGTTTCCGAGTGTACTTCTGACCAAAAAGCGATTATGGTAGCTAGAATCGTCTTTTGAGTACTTTTGGTGATATTTCAAGGGAGACTTTCATCCCCTAACAAATATTTCTTTAGAAGTCAAATACTAATTATCATAGACATAGATTTAAAAATGTTTTAACATGACGAGATATTGTCATAAAAATTTGCATCCCCTATTTCACCCTTTAGGTGTTTAATTTCCAAATGCATCGTAAAACGTATGTTTTTTTGTTTCTAACCGAGAGGTTAAATTCTGAGTTTCATAAATGAAGCTTTAAAAATGCTTTAGCTGGTCTTTCATAATGACTTACTTTCAAAAAATGTTTCACTTATTATTTCATCAAAAAAGTTTCACTTATTATTTCACCCCCATAGGGGTTAAATTTCGAAAAATGCTGAAACACTTATTTCTTTATTCCTGACCGAGAAATTAAATACCAACTTTCGTAGTTCTTACTTCGCATTTGCCTTAATAGCGACATATTTGCAAAAAATATTTCATCCCCTGCTCCATCGCTTTAGCGTTGGAATTTCAAATAATCCCTTCTTAAACGATGCCTACAGTATAAGATTTCCCAGTTTCAAGTTTCTATTCTTAGTGGTTTGGGATGGGTGAGAGTCAGTCAGTCGGAACATTTCCTTTTATAAATTGGTTTGAACCTAGTGTTACTATTACATTTTCTGTTTAAGTGTTTTGTGCACTAGCACTTACCGAGCGAGTTACTTAGGCATGGTCAGGAATACCCATTCTGGAGATCAACTTAAGTGTTCAAACTGCGTCTTTCATTAACCTGGACTTTTGTTGATATTTATGACAGTCACGACCTTACAGCCAGTGTGGTAGCCATAAGACTAAACTTTTCGTCACGTGTTCTTGTGGACTGTTGCCCTGAGAGCAGTATTGTGGAGGTTGCCTGCTCCAGTGGAACCAATGGTTTGGCTCCATACCCATATACACACCGCTCGGCCAAACCAGAGACCACAGCAGTTCCCAGAGAATGGAATAAGCTTCATGCTTTCATACTTCCAAGTGTACTTCCAAACCACGTTCTCTCCTGGAGTCCAGCAAATCTGTGTGGGACGATATTCGTCAGCAGCGTCGACTCTTTCTCCTGGAGAAAACATGCAAAGTGTCTAACTGAAGTTTTCGTCACAATGGCTACAAGACCCCACTACACCAACGCTACATTCCGAACAACCCGGTAAGATCTGGTGCCACTTAAAGTGTGTGCGACGGCCCTCCCAGAACTAGGATTGCTAGCAACACATGGGGCGTCGTCGGTTGCCCTGACTCTGACTGCGGGTCAGCAGAACAGACCATGGAACAGATCGTCCAACACTGCTTCAAAAGAAGTTACTCTGGATAGTGGAGCGATGTCCTTAAAGCTTCAGCTGCAACTGTTAGTTGGATATATTGGTACAGAACTGAGTCGAAGGTATTTTTTATCTTGACTTGTGAATGGTTTTGTAACTTAAAGTTTTTATTTTGTGACTTCTATTACTACACTCCTGGAAATTGAAATAAGAACACCGTGAATTCATTGTCCCAGGAAGGGGAAACTTTATTGACACATTCCTGGGGTCAGATACATCACATGATCACACTGACAGAACCACAGGCACATAGACACAGGCAACAGAGCATGCACAATGTCGGCACTAGTACAGTGTATATCCACCTTTCGCAGCAATGCAGGCTGCTATTCTCCCATGGAGACGATCGTAGAGATGCTGGATGTAGTCCTGTGGAACGGCTTGCCATGCCATTTCCACCTGGCGCCTCAGTTGGACCAGCGTTCGTGCTGGACGTGCAGACCGCGTGAGACGACGCTTCATCCAGTCCCAAACATGCTCAATGGGGGACAGATCCGGAGATCTTGCTGGCCAGGGTAGTTGACTTACACCTTCTAGAGCACGTTGGGTGGCACGGGATACATGCGGACGTGCATTGTCCTGTTGGAACAGCAAGTTCCCTTGCCGGTCTAGGAATGGTAGAACGATGGGTTCGATGACGGTTTGGATGTACCGTGCACTATTCAGTGTCCCCTCGACGATCACCAGTGGTGTACGGCCAGTGTAGGAGATCGCTCCGCACACCATGATGCCGGGTGTTGGCCCTGTGTGCCTCGGTCGTATGCAGTCCTGATTGTGGCGCTCACCTGCACGGCGCCAAACACGCATACGACCATCATTGGCACCAAGGCAGAAGCAACTCTCATCGCTGAAGACGACACGTCTCCATTCGTCCCTCCATTCACGCCTCTCGCGACACCACTGGAGGCGGGCTGCACGATGTTGGGGCGTGAGCGGAAGACGGCCTAACGGTGTGCGGGACCGTAGCCCAGCTTCATGGAGACGGTTGCGAATGGTCCTCGCCGATACACCAGGAGCAACAGTGTCCCTAAGTTGCTGGGAAGTGGCGGTGCAGTCTCCTACGGCACTGCGTAGGATCCTACGGTCTTGGTGTGCATCCGTGCGTCGCTGCGGTCCGGTCCCAGGTCGACGGGCACGTGCACCTTCCGCCGACCACTGGCGACAACATCGATGTACTGTGGAGACCTCACGCCCCACGTGTTGAGCAATTCGGCGGTACGTCCACCCGGCCTCCCGCATGCCCACTATACGCCCTCGCTCAAAGTCCGTCAACTGCACATACGGTTCACGTCCACGCTGTCGCGGCATGCTACCAGTGTTAAAGACTGCGATGGAGCTCCGTATGCCACGGCAAACTGGCTGACACTGACGGCGGCGGTGCACAAATGCTGCGCAGCTAGCGCCATTCGACGGCCAACACCGCGGTTCCTGGTGTGTCCGCTGTGCCGTGCGTGTGATCATTGCTTGTACAGCCCTCTCGCAGTGTCCGGAGCAAGTATGGTGGGTCTGACACACCGGTGTCAATGTGTACTTTTTTCCATTTCCAGGAGTGTATTTCTCTTTTGTTTAAAAATCTGATTTGTAACGTTTTTAGTAAGATCGGTGATTTTTAATGTTTTTAAACATTGTAATTCTGGACTTGTGAATCAGAGTTTTCCACATGACAAACAAACACTATTTAATCCAGACATCATAATCGACATGGAAACTCTGACATTGTACTAACCTAGGGAACTCTGCCTTCCGTAGCAACTTGCATACTGAGATTGAAATTGTCCTAATCTATCCAGTTGCCAAAAAGGTCACTTACAAAACTCTGTTCAATCGATTCTATTGTTTACTAGCCTGCTACTCTTAATAAGTTAAATTAACAGACGCCAAAGATTCAGAGAACAGCTGCAAAGCTCATCAAGAATTTATTTTCTTATTTCGAGAATGTCTTCTCGATAAACTCCAACGGGGTTCGCTAAAATAAATGGACTCAACATGCTGAGAATGTACGTTGAAGAGTTCAGATTTCACATATACCTCTCCTCTGGTGACCAGTAAACTTATACAAGCATGGTATCACACAGCGGCATATTGACACGTCCTCCATGGAATAGAAAGGTGTGAAAGTTATACTTAAGTACTTTAAAGCTTCTGCCATTCAACGAGTGGTAGATTTAGAATTATAGTTTGTAGATGGAGACTTAGAGTACTCGAAAGGAACACAAGATTACTAGCATGCAATAAGCAAACGATATTGGATACAATGACATCTGCATCCTTTGGCTCTGCCATAATTTTCCTCTGTTCGGTGTAATATACGTGTCGCATTGTCAAGAAAAACATTGCCCGTGAACCGCTGTGTGGCGTTTTTCTGTTGCTATTGCACGTAAACTGTTTCTGTTCTGTTTCAGGTACTGCGTTTGGCGCCTCTAAGCAGCCTTTGTTCGGTCGACCCTTGCTTCCGCAGGTACTGTTGCAGCTCCTTCACTACTTACTGTCTAATGCAAAATGTGATATGCATATCTCATTAGTTACCTGAGAGAGAAAACGCTACATCATGAAAGAACGATCAAAAATAATTAAATTTATACCATATAGAACTGAAAGACTTGTTATAACAAAAGTGTAGGATGAATCCCTGGTTCATAATCCATCAGACTGCTTCTCTGTAAATAAGTACTAGAAGACAGATGGTGCCTATACTTGTGTCTCCCATCCGTGCCCAGCTGCCGATGCGCTATTCTTGATTAAACGATTAGAGACACTTACTGTGAGATGGAAGTCACACATTCAAATTCGAATTACGCCAAGGATATTCCCTCAGCACTAGTAGTAGAATGGAGACAACTGAGTCTCATGCAGATAACTAGATGGAGAAGGGCATAGGTGGTGGAACATTATAAAAGCGTAACCATAAGAATAATACGGGGATACAGTCAGAGGGGTTAATGGTAAACAAAAGAACATAGTAAAGTAAGTATGTACACCGCAGTATCACCAATCACCAAATGGCATGATGAAAGCTACTAGTTGGCTGCGGAACGTTGAAACAGTGCATTTAGCTTCAGATGGGAGCTAAAAAACATCACATCCCTACCAAATTGGTAGTTGCAATGTTGACCTTTCTTACAACACTCGTGCAGCTTGAATGCGGAAGGTGGCGGCGGTAATGGCTGACCATTCCGAGTTCAGCTTGTCCTCTATACTGAGTACTAAAGTGTAGACATCCATCTATACAACAGTAAGGTTTGTCTAGCAACAAGTCTTTGCTCTTCATTTGTCAGCCAGCAAAGCAGCAATCTTGCCAGATAATAGTGACAGACATTGCGAGTTCTGTCCAGTAATAATTTTGTAAAAAGGTTAAACAAACTCCCACTTCTGTAGATTTCCTTACTATCAACCAATAGTGCTCTCCCACTCCACAATACGATTCTGAAGATAAGAAATAGGAAGGTCTAGGCACACACAGAAACTTTCATTCCGCAGAAAATATCACTGTGAACCACTGTGGAATTCTGTTCCAAAAGTTTAAAGCGAACGTTCTTCGTATCATACCTGTCAAGGCACAGAGACTGCAGGGCACTCTCACTAATTCGGTGTTATGGCGCTTCATGTTCTTAGGAAATATGATCTTTATTGCGATTTTGACTTCATACATCAGGATGAAATGGTGGGCAGTAGTTAATGCTCGTGCTTGTGTGCTCTAGGGAAGGAAAAACGGTAAGCTTCACCTGTGTCCAAAGGTAGGGTGGCGATTTAAATGACTGCAGTAAAAGAGCACGGCGACGGCGACGGCGACGGCGGGCCGAGGGGAGCGCGTTTTTTCTGCAGAACCTGGGTGGAAACATTTTCGGACAGCCGCATTCCGCGATCTCATTGTGCAAATGGTTCAAATGGCTCTGAGCACTATGGGACTTAACATCTATGGTCATCAGTCCCCTAGAACTTAGAACTACTTAAACTTAACTAACCTAAGGACATTACACAACACCCTCTCATTGTGCAGGCACGTTGATTGGCACCGGTCTGGAGGCAGCCACGTCCAGGTAGACTGCCTAGCGCCGAGAAGTCGCCACTGCAATGGCCAGCGCACTGTAGATTGGCAGTAAAGCAAAGGATGGGCCCTTGTTAGGGAGGAAGCTGACAAAACAACTCTGAGCGTTCTGCGAATTTCCGTGGGACAGGGCCACTGGCGCACAGACGTCCAGACTCTGTTACAAAACATATTTGTGGAAGCACGAGCCTTTTAGCGAGTTTATGGCTGTTCTTTGGAAACTGTGAAATGGATGCAACAGGGGAGATAACAAGCTTTTATGGAGAGATGTAGTTCCATCCTTGTCATGTTGTTAGCAAAAGACACGGCAAATGCGTGGGAAAGAGGCTGCAAAGCTGAACCTTTTTTCCTTTTCTCCCAATTAACTTTAAAGTCTCTGATTAGTCAAATCGGTGTATGCAGAGCAAGGGGCGCTCTCCGAGCTTCGAATACCGCGCTACAGCTCATGATTGGCTTGTGCTAAAGTGGGGGAAGTCTAAGATGTGCTTTGCTACTGAGCTGAGGAGGAAGCGGATAGAAAGAGAAAAGACCTCACTCTTGCACTGGTGGTTCGCTAGTAAGGTGCTACCTAAACAGTAAGACTTGTGTCCTTTGTTAGTGTGCTACTTAGAGCCTGTGCCAGTCACCTTCTGAACCGTCAGAGGTACTGCTTCCAGCATCACGCACACTACGAGCGATGCGTGGGTGTACTTATTTTTCTTCAGTCGGCCGTCTAAACATTTGACGCATTCCGTCACGCATAGTCATGGCACGGAGTCAAATTGGTTTGGCAGACCAGCAAATGGGTCCCCTTCACACTGGAATCCACCTGGGTTTCAGAGGCTCATAGGAAAGTACCTGTGTTCCGAATCAACCGAACACGAGATCGCGTACTTGTATTTTCCGGGCGAGCACCGTTAACAACAGATTGCGGCCGTCCATTACTTCAGTCGCCGAAAACATCGTGGTGTGCCGCCCTGACCAACAGGAGGGTAAGGTACTCGCTGCTATGGCGTAGGGCTCCAATATATGTTTCTCAGCACCCTGTTCCTTCGAACCATATTTTTATTTTTGGAATGGCAGAATATAGATGCTTGATGGTGGCTTAGTTTTTGTGTCATATCCCGGATTCACGTGTATGAAGTCAGATAAAGCGATTAGTGTTCCGGTTAGTGTCGTGTGTCGATCACCAGCTGATCACTTTGTCCACCACAGAGTCCATGTTAGTGAAAGTGTTTGTCAAATAAAGATGTTTGTGTGACGTTTCTTTAGTCTTTTTTTTTTTGGTCTTGTGATGTTAAGGATGAATAAATCCATTGTCATTTAGATCACAACTTCTCCCTGAGTTGTGATTAACAGTACCTTCGCATTTTATCATTAAAGTCGAGATTTGAAACGTAAGTAGAAGGCTTTCAATGTCACATCTGGTTTAGATTTTTATCTTCCTAATAAGATTTTTCGAACAATACTGTTTCTTTGGCAGACACAGTACCACCTGAAGTGTTGGGGTGACTGAAGTGAATTCCGTTCTGGGTTATCTGCGCTAGTAGTCAGCCTTTTGGCTTTAACACATCTATGATGCTTCTCCCTGTTCCTTTAAATAAAATTCTGTCGCATCCCAATCAACTTGGAAGCTTTCAGCTCTGCGTAAAATAACAAGCTCTCACCGCAAGAGAAGAAGGGAAGATAAGAAGCATTATAGTTTTGCTTATGTGAGGGGCAACAGCCTCTAGAAATTTTGTAAAGGAAAGCATGCTCCGTAGTAGGCTACATTATTTTTATTTTTTATTAGCTGTGCCATCGGTTTTCCTCGGTGGAATCGTAGTGACCTGCGGTCGCCGGTGAAAGAAGATTCAGAATTCGTTATTTATTTATGTAAAAATACGGTTAGTCTCTGCTCGCAGTTGGCATCGCCTGTCAATGCCCGCTGAGCATTCGCTTCACAAGCGGCCTTCAGCCCGCTCACGACAGCTGCCACCGCACACTTCGTTCCAAGCAGCTGCTGCACTGGCGGTTCGCCGCTTGTGGTGGCTCCGGCTGCGACTGTACTGCAATGCCGTGGCAGTGACAGCGGCGCGTGTATTGAACTTAACAGTACACACGCCGACTTGGGAGGTACTCTGTCCCCCTCGCTCAACACTCTTCTTCGTGATTCACCGTACCATGATGACGGTTGCCGTGTAGCCGTGAAGTTCGGCGATATTGGCCTGGCCTCCAGCTAGTCCCTATTCAGTCCTCCAGAACGTCAGGAACGCTGGCGTCCTGATCCTGATGGGACGGAAAAAATGGTTCAAATGGCTCTGAGCACTGTGGGACTTAACTGCTGTGGTCATCAGTCCCCTAGAACTTAGAACTACTTAAACCTAGGTAACCTAAGGACATCACACACATCCATACCCGAGGCAGGATTCGGACCTGCGACCGTAGCGGTCACGCAGTTCCAGACTGTAGCGCCTAGAACCGCACGGCCACTTCGGCCGGCTGATGGGACGGAAAGAGCTCCACGTTCTCGCATCTGCGAGAGAGGCAGACTGTGGTGTCGAACTGTGTGACTGGTGATTATGAAGAGGTGCCCATCTCTCGCAGTAGCGGCTGTTGTTGCCCATAGTGTGCAGGAAATCTACAACAGACGTGTGCCACACGTCACTTCGCTGCAATCACGGAATCGATTGCGAATGTCATGCATGCCATCGATCCATCTGATCGACTGCCGTACCAGCTAAACTGCTGGGGTATTTGTGGAGCGACGTAGTGGTTAACGTTTACCAGAGACCACTCGTCATAACCGCATAGGACATGTTGTTACGAAGGTATCAGCGGTTTTCCTGCTCCCGTGCTTGCTTAACGAGTTTGTTATAGCATAGACCTGGTTCGGAAGAGCTCTTGGTACCATTTGTCGCATTCCCCCTATCCTTTCTTTCGTCACATAACAAAGGTGACGCGACCCTGTTTGGCTGGTCTGAGCCACTACGTTCTGCTGACGTCTGCTGCCTGGCTCGCCAGAAACGCGGATGTGTTTTGTGTGTTTTGCCCTGACACAGTACCGGTGGTGAAATGTTGTCATTGCAACCGCTTCGGGTCGACATTGCCGCGATGTAGCGAGATAGTTTCGCTCTGGGACTTTGAAAATTTTACCCGTTTTACTGACCTATACAAGACACGTCATTACCAAGCACATGTGGATAAGCATCACAAAAGATGTGGCATCTAATTAAAATTCCTGTACCACACTTGCGGCCACATTTTGCGTTGTCCGTATCAAATATTTCATGTGAATGAAAGCATGTCAGCATATCTGTACGAACACATGACAGTATGTGTAATCTGTAGCCGGACGAAGTGGCCGTGCGGTTAAAGGCGCTGCAGTCTGTAACCGCAAGACCGCTGCGGTCGCAGGTTCGAATCCTGCCTCGGGCATGGATGTTTGTGATGTCCTTAGGTTGGTTAGGTTTAACTAGTTCTAAGTTCTAGGGGACTAATGACCTCAGCAGTTGAGTCCCATAGTGCTCAGAGCCATTTTTTTGTAATCTGTAGCCAAACAATACGTAAATTTTGAGTTTGATTACCGTTCTTTACTCTTTCCGTTGCGCCAGCTGCCGGCTGCAAGTTACGCTAACATACGAATAACTAGCTCATACTGTGCCCGTTCCACGCCAAAATGGCTACTGTTTTATAAACGTTTCGTTATTTGGCTTTTCCACTTTCGTAACTTTCGTTTCTGGCCAAGCCCTGCATACACTGTAAATTTGGATTAAATCAGTGATGACGACTAGTTGTGGTCCCCTTTTAAGGTATGGAGCCAAGTTGCTAGCTGAACAGTTGTTGCTGAGGTTTTGTCTGAAATCAGTACATGATAAGCCACCGTGGAAATCTGCGTCCTGTGTTCTTACGTGACTTTTTCGCTATTGACGTTAAAGTGTATTCCCATTTCGTTGTTATGGAGATTACTGGCGGGAGGTGCTAGTAGCCAGCTGGTGGCGGTGTGTTGAACTGTTAGCAGCGAACACATTCCAGTCTAGTCGTCGGATTTGGGAATCATTTCAGAAAGTAGTCGGACAGCCGCAGGGCTTTTAATTATTGACTTTGAAGCACTGAGGCAAGTAACCCTGTTTCGCGTGTCACAGAGACTCTGGTAACCGTTATTTACACCGGAGGGACCTTGTGTCAGTCCAGAGAATGCATAGGGGTCCGCCAATAAACGTTCTGAGTCAATCTTCAGAATAGTGCGTCACGAAAGTTGTCTCGCGCACCACCGTTTTCTTTGTTTTTAATAAGTTCTTATATTAATTGTATTAACTTTCATAGTCAAATCAATATTGTAAATTTGAAATGAATTAATATTTGATACAGCTCATTGTGTCTGGGTGTTAATGGGAGGCCGAGTCAGTGTAGAGGGTTACCTCGTGCGGCCGGCTGTTGCTGCGTTTCTATGTTGTTAGCAGCCCGTCGGTTTTTGTTGTTGTTGTTAAACAGTTTGTTGACTGGCCTGGTTGCCGACATTAACCACATTTTAAAAAAAAAAAAAAAAAAAAAAGGACTGTATCAAAGTGCAATGACTAAAAAATTCATAAAAATGGTTCAAATGCCTCTGAGCTCTATGGGACTTCATATCTGAGGTCATCAGTCCCCTAGAACTTAGAACTACTTAAACTTAACTAACCTAAGGACATCACGCACATCCATGCCCGAGGCAGGATTCGAACCTGCGACCGTTGAAGTCGCGCGGTTCCGGACTGAAGCGCCTAGAAACGCTCGGCCAACACGGTCGGCAATTCATAAATTTCTTCTATTTTGGTATCCTCTTCTTTTCTCATTTTCTTTGTTCTGACGCAGTTAAGATATCAACATTCATTTAAAGAAACTTACTTTCGAAACATAAAGTCCCAGCATAATTTTCAGTCTAATATTTGTTAATGCAATTGCTAATCCAATTTCAGGTATTTTTAAGTCTGCGCCAATATAGTGTAAATTTAACAATTAGTGCCATCTGCTAACTGTATACGGAACTATTTACATTGATGTCGCCGTACTTCTGCCGCAGCAGTTTAATACTAGCAGATATTATTACTTTTGTCATCCAGTTTCTGAAACGTTATACAATAGAGAAATAGCAGTGAGCCATAAAAGCAAACTAATGTATGTAAATTATTTTGTTATGCTTCTAAGGGCATGGCACTATTTAGACAGAGACTTTATTTATCGTAACAGTATCGAGAGTAGTTATCTGTGGCAGTCAGTCTTAGTTTGTTATGTGGTGTGTGCTCTAAGTGCAGTTGCGTGCATTTGTTGTGATTGAGAGAAAAATATGGAGAAATAGCTATAATAATGTGGTCACCCGTTCCACCGTTTGACTGTATAGTTCGTTGATTCTACCGTGCAGATGCAATTTGTCTGTATGGTAAACATTCGGAGGCTCTTTCATAGAATGATTGCATATGATTCATAGGTCCACTTCATATTACACTTCGACAGATGGTTACGTAATGTTGCTTTACATTACCTACGATCTACTAGGGCATGATTATACTTCATATTCCATACAGTATAAGAGATATAATAGTCCCCTCTAACAAATGTTAAATTTGTCGCGTAAGTGCCTTTGTTCACATTATTTATTAACAACTTAGAACCACAATCGAAAGATATATGTATCGTATTCAACTTATGTAACTTTGGTTTAGTGCCTTCATTGAGTATGCCACATAGATTGACAGCTTACGATATTCTTCTTTGGCTTCCATCAAAAATTCGTAAATTCGATAGTGTGGGTTTAGATAATGTACGTACTGGTCCGCAATTGCAGTAAATTAATAGATTCATTAACCGTTCAGTATTATGTGTATAAATATTTATGTTGATTAGTTTGTAATTAGTAGTACAGTTAACATGTATGATTGTGTGAGTGATTACCATATGTATTATGACGCTAAGCTATTACGTGATTCAGTGATACAGTATATTACATCATTAGCTACCATACGTCAGCATCCCATTATCGTAAATGTTTTATTTCATTCTAATTTCGTAATGTCAGTACTTGCACGTAAAAGCGAAATATTATTGCCGAGTGTAGTTAAACTAATGTTATAACACGGCGTTAGATAGTCCGATGCATTCACGGTCATAGCCGCGCGGTATTAGCCGAGCGGCCGGAGGCGCTACAGTCATGGGCTGTGTGGCTGGTCCCGGCGGAGGTTCGAGTCCTCCCTCGGGCATGGGTGTGTGTGTGCTTGTCCTTAGGATAATTTAGGTTAAGTAGTGTGTAAGCTTAGGGACTGATGACCCATAAGAAGTGAACAGTAACGAAATCCTAGACACAGAATGGAATATATACCGCAAGGATAGGATAAACGCCAATAGTGGACGAGTATTTATAGCAGTAAAGAATTCAATAATATCCAGTGAAGTTATTAGCGAATGCGAATGTGAAATAATCTGGGTTAAGTTAAGTATCAAAGGTGGGTCAGATACGATAGTCGGATGCTTCTATAGACCACCTGCATCAGCAACCGTAGTAGTTGAGCGCCTCAGAGAGAACCTGCAGAACGTCGTGAAGAAGTTTCGTGATCATACTATTGTAATAGGGGGAGACTTCAATCTACCAAGTATAGAATGGGATAGTCACACAATCAGAACTGGAGCCAGGGACAGAGACTCTTGTGACATTATCCTGACTGCCTTGTCCGAGAATTACTTCGAGCAGATAGTTAGAGAACCAACTCGTGAAGATAACGTTTTAGGCCTCATAGCAACAAATAGACCGGAACTTTTCGACTCCGTGAATGTAGAAGAGGGTATCAGTGATCATAAGTCAGTGGTTGCATCAATGACTACAAGTGTAATAAGAAATGCCAAGAAAGGAAGGAAAATATATTTGCTTAACAAGAGTGATAGGGCACAAATTGCAGAATATCTGAGTGACCACCATCAAACGTTCATTTCTGAGGAAGAGGATGTGGAACAAAAATGGAAAAAATTCAGAAACATCGTCCAGTACGCCTTAGATAAGTTCGTACCGACTAAGGTCCAAAGCGAGGGGAAAGATCCACCGTGGTATAACATTCATGTACGAAAGGTACTACGGAAACAAAGAAAGCTTCATCATAGGTTTAAGAGTAGTCGAATCATAGCTGATAAGGAAAAGCTGAACGAAGCGAAAAAGAGCGTAAAGAGAGCAATGAGAGAAGCATTCAACGAATTCGAACATAAAACATTGGCAAACAATCTAAACAAGAACCCTAAAGAGTTTTGGTCATATGTAAAATCGGTAAGCGGATCTAAATCCCCTATTCAGTCACTCGTTGACCACGATGGCACCGAAACAGAGGACGACCGAAGAAAGGCAGAAATACTGAATTCAGTGTTCCGACACTGTTTCACTGCGGAAAATCGTAACACGGTCCCTGACTTCAGCCGTCGCACGGACGCCAAAATGGAAAATATTGAAATAAACGATATCGGAATTGAAAAACAACTGCTATCACTTAGTAGCGGAAAAGCATCCGGACCAGACGAGATACCCTTAAGATTCTACAGTGATTATGCTAAAGAACTTGCCCCCTTTCTATCAGCAATTTATCGTAGATCGCTGGAAGAACGTAAAGTACCTAGCGACTGGAAGAAAGCGCAGGTCGTTCCCATTTTCAAGAAGGGTCATAAATCAGATGCGAATAATTATAGGCCTATTTCGCTTACGTCAATCTGTTGTAGAATAATGGAACATGTTTTGTGTTCTCGTATTATGACGTTCTTAGATAATACAAATCTCCTTCATCATAACCAACATGGATTCCGCAAACAGAGATCATGTGAAACTCAGCTCGCCCTATTTGCCCAAGAAATTCACAGTGCCGTACACACTGGCGAGCAGATTGATGCCGTATTCCTGGACTTCAGGAAGGCATTTGATACGGTTCCGCACTTACGTTTAGTGAAAAAAATACGAGCTTACGGAATATCGGACCAGGTTTGTGATTGGATTCAGGATTTCCTAGAAGAAAGAACACAACATGTCATTCTTAACGGTTCAAAATCTGCAGATGTAGAGGTAATTTCGGGAGTACCGCAGGGAAGCGTGATAGGACCTTTATTGTTTACAATATACATAAATGACTTAGTTGACAACATCGGTAGCTCCGTGAGGATATTTGCAGATGACACGGTTGTCTACAAGAAAGTAGCAACATCAGAAGACTCGTACGTACTCCAGGAGGACCTGCAGAGGATTAATGCATGGTGCGACAGCTGGCAGCTTTCCCTAAACGTAGATAAATGTAATATTATGCGCATACATAGGGGCAGAAATCCATTCCAGTACGATTATGCCATAGGTGGTAAATCATTGGAAGCGGTAACGACCGTAAAATACTTAGGAGATACTATCCGGAGCGATCTGAAGTGGAATGATCACATAAAACAAATAGTGGGAAAAGCAGGCGCCAGGTCGAGATTCATAGGAAGAATTCTAAGAAAATGTGACTCATCGACGAAAGAAGTAGCTTACAAAACGCTTGTTCGTCCGATTCTTGAGTATTGCTCATCAGTATGGGACCCTTACCAGGTTGGATTAATAGAAGAGATAGACATGATCCAGCGAAAAGCAGCGCGATTCGTCATGGGGACATTTAGTCAGCGCGAGAGCGTTACGGAGATGCTGAACAAGCTCCAGTGGCGGACACTTCAAGAAAGGCGTTACGCAATACGGAGAGGTTTATTATCGAAATTACGAGAGAGCACATTCCGGGAAGAGATGGGCAACACATTACTACCGCCCACATATATCTCGCGTAATGATCACAACGAAAAGATCCGAGAAATTAGAGCAAATACGGAGACTTACAAGCAGTCGTTCTTCCCACGCACAATTCGTGAATGGAACAGGGAAGGGGGGATCAGATAGTAGTACAATAAGTACCCTCCGCCACACACCGTAAGGTGGCTCGCGGAGTATAGATGTAGATGTAGATGTAGATGTAGATGTAGATGTAGATGTAAGATTTCACACACATTTCAACATTTTGAACATTCATGGTCATAATTCTGAAAAACCAGGATCATAAAATAGTAAACTCCAATGGCCACGTTATATGTTGCCAAACGTAAGTTTGAAATTCTAATTTTTCTGCGTGTCACAGATGGAGTGCACTGTGTAGGCACCTACCCATGTAGTGGCAGATCTCTTGCAGTCTTGCATGCAGGGAATGGCTCAAAGTCTGATGCTGTGATTGTAGTTGCGTCGAAATGATTCGGCGCGGTCCTTTTTTGTCTGAGGATTACTTTATTACATTTTCAAACATCTACTACAAATGGCGAAACGTTTTTAAAAAGTAGCGTTTTCGGTGCGGGATGGTTGAGGTATGAGCCATTTATGTTAGCGTACGGGCAGCAATTGACGCAGTGGAGGAAGTACGGGACAGTAATCAGGGTCGTTTGGTCCAGTTTCTATGAGCAAATATTATTTTTATTTTTTTTGTTTTCAAATGGTTCAAATGGCTCTGAGCACTATGGGACTTAACATCTCATGTCATCAGTCCCCTAGAACTTAGAACTACTTAAACCTAACTAACCTAAGGACATCACACACATCCATGCCCGAGGCAGGATTCGAACCTGCGACCGTAGCGGTCGCGCGGTTCCAGACTGAAGCGCCTAGAACCGCTCGGCCACTAGCGGCCGGCTTTTATTTTCAATTTTTACTTTACTTGCGTTGCAAATAAACCGAAAGAATGCTGAATGTATTGTAGTTATTAATATTTTCATAAAAAGAATGAAAAGAAAAGACAAAGCAAAATTTGAGATCGTAAATAAATTTCCAATACAGAACAGGATTTGCAGCGTCGACGAGGACTCTGCAAATAACTTCCCAAGAAGGAATTGTAATTAAAACATACAACCCCTTCCCGGAAATTTACTTGCAATCCCAAAACTCTGTCTTCACTTTTCATGCCGTTTTATGCAAATACTAATAAATAAAATATAATGAGCATTATTTCAGTCTATCTGTAGTGTAAGTGAAGTAAAAACTGAAAACTAAACAAAAAAGCTGGCCACGTGTGAGTAGAACTCGCGTACTGAGTATTCTACACAAACTTAATTATGTATATAGACAATTCATCCATTCCCGGAATAGAGGACCTCTACGATCTTTGCCTTTTATCGACATTGACACTAGCAAGATATCGGTGCCAGAGCTTCCGAGACTTTCGACAATGCTTTAAATTTCAAGTTTGAAGCTCGGTAACAAACGACAAAATAATTATTTTTCTTTTGATATAATTACAATTTAATAATTTTCGGATTTTTTTTCCTTTGGTCGTGCTGTGAATCCTTCCTTCTTGGAAAATTTCATGATTCTAAGTCAAAGGGAAGTATCCTGTTGGTTTTGATGATAGTCAGCGCAAATCAGAATATGTGACGTAAAAGGTCGTATCTTTTGGTTGTGTTGATTTCGCTTACATTTATTACACTGCCGAGTGGCTGTAGACCTTAGTATTTGACATAAATTCCAAATTGACAAGTCTACCAGTTTCTGAGAAAAAGAAGGCTTAATAGACGGACAGACAGAGACAGATAACAAGTGACAATTTTTTTTCGTGTGACATAAAATCACAGTTTTTGGATTTCTTCCTTCACTTTCACCGTAAAATCTTACTTTTTGGCAAATTTCACGATTCTAGACCAACCGGAAGTAACCTGTAGGTTTTTATAAGTGAGATTTGGAATATCAAAATATGTGACACAAATGCCGGCCGAAGTGGCCGTGCGGTTCTAGGCTCTGCAGTCTGGAACCGCGAGACCGCTACGGTCGCAGGTTCGAATCCTGCCTCGGGCATGGATGTGTGAGATGTCCTTAGGTTAGTTAGGTTTAACTAGTTCAAAGTTCTAGGGGACTAATGACCTCAGAAGTTGAGTCCCATAGTGCTCAGAGCCATTTGAACCATTTTGTGACACAAATGGCCTTAGCTTTTGACTGCATTGACTTAGAAGCTTCTCTTCTTAACAACTCAAAGGGACGGTAAACTTTAATATGTGACATAAATTTCAAATTGAAACGTGTACCTGTTCCTGAGAGAAAGGGTTTTTCACAGACGGAGAGACTGACGGACAACAAAGTAATGCTATAAGGGTTCCATTTTTTTACCTTAAAAAACAAAGTTTCCACATAGGGACTCGAACGCACGACCATCGGATTACCGCTCTGTACTAATTCCGTTGCGTCATCTGCTACCTTCCTGAAAGCTACGTTAAACATAAACGGCTCATGACTCAACCAACCTGGACCAAAAATGCTATATTTGTAACTACTCTGGACTCCCACTTCCGACACTTTCATTTATAGCATTAATTTGGACGAAATCGATGAAGAAGATTAGTTGCGGTTCCTTTGCTAGTCTGAGCGCCTGCAACCACACCAAACGGCAACTCGCACCTAGAAAATCCAAGTCACCGACGGCGTAAGGGAATACACTTAGGAAAAATCTCCGTTTTTCGTGCTGCCAAAAATAACTGGACTAATCACGAAGGCTCACATTCTGCCGACTTCTGAAGTACCGCATACTATGAAAACAGTACATTCGAGAGGGCACGCGACATCTACACCTGACAAGGAGTTCCGGCTGACTCCACCACTTCCCAGTTCCCAAAACGCTCCACAAAAATATTTAACGTTTGGATATTCCAGCTAATCAGAATGAGGACCAGAATTCAGACATTCTCATTGGCCATTTGCTGCTCTCGCTAACCGATCTTCCGCGCTGTGATAATCCCTGGCAGGACATGAACAAATTTCTCTAAAGAGGGTATCGGAGAACACAGGCCACCGTCGGAAATGCAATGACGGAAAAAAATCCCAGCACCAAGAAATAATTGATGTAGGGTAACGAAATTTCTGGAATAAATTTGTCTTGATCACATATTTAAGTGATTAATATTACAAGTTCACAGATTAACGTAAGCGCTAGAAAAGCCATTGCAAATGCGAAATGCTGGTACATTAATAACCGATGTTCCCGCTGAATGTTGAAGGCAAGCATGTAGACGCACATACCTCGTGTCGTACAGGCGACGGATGCCAGTTTGTGGGATAGAGTCCCATGCCTGTTGCACTTGGTCGGTCAATACAGAAACGTTAAATGCTGGTTGTGGATGATGCTGCAGTTGTCGTCCGATGATGTGCCATATGTGCTCGATTGGAGAAAGATGCGGTGATCGATCAGACTAAGGCAGTATGTCGACACTCTTTAGAGCATGTTGCGTTACAACAGCGGTATGTATCCGAGCGTTATCCTTCCGGAAAGCACCCCTCAGAATGCTGTTCATGAATGGCAGCACAACTGATCGAATCGCCAGACTGATGTACAAATTTGCAGACAGGGTGTGTGGGATAATCACGGAGTGCTGCTCCGGAAACACGCACTCGCACCCCAGACCACAACCCCAGGTGAAGGTCCAGTGTGTCTAGATGACAGACAAGTTGGCTGCAGGCGCTCGCCTGGCCTGCTCATAATCAACACACGGCCATCACTCGGACCAAAGCAGAACCGGCTTTCATCAGAAAACACAACAGATCTGCACCCTGCTCTCCAATGACCTCTCGCTTGACACCACTGAAGACGCAAACGGTGTTGTTTTGGGGTCAGTGGAATGCACACGACAGGGCGTCTGGATCGGAGCTGTCCTTGAAGTAACCGATCTGTAACAGCTCTCTGTGTCATTGTGGTGCCGACTGCTATTCGAACTGCTGCTGCACACTCACTACAATGCACCACAGCCATATGCCAAACACGACGGTCTTCCCTCTCGGTAGCGTCTCGTGGTCGTCTGAACCACGGTCTTGTTGCTACCGAACCTACCCGTGACAATCGCTGCCAGCGATGTACAGTCTTTCTGCAGTATCGCAGAAGGAATACACAGCTTTTCGTAGCCCCAGTTCACGCCCTCATTCAACTCGGCGAGCTGTTGATTTTGGTGTCTTCATCGCCGTAAAGGCATTCTTGACTAACATCAACACACTACTTCCACATCTACATCTACATCTACGTGCCTACTCTGCTATTCACAATAAAGTGCATGGCAGAGGTTTCAATGAACCACCTGCAAGTTGTCTCTCTACCATTCCACTCTCGACGGCACGCGAGAAAAACGAGCACTTAAATTTTTTTTGTGCGAGTCCTGATTTCTCTTATTTTATCGAGATGATCATTTCTCCCATGTAGGTGGGTGCCAACAGAATGTTTTCGCAATCGGAGGAGAAAACTGGTGATTGAAATTTTATGAGAACATCCCGTCAAAACGAAAAACGCCTTTGTTTTAATGATTGCGACTCCAATTCACGTATCACGTCTGTGATACTATCTCCCCTATTTCGCGATATACAAACGAGCTGCCCTTCTTTGTACTTTTTCGATGTCTTCCGTCAGTCCCACCTGATGCGGATCCCACGCCGCACAGCAATACTCCAGAATAAGGCGGACAAGCGTGGTGCAAGCAGTCTCTTTAATAGACCTGTTGCACCTTCTAAGTGTTCTGCCAATGAATCGCACTCTTTGGTTCGCTCTGCCCACAATATTATCTATGTGATCGCTCCAATTTAGTTTATTTGTAATGGTAATCCCTAAGTATTTAGTTGAATTTACAGCCTTCAGATTTGTGTGACTTATCGCGTTATTCGAAATTTAGCTGATTTCTTTTAGTACTCATGTGAATAACTTCACACTTTTCTTTATTCAGGGTCAATTGCCACTTTTTGCACCATACAGATATCTTATCTTATATCTTCCAATCTCAAAGGCAACGTTTTATTATTTTACAAACCTTCCTTATCGGTTTAATAACAGGAACAAGTTATTGATTATCATATATTTCATTTTTAACATTTTTTGGCGGTATATCAGTTTTATTACACTCACGACCGTTTCAGTGCGTATACTAAGGCATCCTCATAGTGGTGCTACTACAGCCGCTCTTATGACGCTAGTGCTACCACAGCCACTCTTACACCTACCAACTTTCGTTTCTGTTCCACAACTCCTTCTTAGTGTTGGGATTTCTTTCCGTCAGTGTTATGAATCTGTAAGCCAGCCATTTTGTCTCTGACCATAGTCCACTTAGGAGCTATAGCGAAAGATCGACCCATCGGCTTCAGTATGGAGAGCAACTTCTTTTTCCGGATACTGGTTCTGGCGGTCGTAACAGCCACATGATGAGCGCACAGGTGTTACCTGGGAATGATAAACCGCAAGTTTAGTTTACATCTACATCTACATGGATACTCTGCAAATCACATTCAAGTGCCTGGCAGAGGGTTCATCGAACCACCTTCACAATTCAAAAATGGTTCTGAGCGCTATGGGACTTAACATCTGAGGTCATCAGTCCCCTAGAACTTAGAACTACTTAAACCTAACTATCCTAAGGACATCACACACATGCATGTCCGAAGTAGGATTCGAACATGCGACTGTAGCGGTCACGCGGTTCCAGATTGAAGCGCCTAGAACCGCTCGGCCACACCGGCCGGCCTCCTTCACAATTCTCTATTATTCCATGTTTGGTATAGCGCTCGGAAAGAATGAATACCTATATCTTTCCGTACGATCTCTAATTTCCCTTATTTTATCGTGGTGATGGTTCCTCCCTATGTA
The DNA here is from genome assembly GCF_021461385.2 of Schistocerca piceifrons. Classification (NCBI taxonomy): domain Eukaryota; kingdom Metazoa; phylum Arthropoda; class Insecta; order Orthoptera; family Acrididae; genus Schistocerca; species Schistocerca piceifrons. The sequence continues at coordinate 851,895,141 of NC_060138.1, forward strand.
GGTCGGTGTAAATAAAATATTTTCGCATTCGGAGGAGAAACTTGGTGGTTGGAATTTCGTGAGAAGGTTCCGTCGCAACGAAAAGCGCCTTTGTTTTAATGATTTCCTGCCCAAATCCTGTATCATTTCTGTGACACTCTCTGCCATATTTCGCGATAACACAAAACATGCTGCCTTTCTTTGAATTTTTTCGATGTACTCCTTCACTCCTATCTGGTAAGGATCCCACACCGCGCAGCAGTATTCTAAAAGAGGACGGACAAGCGTGGTGTAGGCAGTCTCCTTAGTAGGTCTGTTACATTTTTTAAGCGTCCTACTAATAAAACGAAGTTTTTGGTTAGCCTTCCCCACAATATTTTCTGTGTATTCCTTCCAATTTAAGTTGTTCGTAATTGCAGTACGTAGGTATTTAGTTGACTTCACGGCTTTTAGATTAGACTGATTTATCGTGTAACCGAAGTTTAACGTGTTCCTTTTAGCACTCATGTGGATTACCTCACACTTTTCGTTATTTAGGATCAACTGCCACTTTTCGCACCATTCAGATATCTTTTCTAAATCGTTTTGCAGTTTGTTTTGATCTTCTGATGACATTATTAGTCGATAAACGACAGCGCCATCTGCAAACAACCGAAGTTGGTTGCTCAGATTGTCTCTTAAATCGTTTATATAGATAAGGAACAGCAAAAGGCCTATAACACTACCTTGGGGAACGCCAGAAATCACTTCTGTTGTACTCGATGACTTTCCGGCAGTTGCTACGAATTGTGACCTCTCTGACAGGAAATCACAATTCCAATCACATAACTGAGACGATATTCCGTAAGCACGCAATTTCCCTACGAGCAGCTTGTGTGGTACAGTGTCAAGAGCCTTCAGGAAATCCAGAAGTACGGGATCGATCTGAAATCCCTTGTCAATAGCACTCAACACTTCATGTGAATAAAGAGCTAGTTGTGTTTCACAGGAACGATGTTTTGTAAACCCATGTTGACTGTGTGTCAATAGACCGTTTTCTTCGAGGTAATTCATAATCTTCGGACACAATATATGTTCTAAGATCCTGCTGCATATCGACGTTTACGGTATTGGCCTGTAATTTAGTGGATTCAGCTGACACAGAGTAATGGAATCTTGTAAGCACATTTATGTAAAAGAAGAGATATTCACTGACTGGTAGAGTAAAAAAGCTATTAAAACGGTTATAGTATAATATGCGGTGATAATTATCAGCACTGTTTCTGCACAGATTAGAGTTAGCTCGAATCAATAGACCGAGTTCACAAAGCACGTAATTTAGTGGAAAGGTCTGCGTCACAAATTTCCGGGTAAATTACACCGTATAGTTGAGCTTAGCAGCTGCATTGACAGACAGAAAGGCTGCCGGTGTAATGAGAAATGCGGCCGCGTTTAGAAAATTGAGGGGTAGCTTTCCAGGGTCGACACACAAAAGCGTTTTTAATCTGCAGCGCACGGCGTTCCCGCGAGCAAACACAAAGTGGCGCGAAGTGATAGCCGCGGAACGGGCGCGCTGTTATTGGGAATGCAATTAACCGCTGAAAGCTGGCAGAGGCAGTTCGCAGGGAGCGCACGCAGATGAGGCCAGCCACGTCTCGAGCCAGGCGACGCTCGCGGCGGTGCGGTATTCCGTGCCAAGCGGCAACACGGCGGGGTAATTAATCCGTGCATCGACCAGCAAATAGCGAATAGAGGCTACTAACCCCTGTTAAGTAAGAAAGGGTGAATTGGAGGCAGAACTCCTGCTCCATGAAATGTCGATTGGCACAAGTATGCCGAGAATGTGTGTCAGCTTTGGGAGCAGTAGTAATGTGTCAACTCTCCAGTGACCAAGTGCGAAGTTTCGAACAAATTTCTGTATAAGGTTCACTTGGTCTCCGGCGGCTTGCAACAGAGTAATAATTATTACTGTAACACCCTACCCGTCACTTATCTGGTTTTGGCGTGTGTTCACCCCAGTTAAATGACTAACAGATCAACAGAGAGTGCAAAACTGCCGCAGTATCGGATAACGCCAAGAAAGTAATAAGGCCTGGTACTCCTGATTGAACTGCGGTGGCAGTGTTGACATTAATTGATTCAGAGTTGATCACTTTTAGTTAAAAAGGGGTGCACATTGATGTTATATTCAGCTATTGAACACCAGATGCAAGTGTTGAACATAAAATTAATTAAGAAAGTGACTTGGGATTTCAACTACTTTATTGAAAACAGATGCAGTCGATTACCACAAATTTATTTTAACTCACGACCTTCAATCATCACATTACATGACTCTCCTATCAGGCAGTGATAATAAATTGCGTTTACGTGGAGTAAAGCGCGATAAATCAAAATTAATTCCTATCGACTGACCCAGGCGTAATGCGAAGTGCGAGAAGAATTCCCCAATACACGGCCCATGAAATCCTCATGGAAATTTTGCCGACGTGATCCAACAAATAAATGTGGCCTAATTCAAGCCGGAGCGGGCACAATATCACCGAATTCAGCGTGGCGGGGAGACGTCGTTGTGCGAACGTCGGCCAGCCTCATGGTGCTGCAAGGCTGCGCTCGTCTATTCACTCCTAGCTATCTTGCTCAGTACATAGCTGAATGAAATCTCCAAGCTCAATCGTTCCCTTTGCTAAGTCCTAAACTGCAGAGATGCTCACTCTCTCTCAGGCAAGCTGAGTAGAGAACGCCACGTCCGACTCTAGGCAAGCTGGGAATGGAAGACCTCTACGGAGACTTCTGCCAGTCCGCTTTTCGCCTCGGTTTCCCCTCCAGCAAAATGACTTACGCCAATTGCAGTGCAAGTCGCGTTAATTATGTGTCGCTTCCCAGCGCTGACCAATGCCTGCTCTGGGAAGTGAACAAATTCCCACAAAATTTCCCTTCCTCTCAACTTCTGCTATTTAGCTCCTCCCAGGCCTCCCATCAAGGTTAGCGTCTGCACAAACACCAATTTTTCCGGAATTCTGACTCCCAGGAGAGTACTTCAAATTCCTTGGTCCTACGTTCCCATCAGAGGCCGGCGTATTTCATTCTGTCGCTCTTCACCTGATTTACTTCAGACGCTGTGGACCGTGGATTCAGAGTGAAGTTGCTATAGTCACGAACACACATATTTTGACCTCTGTTGACCGTTCCACCATAGCTTTGCGCGGCTTTCTTGCATGTTACACTGAAAACGGGACGACAGACATTTATCAACAGGTGTACAAGTTCTCCGTCTGCTTCCCAGTACAACAGCATGGGGTCAACCACCCACTCACTGTCACTCATCTTAAGGCAGCTGGAGGCCGCGCCCCATTACCGCTTTCTCAGAGCTTGAGCTGCCCTAAGCTGCCTATTGTCGCTTCCCTTCGCCGCTCCCCCAGCCTCGGTCAACTCTTGAACATTTCCCTGGGCTAAACTAGCCTCCAGTAAATCGACGCGTTTCCACAAAGTTTTCATGTCATGTGAATTACTTTAAAACCATCACCCGACATTAATTATTCCAATACGTCCATACTATACCCTCTACAAGATGCATTGTGCGTTGTCAGTCATTTTTGTTCAGCCCAACTGTTCGCTCAACGTGAGTTAAGTGATCTTTAATGTCTTCATGTAAGGGGCATAGTTCTTGCCATCTTACATTACTTACCTGGTTTGCTACCCCTCTTACTTTCGTTTGTATGGTACTATCTTCGCAACAGTGAAAAAGCATGCTATCACGAGCATCGTCAATACAAAACACAGAGCAATGCTACAACCCTCGGAAGAAACACATACACTTTTATAAGAACGTAGACTTCCGTGGCCAGTGTCGTAGTGATTAAAATTCTTCTGGGTATTGTGCCGAAGGCAAAGAAGAGTAGCTTCCACTGCTACACTTACCATGTGTAAAAGGCGTCAGTGAACGGCTGGGCAACGTCCCCCGCACGAGGTTTCAAACCGATTTTTCGAAGCAGCCACACGATCCACTAAATGATAGGTTCCACCAGGAAGTAATCAACAATCTTAACACTGCAGGTGTTTACGAACTACTGTGTGAGTGCGGAGCTACCTACATAGGAGAAACAGGGAGACCTGTCAGCTTACGAGTAGCAGGACACGAACGCTATGCACGATTACAACAACATAATAAATCGGCGATAGCGGAACACCACCGCGACTGAGGACAGCCTATCAGGTCCCAGGAAGCCCGAGTACTGGCGAAAGAATCTTGGATGCGAGAACGCAAAATACGGGAGGCGATCGAAATTACTAAGCAGCCTGACAACGTCAACAGAGAAAATGGCTACAAACTTCCAGCGTCCTGGCTGCCGGCCATCCCAGTCCAACGGGCCGCGAGCGGTCGCGGGGCAGAAGCTACACGGGACACGGACGTATCTGCACAAACAGCTGTAGACCAACTGTTGGTCAACTTCCGCGCACACCAGGAGGAAAACTTGCCGACCAGAAGCCGAACGCTGATTGGCGGACAGCTACCAATCGTTGACGACATGGACATCCACGAATAGCCTCTTTCCAACCATCTTCTCTTACGTCATGACTAGCCAATCATATTACAGGGCCGATTAAAAGTTTTACAACAGTAACGTCAGACATCGATAGTCTGTAATAAATAGAAGCACCTATCCCCATGAAAAACTAGTCGCGCTCTGAGGAAGGCCGTTGCAATTCAGCCGAAACGTCGGTTTTAGTTTATTATTGTTGGTAGTTTTTAGCAATGACACGGCATAACACCCAGAAGAATTTTAATCACATACGCTTTTGTCACAGGTTGTTCAATCTGGTCCATTTTTTCGGGTCATCGGTCTTATGACTAGTTTGATGCGGCCCGCCACGAATTCTTCTCCTGTGTCAACGTATTAATCTCACAGTAGCACTTGCAACCTACGTCCTCAATTGTTTTCTGGATGTATTCCTATTTCCGTCTTCCTGTATAGTTTTTGCCCTCTACAGCTCCCTCTAGTACCATGGAAGTCATTCCCCGGTGTCTTAACAGATGTCCTATCATCCTGACACTCGTCTGTGTTTTTCACATATTCCTTTCCTCTCCGATTCTGTCCAGAATGTCCTCACTCCTTATCAGTCCATCTAAATTTCAACATTCGTCTGTAACTCCACATCCCAAATGCTTCGATTCTCTTATGTTCCAGTTTTCCCACAGTCCATGTTTAACTACCATACAATGCTGCACTCCAGACGTACATTCTCATTTATTTCTTCCTTAAATTAAGGCCTATGTTAGATACTAGTAGACTTCTCTAAGCCAGGAATCCCCTTTTTGCCAGTGCTAGTCTCCTTTTGTTGATCTCCTTGCTCCGTCCGTCATTGGTTATTTCGCTGCTAGGTAGCAGAATTCCTTAACTTCATCTACTTCGTGACCATCAGTCCTGATGTTAAGTCTCTCGCTGTTCTCATTTCTACTACTTCTCATTACCTTCGTCTTTCTTCGATTTACTCTCAATTCATATTCTGTACTCATAAGATGGTTCATTCCATTCAGCAAATCATGTAACTTTTCTATACTTTGACTCAGGATAACAATGTCATCAGCGAATCGTATCACTGATATCCTTTCAGCTTGAATTTTAATTCCGTTCTGAACCGTTTTTATATATCCATCTCTGCTTCTTCGATGCACAAATTGAGTAATAGGGGCGAAACACTACATCCCTGTCTTTATAATCCGAGCGCTTCGTTCTAGGTCGTCCACTCTTATTATTCCCTGTTGGCTGTTGTACATATTGTACATTACCTGTCCCTCCCTACAGTTTACCCCTATTTTTCCCAGAATTTCGAACATTTTGTACCACTTTACATTGTCCAAACTTTTCCTGGTCGATAGATCCTATGAATGTGTCTTGATTTTTCTTTAGTCTTGCTTCCATTATCAACCGCCACGTCAGAATTGCCGCTCTCGTGTCCCTACCTTTTCTAAAGCCAAACTGATCGTCCTCTAGCGTATCCTCAGTGCATTTTTCCGTTCTTCTGTATATAAGTCTTGTCAGCAACTTGGGTGTATGAAATGTGAAGATGACTGTGCGATAATTCTCGCTCTTATCAGATCTTGCAGTCTTCGGAATTATGTGGATGATATTTTTCCGAAAGTCAGACGATATGTCACCAGACTCATACACTTTACACACCAGTGTGAATAGTCCTTTTGTTGCCGCTTGCCCCTATAAACTTAAACATTTTAATGGAATGTTATATATACCTTCTGCCTTATTTGATCTTAAGTCCTCCAAAGCTCTTTTAAATTCTTATTCTAATACTGGATCTCCCATTTCCTCTAAATCGACTCCTGTTTCTTCTTCTATCACATCAGACAAATCTTCCTCCTCATAGAGGCTTCGATGTACTCTTTCCACCTATCCGCTCTCTCCTCTATATTTAACAGTGGAATCCCCGTTGCACTCGTAATGTTGATACCCTTGCTTTTGATGTTACCGAAGGTTGTTTTGACTTTCCTGTGTGCTGAATCAGTCGTTCCGACAATCATTTGTTTCTCATTTCTTCACATTTTTCATGCAGCCATTTCGTCTTTGCTTCCCTTCAATTGCTGTTTATTTCATTCCTCAACAACTTGTATTTCTGAATTCCTGAATTTCCCTGAACAGTATTGTATTTCCTTCTTTCATCGATCAGCTGAAGTATTTGCTCTGTTACCCATGATTTCCTTGCAGTTATCCTCTTTGTTTTTCTTTCCAGCTTCTGTGACTGCCCTTTTCATATATGTCCATTCCTCTTCAACTGTACTACCTACTGAGCTATTTGTTATTGCCGTATCCATAGCCTTAGATAACGTCAAGCACGTCTCGTCATCCCTCAGTACTTCTGTATCCCCCTTCTTTGTTATTGGTCCTCCCTGACTAATCTCGTAAACTTCATTCTACTCTTCATCATTACTACGCAGTGGTCTCCTGGGTACGCCTTACAATGCGGTATCTGATTTAAGAACTCTGTCTAACCATGATGTAATTTGACTGAAATATTCCCGTATCACCCAGTCTTTTCCAAGTATACCTCCTCCTCTTGTGATTCTTGAACAGAGTATTCGCTATTACTAGCTGAAATTTATAACAGAACTCAATTAATCTTTCTCCTCTCTCATTCTTTGCTTGTCCCAAGCCTATATTCTTCTATAACTATTTCTTCTACTCCTTAACCTACAACTGCATTCCAGGCCTCCATGACTACAATCCCCCACGACTACTAGATTTTCATCTCTCTTTACGTACTGTATTATCCTTTCAATATCCTCATATGCTTTCCCTATCTCTTCAGCTTGCGTCGTCGGCATGTATACCTGAATTGTCGACTCTGATAAGAACAACCCTATCACTGAACTGCTCACACACTCTTTGCCCTACCTTCCTATTCATAACGAATCCTACTCCCGTAATACGGTTTTCTGCTGCTGTTGATATTACCCTATAGACACCTAATCCGAAATCCTTGTCTTCTTTCTATTTCAGTTCACTGACCACTACCATATATTGACCGAGCCTTTGTATTTCCCTTTTCAGATTTTCTAGCTTCCGCACCAAAATCAAACTTCCGACATTCCACGCCCCGACTCCTTTCTTTGATTATTCAATCTTTTTCTCAATGTCACGTCCCTCTTCGTAATCCCCTCCCGGAGATCCGAATGGGAACTTTTCCGGACTCTTTAGGCAATAGAGAGATCGACACTTTTTCAATTACAGGCCACATGTCCTGTGGATACACGGTACGTTTCTTTAACGCAGTGGTTTCCATTGCCTTCTGCATTCTCATGATCGTTGCTGATTCTTCCACCTTTCGGGGCAGTTTCCCACCCCTAGAACAAGAGAGTGCCCTGAACCTCTGTCCGCTCCCCCGCCGTCTTTGGCAACGCCTTTGGCAGAATGAGGGTGTCTTCTTATACCGGAAGTCTTCGGCAGCCAGTGCTGATTATCTGGTCATTACCCACCCGTATAGACGCGAGTGTTGAAGCGGCGGTTCGGCGCGAGGAGGTGAGTCGGGACCGGGTCGAATCCAGCTGGCGGATTAACGACGAGGGTTGGCGTCCTGGCAAGCCTGAATGTGGTTTTAGGTGGTTTCCTACTGGCTGAATATCGGGCTGATAGCCAAATCCCGCCTCATTAGCACATTTAGAAAAAATTTCGCACACTTTCGCATGAATAACACTACACGCAGATAGATGTGGTATACACATTCTGTCTGAGGTCTGAGAGAGGCGGGAGGGGGGGGGGGGGGAGGCGTGAAGGGTCGTGGGCATCCGCCTATGCCATGCCAGATATTCGTGAATAATACTGCGGAGATGCAGGACAAAAGCACGAGAGAAACAGGTAGTATTCAATCTGTCCTTTCAGTGTACAGTACAGTACGTAAATAATACAGACTGCTCCCTTATAATATCGTCCAAAATGTCTATCATTGCGATCGCGACAGAGTTTATAGCGACGCACAATCGACAGTCTTACACGCTCAAGAATGCCAGGAGTTTGTCGATAATCCTACAAACCAACTCAAGATAAATATCGGGCGGAGTTTCGTAAACTTCGCTGCGAAAATGGCCGCACTACAAGAAGTTGATTGGTGTCATGTCTGATCACCAAGTTCGTCATGGAAGAGGACCAGAGTGATCAATCCGTTGTTGTCCAAACCGTTCATCATCGTGGTTGGTAATATCTAGTGTTTAGTGTGTCTGCCCCTTGTATGTTGATACCATATAAGACAATGAATGCTCAGAGGAACCGTGGGACGACATGTTGAACAAACCTTTTGCGGACGACTCCGATCAGTTAACAGGGAATTACGTGAAGCCCATTTACTTAACCATTATCAATATTACTCTGTACCTTCAGCATAGGTGGGGGTGGTGGGATCACTCATGGGAAAATTCCGGTAGTTGTGGGTGTTAGAGCTGTACCTTTTTTAGATTGAAGTCAGCTTATAGGTATTCCTGCTTAAGGGAAGTCTCTCTAACAAAGAAACCACTTTCTACAAAGCTTGGGTATCCGATTAATGAGGGAATTAGTATATTTCATCAAAATATACAAGGTATTAGAGATAAAGTTAGTGAACTGCTTATAGATGTTGACTCTGAAATTATTGGTATATCTGAACACTTCTTAAATAAGGAGATAATTCAGAGACTTCCTTTACCAGGATACAGGTTGGCTGGCAGCTTTTCTAGGAGCTCTTTGCGGTGTGGGGGAGTAGCCATGTATGTGAAAAACGGTATCCCATTTGAGTCAATTGATGTTTCAAAGTACTGCACTGAAAAGGTGTTTGAATGTTGTGCAGGTGTGGTTAAATTTAGTGGAGCTAAACTTCTTACTGTTGTTATTTATAGATCCCCAGACTCCGATTTCACAACATTTTTGCTAAAGCTAGAGGAGGTTCTTGGTTCACTTTATAGGAAATACAAAAAGTTAGTGATATGTGGTGACTTCAATATTAATTGTATAAGTGATTGTGCAAGGAAAAGGATGCTGGTAGACCTCCTTAATTCATATAATCTTATGCAAACCGCATTCTTTCCAACGAGAGTGCAAGGGAACAGTAGAACAACCATAGACAATATTTTTGTCCATTCATCATTATTAGAAGGGCATTCTGTTAGCAAAAAGGTGAATGGCCTTTCAGATCATGATGCACAAATTTTAAGTCTAAAAGATTTTTGTGCTGCAACACATGTTAAATATAGTTACCAACTTTTTAGGAAAGCTGATCCAGTTGCTGTACAGACTTTTGTAAACCTTATCAAGGAACAAGAGTGGCAAGATGTTTATAGTGCTGATACAGTAGACGATAAATATAACGCTTTCCTCAAGACTTTTCTCGTGCTCTTTGAAAGTTGCTTTCCGTTAGAGCGTTCAAAACAGGGTACTAGCACAAACAGGCAGCCTGGGTGGCTGACTAAAGGGATAAGAATATCTTGTAGAACAAAGTGGCAATTATATAAAAACCTTAGAAACAGTCAAAATCTAAATGCAGCAGCCCATTATAAACAGTATTGTAAGGTGCTTAAAAAAGTTATTAGGAAGGCAAAAAGTATGTGGTATGCAGATAGAGTAGCTAAGTCTCAGGATAAAATTAAAACCATATGGTCAGTCGTAAAGGAAGTGGCTGGTCTGCAGAGACAGGTCGAGAATATAGAATCAGTGCGTAGTGGGGATGTCCGTGTTACTGATAAGTCGCAAATATGTACAGTACTTAATAATCACTTTCTGAATATAGCAGGTGAACTAAATAGAAACCTAGTCCCAACAGGGAATCATATAGCGCTCTTAGAAAAAAGTGTTCCGAGACTGTTACCTGAAATGCTCCTCCATGATACTGACAAGAGGGAGATTGAGTTAATAATTAAATCACTAAAGACCAAGAACTCTCATGGATATGACGGGGTATCTAGCAGAATACTGAAGTATTGTTCCACGTATGTTAGCTCAGTACTTAGCCATATCTGTAACTTTTCCTTTAGGAGTGGTCGGTTTCCTGACCGATTAAAGTACTCGGTAGTGAAGCCACTTTATAAAAAGGGAGACAGGGATAATGTTGACAATTATAGACCTATTTCTATGCCATCGGTGTTTGCTAAAGTTATCGAGAGGGTTGTATATACAAGGTTACTGCAGCATTTAAATTCACATAATTTGCTGTCAAATGTACAGTTTGGTTTTAGAAATGGCTTAACAACTGAAAATGCTATAGTCTCTTTTCTCTGTGAGGTTTTGGACGGATTAAATAAAAGGTTGCGAACGTTAGGTGTTTTCTTTGATTTAACGAAGGCTTTTGACTGTGTTGACCACAAAATATTACTGCAGAAGTTGGAACATTATGGAGTAAGGGGAGTAGCTTACAATTGGTTCGCCTCCTACTTTAAGAACAGAAAGCAGAAGGTAATCCTCCGCAATATTGAGAGTAGTAATGATGTTCAGTCCCAATGGGGCACTGTTAAATGGGGTGTTCCCCAAGGGTCGGTGCTGGGGCCACTGCTGTTTCTTATTTATGTAAATGATATGCCTTCTAGTATTACAGGTGATTCAAAAATATTTCTGTTTGCTGATGACACCACCTTGGTAGTGAAGGATCTTGTGTGTAATATTGAAACATTATCAAATAATGTAGTTCATGAAATAAGTTCGTGGCTTGTGGAAAATAATTTGATGCTAAATCACAGTAAGACTCAGTTTTTACAGTTTCTAACCCACAATTCAACAAGAACTGACATTTTAATCAGACAGAATGGGCATGTTTAAGCGAGACGGAACAGTTCAAGTTCCTAGGCGTATGGATAGATAGTAAGCTGTTGTGGAAAGCCCATGTTCAGGATCTTGTTCAGAAACTAAATGCCGCTTTATTTACCATTAGAACAGTATCTGAAATAAGTGACATTTCAACACGAAAAGTAGTATACTTCGCATATTTTCATACGCTTATGTCATATGGTATTATTTTTTGGGGTAATTCTTCTGATTCAAAAAGGGTATTTTTGGCTCAAAAACGGGCTGTTCGAGCTATGTATGGTGTAAGTTCGAAAACCTCTTGTCGACCCCTATTCAATAGTCTGGGAATTTTGACATTGCCCTCACAGTATGTATTTTCTTTAATGTCGTTTGTTGTTAGCAATATTAGCTTATTCCCAAGAGTTAGCAGCTTTCACTCAGTTAATACTAGGCAGAAATCAAATCTGCATGTGGAATGCACTTCCTTGACTCTTGTGCAGAAAGGAGTGCAGTATTCTGCTGCATCCATTTTCAATAAGCTACCACAAGAACTCAAAAATCTTAGCAGTAGCCCAAACATTTTTAAGTCTAAACTGAAGAGTTTCCTCATGGCTCACTCCTTCTATTCTGTCGAGGAGCTCCTGGAAGAGCTAAAAAATTAAGCAAATTCCAGTGTTACATTCTTGATTTTCTTTATTTAAACTAACGACTTGTCGCCTGAATATGTTTCTTATATTCCATTTTATCTGTTTTTACAATCGTGTTATAATTTCATGTATTGACTCGTTCCATGACCATGGAGACTTCTCCTAAATGTGGTCCCACGGAAAAAAAAAAAAAAAAAAAAAAAAAAAAAAAAGAAATTGTGTTGCTAGGGTAGGCACACCAGGGTGTGTTGGGTTTACTCACACATACATCGTTATTACTAATCTTGAACGTAGCCGCACTTTAAAACATGGCCTCGTCTGTAAACAAAACAAAAATAGGAAAACTGTGGTTTTTTTGCACATTGCTGCCCGCCTCCGTCATTGAGCGGTGAAAGTAGCTGATCACCACGCTGAGGATGTGTGTTCAATTCCCGGCAGTGCCAGAAATTTTTCCTTGGTGGGAGGAATGCAACAGGGTGTACTCAGCCTCGTGATGCCAGCTGACGATTACTTGAATGAGAAGCAGTGCCTTCAAGGTCTGAAAAGGAGAAATGGCCGGGAGAGCAGTGCGCTGAATCCACGAACCCTCCCCCCTCCCCCTCATATCCCAACCAAATGACGCCATTGTCTAAGGATGACACGGCGGGCGGGCGGTGCCGATTAGCCCGTCCGAGGAGAGAACTGTGGTTTTGCTGCTTCTGCTTTTTCGTCGACATTCCTGTAGGAATCAATTTGCGAACACCACTGGGCACGACAAAGCTGCCAGTTGTAATGATTCCACCAGTTACGGATACGGATATAACTGTTGCTCATTTAAGATTCTCAGAACAGTTGTTTGATTTGCGTTCAGAGCTCGTACAATACGCCCGGCACTGGCGATTTAATTATCACCAATCACGCGTAACAGGTTCTTTTTCTGATTAGGTTTTCTGTCATATCTCGCACACGCAGTATATTCCATTCTCGGTGGTGCCATTGTGCAAGGATAAAAGTAATGTGAAGTGGTTATTGTTGCTGCGGGAACCACTTAAGATGGCGTCGTTCAGGCCTCTTCCATTGCACAAAGTGAACCTATAACGAAGTGTATATTGCCTAACACTTCATTACTGAACCTATCCACACTATGTGTATCACTGTTGCAGTAGAAGTATCACTGAAAGAAAAACCAACCGAGACAAAGTCGAACAGTACTCCACACACGTCAGAGGTGAGCTTCAGGTGTTTCTGTTGTCAACAGCAAGTACCGTGACTGGAGTAAACAAATTTGTTTCCAAATAAGACACACAACGCACACCGAAGACGTTTACACTGTTCTACAAGTATTTTCTGTGCAGTCCACACCCCGAGACAAAGGGAGGTAAGAAATCAAACGAAATACGGAGATCACGGAGCCCTTACATCAAAACAACCCTGAAGAACGTCCGAAATGTTTGGGTCCACCCTGTAGTACCAATTTTTTGGGACTGCTGTAGTCTGCTTTCAACAGAGTGGTGTATTTACTTACAATAATGACCCAGATGTTTATCTGTGCAACAAGACGACGACGACTCGATCCCCTGCCCGGAATCTGTTCATTGAAGCTGCGAACGGCCACATAAGCCTATTACGAAATGGTTTGACACCTACATCTACGTCAGTACTCCGCAAGCCATCTGACGGCGTTTGGCAGATGGAACTTCTTGTTCCCTTTTTTGATTTCGCCTCACTCTCCCCTGTTCCTTTCGTGAATACTGCGTGAGAAGAATGGTTGTCGGTAAACCTCTGTATTAGCTCTAGTTTCTCGAATTATTTCGTTGTGGTCATTTAGCGAGACGTATGAGAGAGGAATTAATACGTTGTTCGACTCTTCGCGTAACGCACTCCCCGGAATTTCAGCCGTAAACGTGTCTACGATGCACAACGCCTCCCTCTAGCATCTGCTGCTGGATTTTGTTGAAGATCTCAAAGCTCTCAGGCCGACTAAACGATCCCTCAACGAAACGCGCCGTTCTTCGTTGAATCTTCCTATCTCCTCTATTGAACGAACCTGCTATGGATCCCAGACTGATTATCGGTACTCAAGAATCGGTCCAAGTAAGCCACTTCTTTCGTGGATGAATTACACTTCCCTGAGAGTCTACCTACGAATCTGTCTGGCATCTGCTTTTCCAACTGTTTATTTCATGTGGTCATTTATTTAAGGCACCTCCAAATGTCATTTCATTTTAGGCATCTCGAAATGGTTACTTCTAGATATTTTACGATATCTACTGTTTCCAGCAATTTGTCACCAATATTTTAATTGTACGGTATTGGATTTCTCCTGGTACGTATACGCAGTGTGTTATATCTGTTTCTGTTAAGCATCAGTGACCGATCTATCATCGATACTCAGCAGATCTTCCTGCAGATCGCTGCAGTCTCCTGACGTTGCGACCTTCTTACAGACAACGGCATCATTTGCAAACAGCCTCATGGAGCTCCCGACAATGTCCACTAGATCATTTATATATTTTCTAACAGCAAAGGCCATTTATACATTGAAACGCCTAAGAAACTGGTATAGGCGTGCGTATTCAAATACAGAGATATGAAAATAGGCAGAACACTGCGCTGCGGTCGGCAACGCCTACATAAGACAACAAATGTCCGGCACAGTTGTTAGACCGGTCACTGCTGCCACAATGGCAGGTTATGAATATTTAAGTGAGTTTGAACGTGATGTTAAAGTCGGCGCACGAGCGACGGGACACAACGTCTCCGAGGTAGCGATGAAGTGGGGACTTTCCCGTACGACCGTTTCACGAGTGTACGTGAATATCTGGAACTCGGTAAAACATCAAATCTCCGTCATCAATACGGCCGGAAAAAGATCCTCCAAGAACGCGACCAACGGCGACTGAAGAGAATCGTTCAACGTGACAGAAGTGCAACCCTTCCGCAAATCCCCGCAGATTTCAATGCTGGGCCATCAACAAGTGTCTGCCTGCGAACCATTCAACGAAACATCATCGATATGGGCTTTCGGAGCCGAAGGCCCACTTGTGTACCCTTGATGACTGCACGACACAAAGCTTTACACCTCACCTGGGCCCGTCAAATTCGACATTGGACTGTTGATGACTGGAAACATGTTGGCTGGTCGGACGTGTCTCATTTCAAATTGTATCGAGTGGATGGGCTTGTCGGGGTATGGAGACAATGTCATGAATCCATAGACCCTGCATGTCAGCAGCGAACTGTTCAAGCTGGTAGAGGCTCTATAATGGTGTGGGGCATGTGCAGTTGGAGTGATATTGGACCACTGATACGTCTAGCTACGACTCTGACAGATGACATGTACGTACGCATTCTGTCTGATCTCATGCATCCATTCATGCCCATTGTGCATTTCGACGGGCTTGAGCAATTCCAGCAGGACAATGCGACACTATACACGTCCCGAATTGCTACAGAGTGGCTCCAGGAACACTCTTCTGAGTTTAAACGCTTCTGCTGGCCACCAAACTCCGCATACGTGAACATTATTGAGCATATCTGGGATGCCTTTCAACGTGCTGTTCAGAAGAATCTCAACCCCCCAGTACTCTTACAGATTTATGAATAGCCCTGCAGGATTCATGGTGTCAATTCCCTCCAGCACTACTTCAGACATTAGTCGAGTCCGTGCCCCGTCGTGCTGCTGTAGTTTTGCTTGCTCGCGGGGGCCATAGACGATATTAGGCAAGTGTACCAGTTTCTTTGGCTCTTCAGTGTATCTACTATAACAATAATGGTTCTGTCGCACTTCCTTGGGACACTCCTGAAATTACCTTACATTTGTCGATTTTGTTCCGTTCGTAGACATTTGGCAGTTAAGGTCAAGAGTGGAAGCGTTCTCGGATAGCAGAAGTTGTTAGGGCGACCGCTAGGGCCGGCAAAAATTCTCATGTGTCACGAATAGGTAATATCTTCATACCTAATGTAGCTAATGTCAGGAAAATACTGCAACTGCGAATAAATTTCATAAACTTGGTACAGCTGCGAGATCGTCTCCAATGTCTGTTTTCTCAGACATTTTCAAAAATGAGTACAAAAATTTTTCTTAGCTATTACTTGCTCAGTAAGCAGAGGAAAAGTGGAGAAGTATCGCGAAGCAACTATACTTAAGGCACCAGACTTGCTCTCCACGTTCGATGCGGAATTAAGCTTCTTAGCCTGTTGCTGCATTTCAAAAGGGAGAGTATGTGTCAGCAGTGGATCCCGCCCTCTCACTTTATTTAATTCTTCACTCGTTCATAACAATGCATACACAACACTACATGACACAGCCGTTTACATATAGTCGGAGGAAGGCATCAGGCTGTAGATTCTAATCGATGAAAAGTAGTAAATAAAAAATTATCTATTACAACCTTCAAAGATACAAAGTGGTGCATCTATAATAATAATAATAATAATAATAATAAGTCGAAACCGCCTACACTCACAGAGGTAGGGGAGGTTATAAAACAAGTAATGATAATAGCCCCTGGGGGACATGGCATTATCGCCGAGATCTGGAAACTCACAGACCAAAATATTACAAAGAAAATTTATAAAATTCTCTTGGAAATATGGAATACAGAGAAAATTCCACGGGAATGGAAATGAACACTGATTCACCCACTCCACAAAAAGAGAGAGAGGGCAGACCCTAATAATTACAGATGGATCTCATTATTACTGATCACTTACAAAATTCTGTCCAAGGTGTTACGGAACAGACTGGAACAGTGGATACGAAGATAGGTGAATACCAGACAGGGTTCAGAAAGGGAAGATCCTGTATTGAAGAAATTTGCAACCTGCGAACGCTCTTGAAGGTCAGACCGGCGAACAACACTATAGTTACGTTTGTTGACTTTAAGAAGGCCTATGACTCCATTGACAGGCAGCCTCTTATTGACACACTAGAACAATATGGAATAGACAGAAAAACTAGGGCATTGATAGAACAAACGCTCACAGACACCACATCCAAAATAAAATGTATGGGAGAAATCTCAGAGCCATTTGAGATACACAGGGTGTTACAAAAAGGTACGGCCAAACTTTCAGGAAACATTCCTCACACACAAAGAAAGAAAATATGTTATATGGACATGTGTCCGGAAACGCTTACTTTCCATTTGAGAGCTCATTTTATTACTTCTCTTCAAATCTAATTAATCAGGGAATGGAAACACACAGCAACAGAACGTACCAGCGTGACTTCAAACACTTTGTTGCAGGAAATGTTCAAAACGTCCTCCGTTAGCGAGGATACATGCATCCACCCTCCGTCTCATGGAATCCCTGATGCGCTGATGCAGCCCTGGAGAATGGCGTATTGTATCGCAGCCGTCCACAATACGAGCACGAAGAGTCTCTACATTTGGTACCGGGGTTGCGTAGACAAGAGCTTTCAAATGCCCCCATAAATGAAAGTCAAGAGGGTTGAGGTCAGGAGAGCGTGGAGGCCAAGGAATTGGTCCGCCTCTACCAATCCATCGGTCACCGAATCTGTTGTTGAGAAGCGTACGAACACTTCGACTGAATTGTGCAGGAGCTCCATCGTGCATGAACCACATGTTGTTTCGTACTTGTAAAGGCACATGTTCTAGCAGCACAGGTAGAGTATCCCGTATGAAATCATGATAACGTGCTGCATTGAGCGTAGGTGGAAGAAACTAAAATGAGCTCTAACATGGAAATTAAGCGTTTCCTGACATATGTCCACATAACATCCTTTCTTTATTTGTATGTGAGGAATGTTTCCTGAAAGTTTGGCCGTACCTTTTTGTAACATCCTGTATACAAGGGTCAGACAAGGAGTTGGTCTCTCACCACTTCTATTCAACGTAGTCCTGGACAAAATTATCAAGCAGTGTGAAGAAAAAGTGAAAGGAATTCAGTTAGGAAGAACACGTGCAAACAAGACAATCATAAAATGCCTAGTATTTGCAGATGACTTGGCAATACTCAGCAACAACTGAGAAGAAGCGCAAGAAGCACTGGAATATTTACATGCTAAAAATGGGGTTACAGATATCATACGAGAAAACACAATAATTGGAAAGAAAGAGCAACAATACAGAAGTCATGCACGCAAAATACGGATTGCTTAACAGAGTGGAAAAATTCAAATATCTTGGAGAATACATACAAACAGGAGGATCAAACAAGGCATCCAATACAGAACGAACATAAAAACTTCAGAAATCGTACAAACTTACATGGACGCACTACAATAAGCATTTCAAGACAGGCGAAACTCAGGCACTACAATACAGTTGTACTACCAGAAGCCCTCTATGCATCAGAAACGACCACAAACGGTGCATCAGAGACAGAAAAGATAGAACGTAAAATCATTCGAAAAATTTTTGAAGCAGTATATAGAGATGGTATATGGATGAAGAGGCCAACCAAAGAACTATACGAACAGACAGAATCACAGATATAAGCAGAAAACGTCGATTAACTTTCTTTGGGCACATACACAGAATGAAGACCACCAGACTCACAAAGAGGATTTTTGATATAGTCAACAGCTCAATCAAAAAAATCAACTGGTTTCATGAAATAGAAGAAGACATAAAACAAGCAGGAGCCAATAAAGAAATGATAGATGAGACGAATTCAGAAACAAAATTATGAACACGAAATTTGATGTACACTACTGGCCATTAAAATTGCTACACCAAGAAGAAATGCAGATGATAAACGGGTTTTCATTAGACAAATATATTATACTAGAACTAACATGTGATTACATTTTCACGCAATTTGGGTGCATAGATCCTTAGAAATCAGTACCCAGAACAACCACCTCTGGCCGTAACATGCCTGGGCATTGACTCAAATAGAGCTTGGATGGCGTGTACAGGTACAGCTGCCCATTCAGCGTCAACACGATACCACAGTTCATCAAGAGTAGTGAATGGCGTATTGTGACGAGCCAGTTGCTCGGCCACCATTGACCAGACGTTTTCAATTGGTGATAGATCTGGAGAATGTGCTGGCTAGGGCAGCTGTCGAACTTTTTCTTTATCCAGAAAGGCCAGTGCAGGACCTGCAACATGCAGTCGTCCATTATCCTGCTGAAATGTAAGATTTCGCAGGGATCGAATGAAGGATAGAGCCACGGGTCGTAACACATCTGAAATGTAACGTCCACTGTTCAAAGTGCCGTCGATGCGAACAAAAGGTGACCGAGACGTGTAACCAATGGCACCCCATACCATCACGCCGGGTGATACGCCAGTATGGTGATGACGAAATCACGCTCCCAATTTGCGTTCACCGCGATGTCACCAAACACGGATGCGGCCATCGTGATGCTGTAAACAGAACCTGGATTCATCCGAAAAAATGACGTTTTGCCATTCGTGCATCCAGGTTCGTCGTTGAGTACACCATCGCAGGCGCTCCTGTCTGTGATGCAGCGTCGAGGGTGACCACGGCCACGGTCTCCGAGCTGATAGTCCATGATGCTGCAAACGTCGTCGAACTGTTCGTGCAGATGGTTGTTGTCTTGTAAACGTTCCCATCTGTTGACTCAGGGATCGAGACGTGGCTGCACGATCCGTTACAGCCATGCGGATAAGATGCCTGTCATCTCGACTGCTAGTGATACGAGGCCGTTGGGATCCAGCACGGCGTTCCGTATTACCCTCCTTCGCCCACCGATTCCATATTCTGCTAACAGTCATTGGATCTCGACCAACGCGAGCAGCAATGTCGCGATACGATAAACCGCAATCGCGATAGGCTACAATCCGACCTTTATCCTCCTAACACGAGGCATCACAACAACGTTTCACCAGGCAACGCCGGTCAACTGCTGTTTGTGTATGAAAAATCGGTTAGAAACTTTCCTCATGTCAGGACGTTGTAGGTGTCGCCACCGGCGCCAACCTTGTGTGAATGCTCTCAAAAGCTTATCATTTGCATATCACAGCATCTTCTTCCTGTCGGTTAAATTTCGCGTCTGTAGCACGTCATCTTCGTGGTGTAGCAATTTTAATGGCCAGTAGTGTAAAAGAAAGGAAGAGACTAGGGAAAATATAGACAGAACCAAGGAAACAAGAACACAGTCAATGAATGAAGAGCTTTTGCGAAGAGAAAAAGAAAAAGCAAACATAAAAAGGGGAAATTGAATAATCATGTAATATTCTAGTTAAATAGGTTAGGTTAGGGTCTAAGGACAAAAATGTTGATTAATAATAGTAATAATAATACAGTACTACTCCATTTTCTCAATCTCTCCCCTCACTTTCCGTGAGGAGTAGTGGCTTACACAAACATGACTGTTTTCTCGGATATGTTTCAGTTCACATTATCTTCTGCTGGTGGTACTCGATGCCTTTTGCTGGTTGCATTAAGAACGAACTATGGTTGGAGTGAAGAACATATCGGTTGTCGTTGCACATCACGACCTTTGGCTGCAAAAACGTAAACTCGGTCCTCAGGTCGTGACGATCTCACCGGTACCGACCGACCGCCGTGTCATACCCAGAAAATGGCGACATTGGATGCAGTTTGGATAGATGTGGAATCAGTACACCGCTCTGCAGTCCGCTTTGAGTTTTAGTGATCTGGAGGCGCTACTACTCGGTCAGGTAGTTCCTGCAGTGACATCACGACGCTGAGTGCATCCCACGCGTCTTTCTTCCACGGAAAATCCCTGACAGTATCGGTAATCGAATCCGGGTCCTCCGCATGATGGTCAGTTACGCTAACCATTCAGCTACGAAGGCGAACGTTTACTTCGCTCTGCACTGCGTTTACCAAACATGAGGTTGGGAATTACTGTTACAATGTATGAATACTATAATGGGATGTGTGACATTTAACCAAATGGCTCAAATGGTTCAGATGGCTCTGAGCACTATGGGACTTAACATCTGAGGTCATCAGTCCCCTAGAACTTAGAACTACTTAAACCTAACTAACCTAAGGACATCACACACATATATGCCCGATGCAGGATTCGAACATGCGACCGTAGCGGCCGCGCGGTTCCAGACTGAAGCGCCTATAACCGACATTTAACCATCTGAGCACCTGAGCATATATCCAACCTGCCTCAAATTTGTCACGGGATTACGATTGTTAGGGTAATGATATCACTAGTTTGCCTGTGGAAGTTTTCCAGTGCCCCACAGTGATAACGACATACCCACATTTAGCCCCAATCACATTATTGTTTTCCCTAGTTATTTCTGTTCTCGGTAGACTCTGATTTACAGAAATCCAAGTAGTTACACAAATTGAAATCTTTGATAAACGGTAAGATTTTAAGTAGCTTCCAGAACATGTTCCTTTGGCATTTATGGTGACGTTGGTGGAGGAAAGTGTAACTGCTTGGTGAGCATGGGCGGGAGGGGGTGGGGGGGGGGGGGGGCAGTCCATTCCATTGCACAGAGGTGGAGCTTTGTGCGACTGAGTGACATCTTACAATTATATCTGTGATTTCTGTTTTTTCGGACAGACACTACACACGTAATTGTATAGATACGCCTCGGCGTGCATACGACTCTTTCAATGCGGAGGCATACCATCGTTCGTCCCCTTGCGGGAATACACTGAGCCTGCGAGCCACGGGGAAAATGAGCGGGATCACATCAGTGGTGAGCAGCACTTCAGAATTTGGGTGGGACGGGCAGCGTGTATGTGTGGCCGAGACCGTTAAGGCAAACGTTCTGGACAAATGGAGCATCCGGGTTCGAGCCCATGTTCGGTGCAAATTTTCAAGTGCAGGGGTCGACTTATTTCAACGCCGAAAGCAGCTACGTCATGCGAATTTACTTTTAGAGTGACATCAGGCAGCCCCTCTCCTGCGTCCAATAGTTCTCTGCCCATAGACACAGTTACAGAGCTGTTGAGTCGTGGGATTATAGTATTGGATGATAGTATGTGTTCCGCCCTTGGATGCATGGGTTACTTCTCCAGTGATCAAACTCAGCAGCGAGCAACGCTTGTAGCGTACTAATACCAGTGCGCATCGTTTTGTAGGAATGTAACTCATAAGCTGAAAAGAAGATAATCCGTCGTTTGGAGAGATCTTCATTGAGGATTCACTACAACAAAGCACAAACGTTCAAGCCCGCGCTACTTTCTTTTCCTCAGATTTTACACTAAATGATGGGAAGGAACACACTGCTCATTAACCAAGTTCTAACACAAAAGTATTTTTGGAATTCTTTAAGTTTTCTTTGAACCTTCTTTTCAGCATTCATCAAGCGAATCTAATTAAATGAGTTTAGCTATGATGGTAGCAAAATAAAAGGAGACAAAATGCAGACTGGGTAATAGCAAGGAAAACTTTTCTGAGAAAGATGTATTTGTCAACATCGAAAATAAATTTAAATACTACTGAGTCATTTTCTGAAACTATTTATGTGGACTGTAGGGTTGTACGAAGCAAAACGTGGACGATAAACAATTCAGACAAGCTGAAGATCAGATAAACATCGTGTTACTACTGACGAGTTATATAATCGAACTGGGAAAAAAAGAAATTTGTGGAAAAATTCGTTAAAAGAAGGGCGACTCATCCTGAGTCCTCAAGAATTCGTCCGTTTGGTAATGAAAGGAAGTGGTTTGGGGGGGGAGGGGAGGGGGGAATTGTAGAGAGTGACCAAAACTTGATTACAGTAAGCCGTTTCAAACGGATGAAGGTCACAGTAGTTATGCAGAGATGGAGAGGCTTGCTCAAGATAGACTAGCGTGGAGAGATGCGACAGACCAGTTTTTGGGGCGAAGATCACGACATAAAGAACATTTTACCCGACGATTTTCATTAACTTTAATTCAGATCTAAAAACTGTGGTGTCGTGTACTGTAATCCATATGACTACAGCAATCACTGTGTGCTCTGAGAACAACGCGCGGAATCGACATTGCTCCTGAGACATCACTAACAGCGCATCCCATAGAGAAGTCTGAGCGCGGTGACGCAGTGGTTAGCACGCTGGAGTGGCATTCGGGAGGACGATGGTTCAATCCCGCGTCCGACCATCCAGATGTAGGTATTCTGTGATTTCCCTTAATCGCTCCAGGTAAATGCCGGTACGGTTCCTTTGAAATGTCACTGCCGGTTTCCTTCCCCATGCTTGACACAAGTCCGCAGCTCGTGGTCGTGCGGTAGCGTTCTCGCTTCCCGCGCCCGGGTTCCCGGGTTCGATTCCCGGCGGGGTCAGGGATTTTCTCTGCCTCGTGATGACTGGGTGTTGTGTGCTGTCCTTAGGTTAGTTAGGTTTAAGTAGTTCTAAGTTCTAGGGGACTGATGACCATAGATGTTAAGTCCCATAGTGCTCAGAGCCATTTGAACCATTTGAACCTCGACACAATCCGAGCTTGTTCTCCGTCTCTAATGACCTCGATGTCGACGGGACATTACTTTTTTCTCCACAGAGAAAGCAACCCATGGAACTGAAGCCCACAGAAGATAAGGTCTAGCGTCTTTCTGAGGACTTTTGCGCTTGAGGCAGCGTTGTGCAAGCTGCCTTGTGATAAAATAGCGGCAGTAGGTCCTTGTCTCCATAAGTCACGAAAGAAAAAGGACTACGCGAGATCCTTTAAGAAGAAATAGCAGACCGCACGGAGGCAGTAACGGGACAGAACAGACAGCGTATTGCGTGGCGCACTGCAGACGCACGGCCCTAGGCGGCCCGCTCCCAATTAGGCGACACACGGCCAACTGCGTCCCGCGTCCCGGCGTTGCAGTCGATACCGCGCGCTGGCCGCCCGCCCACGGTCGATACTCGAGCTGAGCCCGCGAGCGAGGCGCCGACGATCCGGCTGCGCCCGGCGACTGCCCGCCGAGGTCGATAGTTGCAGCCGCGGTCGAAAGCGGCCTTAAGAGGCGGTGCAGGACTTCACCTTGCGTCCCATCAGCAGCTACGGTAGTTCGCAGTCCGTTGCGCGGCGCAAGGTGCAACATCCTTCCTCCAGTTAGGTCGTTGATACACGACTGCCACTACGTCACTGACCTCTTATTTTTGTTTTCATACACGAAGTACCGCGATGCCTTCTTGCTACTCCTCTTACACACCGCCCACAGTAACTGATGCGCGCCAATACACAGAAGCTGAACTGGAAGTACTTAATGCAAGGGTTCAAGTGAGGCAGAAAGAAAACCAGAAAAGAAAGACGCAGGGTGCATTCTAATTAGGCATTTCATGGGCTTAAAGCAGAGTGTCTTCCTTTTTTATCAAGGCAAGGTAAATGATTCGGCGAAGTTCTCAGTTGTATCGAAACGTCCGCAGACTGTTCGTCAATTGTTAGACGGGATACATTCAGATACAAACAAAAGTGATCTCCAGATGACTGCTAGCAATTTAACAGAAATTTACGTTTTGTTAGGATTTTTTTTCTGTTGACAGAATTTTATAGTGCGAACAAGGGAATATTCGGCAGGTTTGTAAATAAATCCACTAATTCTGATTAAAAAAGAAAAGGTAATTTTGAAGTACTAGCTACATTTACTACGCTGCAATGTACGAAGTAAAGTGCACATAATGTAAAACGTCCAGTGATTGAATTTTAGGATTAAAATATTAGAATTGATTTGAAACGTAGTGATAACTAGGTCGATTAATGACACGTTATTTAAGCTAGTATAAATATAGGATGAAAAATTGTAAGGCATGAATTGCTCATGTTATTTAAACGACTAGAAGACAGCGAAAAACTCAGAAACAATTAAACGTTTTATTTCTAATTTTCCTACGTACTAAAACATATTCACACAAGTATGCAGCCTTCTATCTTTTACATAATACGAGGCGTCTAGTCGCTTTTACTTAGATTCATGAGAAAATAAACACGATAATAATAGTGATTACAAAAGACAAAAAGGCTATAGAATCACCTGCTACAGGTGAAGTAATAGTAATCAAGCGATAATAATAAGCAAGCTGTGTATGCGTCAGAAACCTTTGTTATGCAGAACGTATGGCTAGTTAAAGTTCAGAAATGCGAAAAAGGAATAGTCTGTCATAATTTTAGGCCCAGCCTAACAATCTCGATTAAAAGGAATTCGCAAGAATTGTGTACGTATTGTGAGAAAATATCCAACAGTTTTACATTCTAAGTTCACAAGAGAAATTTCTGACCTTTCTTCTCATAACCATTAAAAACTAGTGCTTCTTAAGGCTGAAAGAAACCTTCAGGCAATAAAGATGCCTTCGGATATTATACCGAAGAGAACTAACATCAAACTTCTAATTGGCAATTAGATCGTGGAAAAACCAAACATAAGATCCAATAAAACTTGGACAGGAGACAGCAAAAGACAACTTCAGTTAGAAGATAGAGAAGATTTTACGAAAATGAAACTAAATACATTAGCTAATTACTTTTATACCCATTAATGAGCCGAGCGTACAATGTTGAAATAATAATAAAAACTGTACAAAGTACGAAGTTTTCATTAATCATAACTATGCGTGTAAAGAATACTCGACTACATTTTAGTAAACAGCGACGTAACAGTATGTTATTGTCTCAGTTTCTTGTGTTTTAATTTCTTAATTCACTACGAGCTCTGAATTTTCCTCGCCGGCCGAGACTTAGGACAGAAAGCGTTATGCCGCTTTTCCACAGGCATGAATTTTTTACAGGTGCACCCTCCCTCCCCCCCCCCCCCCCCCCCCCCCACACACACACACACTCACGCAACCTCCACAATCCCTCTCACTTAGCCAACAGACACGTGGAAACATCCAAGTAGCCCACTGTCATGCCAACTCAAGCGTAAATTACGAAAGTTAGAATGCGTTCAACTTTCTTGCACGATGTCACTTCCACCACCATCGCGTGCGAGCTTCAGCAACTGCGGATAGGTGGATCTGCTATCGTTCTGCTCCGGTTCTTTCGACAACACACATGTACGTTATGTACATCTATTTACATATGTTTACGTACGTGGAAAATAGCGTCATGCCAAAGTAATGGGCTTTGTGTTCAACTAAGTAAATAAATACTTTCTGAAGTGGCAAATTGTTCTTAAACAGTACGAATGGAATATCATTCTAGCATTCAACTGCAACTTATTATGACTTACTTTTAATGAACACACGATAGTTTGAAGTGACGAAATTGATTAACAAGTATTGAAACTGAGATTATGAACTTTCTGAGGTTCATATTACTGCGGAACGGTCAATATTTTATAGGTATTTTTTATTTCAATTCCATGATCCTAATTTTGTGCTTTAGTTATTGAGTGTAAATATTACAGTGAAACAGAAATTTATTTCTGGCTTTAGAGTTCTAAAATTACTCTCGACCCCTCTTTAAAATTCCATCTAAATATAACAGTGTTTGCATTGGCGCTATCATTGAATAATGACTTTTCTGCACAGTAGTAAAAAACTTGGTTACAAAAGTAAGTACCGTACCTACAATCCACCAGAATTTTGAGTAACCTTAAAAATAAAATCATAGCTGAACTGTTGAGACAGAACCTTAATTTCTTATGTATCTTCAATTTATTGTAGATAACATAAAAAATTAGAAATAGTGCCGATCAGAATGCAATACATACCGGTATACTGCAGTGACTCCGGTAGTAAGATATTGCAGCGCTATTTCTAATTTAATGTGAACTGGCACGGCATCTCGCATACATGTATTAAAACTTCGTACAGAGCCAGAAATACGGCTCAAAGAGATCATTCTCAACGAAACGTCATCCTTGACAGATCACTCCCTCATTAACGCAGTTGATGTTCTCCAACGATCCCTATGAGACTTCCATTTCTGTTAGCTCCTCGGCTAAAAGCTGCGCAATTCCCGTATGAATAATTTCACTTGCCGCCATCTGAAAGTCGCTTAAGGGGGGGCGGGGGTTGGACGTGAAACGGGCCAAGTTGGAGCAGGAGAGGCACCACACAGGACATTTTAATTTACACTGTCTATACTTTTACAAATAAATTCATAAAACTTTGTTGACATGACCAGGAAGGATTCAGGATTCACACTCATAGCAGAGGAAGCTCAAAAACATAACAAAAAAATTTTTTTTACATGTGACATTTCATCATTTTTTTCACTTGGTACTAGCTGCATTTGCTGCTGTAGGTACACTTTTCTTCATAAGTAAGAGAGATTCATCGATGAATTTTGCACAGCATACAAACCATTCTTACACGTGTATGAAACTCTAGAATTTCCCAAATCTGTTAAAAACTGTGGTAAAAATTGAGATAATTAACTATAAAATTCGAGTTTTCTCTAAACACGAAGTTTAAACCGTAACAGCCTATTCATTTTTCCATAGATTAAATACATTCTAGAGTTTCATACACCTGTAAGTATGGTTTGTAACCTGTGCAAAATTCATCGAAGAATCTCTCTTACTTATGAAGAAAAGTGTACCTATAGCAACAAATGCAGCCAACAGTAAGTGAAAAAATCACGAAATTTCACATTTAAAAAATATTATTTTTTCGTGTTTTTGAACTTCCACTGCTGTGAGTGTGAATCCTGAATCCTTCCTGGTCATGCTGACAAAAGGTTTATGAATTTATTTGTAAAAGCATAGACAGAGCAAATTAAAATGTCCTGTGGTGCCTCTCCTTCTCGAAGTCGGCCACTTTGACGTCCTACCCCCCTTAAGTAGGGTTTCCAATTTCGGCGTGTGGAAACGCCAACGTGCCTGTAAGGGTAGAGGTAGGGTACGCACGTGTAAGAAATTCGTGCCAGTGGAAACTCAGCCTCATCGCTCCCCACGAGCACAAGGGCTGCAGAAAGGTAGTGCCACGCTGCATCCGGGGGCGGAGCTTGTATGTTTACCGCAATGCTGTGCCAGCAGCAGCTACCGGTTGTGCGCGTTTGACGTGAAACCTCTGCAGCTGTGTCGCGTAACCCGCTGGCGTGGTCCTTACGTGGTGAGTGACGGCTGAGGTAACAGCCCGCCGCGTACAACTGTGATTCATCAGCCGAGCAGTTCGCTGCGTCCGCCCGCCTAACAGGTCGCGCCTGTTCCAGCCGACTTCTGCTCCGACTTCATAGCTCCGCCTGGCCTATAGGCGCAGGTCGAGGGTTTGGATATAGATAGGGTATCTGGTGTTAATCCTCCAAATAAAACTTGCCTTTATCAAACGTGCTTACAGTTTTAACAATAATCCATACATATTATAGAAATGGATGCTCAGACGTATCTATGAACGTATGTACTCTGTTCCACCTAAACCATTGGACTGATTTCAACCAAACTTGCTATGCTATCACCTGCCCATCAAGGGGATGGGAGTAGGGGTGAAAATGTAGTGTAGCCCACGAAGTGCGAATAGCCAGACTTTATTTATCCATTATGTGCGAATAAGAGCATTTAGCGACTTGCAACAAACTTGACACACAGTTTCAGACCTTCACGAAAATTTTACTCGCTGACAACCGCCAAAAATGATTAAAAGAAAGAAGTTTATCGCTTATTGCATTTTCGCTGTTAATGCAGTGAAAAGGCCTCATCAGACACGACATTTTATTATATCTTTACTATTAACACGCTTTGCAGACAGTATTCGCATAAACCACTGAATGTGCCTGCGAAATTATATCATTGCATTACACATAGTTCAGGAGATATGACCTAATGAACACTGAACTGCGTGAAAACGAAACTGCGGTCGAAATTCGATAGAGATACAGGTGAAATTTGTGCACACGTAGGAGTGAAGTATATTAAATATATGTAGAACATATGTGAAATGTTAGTATGTGGACTAAGCCACGGATAAAAAGAACTCCCCCAAAGCTCCTGGATCTAATTCGGCCGAACTTGCTACACATATTACTTATTATCCGGAAAGAAATACTGTGGGGATAAGATCCAGCACCTCCTATTAGAGTAAGGGTGATATCATGGAAGGAGGACATGGGCATAGGAAGGGGTGAGAGAAAAGGACAGAGATAGAGAAGAGGAGATGGAGACAGAGAGAGGGGTGGAGGAGATGCACTGAGAGAGGGGGGAGGGGGGGGGGGGTGAGAGTGGTCAGAGACAGAGCGAAGGAAATGGACAAAGAAAGGGACAGACAGAGAGGGTAAGGCGGAGATGAGCAGAGAGAATGAGGGAGAAGGAGAGAGTGGGTAGGAGGATATAGGGGATGAAATGGAAATGTAAGGGGTACGAGAAGATGGACAGAAGGGGTAGGAACAGAGGGGTAGAGTGAGGAAGGAGTTTCAGATAGGCAGAGAGAGGGGCAAGAGGAGACAGACAGAGACAGGTGCGGAGGAGACAGAGAAAGGAGGGAAGGAGGTGGATGGACCAATAAAAAAATAAATACATACCCGGGTGACGCCAGATACTCTGCTGATGACTTAATCAAAATAAAGAACATATATAGGGGAGTAATGATAAATCGTTTACTTGCAATAAAACATGCAGAAAAAATTTTAATTTAATAATAATAATCTTCCTCTTGTTCCCGGCCTCTTCACGTGGTCGGCATGTTATTCTGGATTCGTCAGTGTTTGTGATAGAGGCTGGCCGGATGCCCTTGCTGCCGCTACCCATTTACCTCCGAAATTGAATTCGTCTACCCCCATCCGCCCTTTTGATAGCTTGAGAAACTTTTACAAGTGTTTGCGAAATGTGTAACTGAAGCAAGATATGGGTACCAGCCTGGTACTCACTTAATGGGATGTGGGAAACCGCCTGAAAATCACATCGAGTCAGGCCGTCACACCTACCGTCTTCGCTAATCCGACGGGAGGATTCATTCCGTGGACAGTGCGCCTCCCCAAATCCTGGAAGCGGCGTGCTAACGCACGCAGCCATCTAGGCGGCTATATGTAATAATAATAATTTGTTTACATCAGCGCTTTTCACGTCACGTTACCATGACTTCCGACAAATATCACTTCAGCGAAATGCAGGAGTTAAAGAAAAATTCGTCCAAATATTTGAGTACTACATGTGTCATATAATTGGTTCTAGAACTATTACAATAACAAACACTAAAAATAAAATCGTTAGGCAGCTACAAGTCGCATTTCTTTCCTTTGTTGACACGTTTCACTCGACAGAAGCGGGCATTTTCGGAAATTAATTATCCAAGGTTCACACGTTAATTAAGGTGAATGGTCAGTAATCAGGGGTATGGCAGGAACGATCATTCGAAGAAAAAAAAACATTAGTAAACATGTTCTCTAAAACGCATACCTTAAGAGCTATGAGCACCTCTTCATCTTCGAAACTGTGAATGCTTTGAGAGGTGGTCGTAAGGATCAAACCAAGGAAAAAAATGTCCAGTAAACATGAGCTCTAAAATGTATATCTTAAGAGCTGTGAGAACTTGTTCATCTTCGCTACTGCGTAACAGATCTCTTCTACTACAAGTACTCAAAGCTCTTAGAGTATGCATTTTAGAGCCCATGTTTACATTTTTCTTTTTTTTCTTATTTTGGTCCATAATGCCTCCTCCCGAAATATGGAAAGCAAAGGGCATGTAGTAGAAGAGATATGTTTCACAGTATCGAAGATGAAGGAGTAGTCATAGCTCTAAAGGTATGCACTTAAGAGCCCATGTTTAGTAGAATTTTTGCTTTGAATGAATATTTCTGTCATATCCATGAATATTGACCATTCCTGCTGGGATACCTTGCATATCTGGCAGTATATAGTGCCGTCTTCATACATTTTATGTATCGTGGTGCCATTTTTCAACAGGACAATGTTGGTCCGCACATGGCATGGCTCTATGAAGTCTCTACGTGATGTTGAGATACTCTCGTGGGCAGCCAGATCACCAAATCTGTTTCCGATTGAACATGTTGGCTCTGAGCACTATGGGACTTAACAGCTGTGGTCATCAGTCCCCTAGAACTTAGAACTACTTAAACCTAACTAACCTAAGGACATCACATACATCCATGCCCGAGGCAGGATTCGAACCTACGACCGTAGCAGTCGCGCGGTTCCGGACTGCGCGCCTAGAACCGCGAGACCACCGCGGCCGGCATTGAACATGTATGGGATCATCTCGGAAGTCAGCTTCGTCTTAGTGCCATGTGGGGGATACTAAGGACCAGTTACAACAGTTGTGGACCAACATGCCTCAGAAGACATACGGCACCCTTCCCAACAGAATCAGTGTATCCATCCTGGACAGACCGGGTGCAATGTCATCGGCCAAGTTCTTTATCTAATTTGGAAAAGACAGAAAAGAATAATTTTTAATAACGAAATAAAAATCTGAAACGGACACTCAGGACGGTGGAAAATTCTATAAAAGGAGCGGAATCATGAAACCGTTACTTGTTGTGTAAACTCAAGTGATATCGTACTTAGAGATGATAATCCCTTGTCTTTATGCACCGTGTACATCAACATAACTGACCAAACATGTGCTGGAGATGCTATCGTTTGACACATAATAAGCACCAAAAATTTATTTTCCATTCAGAGCCATGATCGCAAGTAAAGGCAAGAAACGTCTGGGAATTGACCCTGTATATTTGGATATGCAGGCTGTCGTTTACCCAATAAGTTACAAATCTCACAAATTCAAATACTAGAATCGTTTTCGAGTGAAATAAAAGTAATATTCACCGCGTAACAGAAGGTCATTTGGAGGAGTGGGATTACAAAGTATTAGAAAGAAAGGTGGCTAAGAAGGAACTGAGAGGAACAGCTGCAAGCTGTTCACCAGTCCGCGAGCTACTCTCGAGTGTCCTATAGGGAGAACACTGACCACAAAAGCCAGCTATACTCGTTCGAATCGTGGTCGGGCTCACAGTTTCAACCTGTTACAAAAGCCAATACAGCTTCTACTCCGCCTAGAGGAAAATTATTTCATTATCTTTTCGATAGAGAGAAAGAGCTATACGACCGAAAATGATCGTAAAAATCTTTTTATTGGAAAACAGCTGTTCGTATTCGCTAAAGTGTGCATAATTATTGGTAGAACACAACGTTTTGAAGGAATTATAAACCAATGGGAAGTCGAAGCCTTGGTACATGTTAGCCGAATTCGACTAACAGACAATAGATTCTACCGATAGACACAAACAAAATTAAACAGGTTAAAGTGCTATATACGGACAAGTAACAAACACAGCTCGTCAAAATAATGTCGACATTTTCTCGCTAATAACCTGTGACATGAGACATTGGTGTCATATCGTTCTGTTGACAGCGAATGTGAGTGACGCTTTTCGAACCTTTGTGGGAAATATTTTGAAGTGACATTCTGTCAGAGGACCTGGCACAACAACATGTTCAGCATGAATTAGCGTGGAATACGGAGCTGAAGTAGTATACGCCATACACAGGGTGCGGCAGCTAAGACAGGCCACTACAGATATACCCAGAACGAATAAATATATCGAGGTCCAGTTTCCGCCAAGTTATAACGGGCAGTATGGCAAATTTCCTGACGTTCGTAAGTAATTTTCGTCGTTTATAGCCGCCGAATTACATCATCTTTGTTTTTTTTTTTAATCAAACTATATAGTTTTCCTGTGACATTTGAAAGAATCTTCTAATACAACTTCAATGATGTAACAAACAGGGTCTGTGGGACGATCGGATAGCATCAAGATAACAGAACTGCAAACTACTGTTCCACAGTCAGGCGAAGAGGTTCCACAAACGTCTGCCTATTACACCAAACGTAAGAAAACATGGAACTCAAGTATGGTTCTCGTGTTTACCTGTGCGCTTGAAGCCTGTCAGTCTGTGTTCTGCTGTTGTAGCAGTTATATATGCTGAGACAGTAACAAAGTACACATTTAAAGAAAAAGTGAATATCGTTTACGGTGAATGCCACCGAACTATTAAAGCAGCGGCGTGGCCGTATGCTGAAGAGTATCAAGATCGTGCCAAACACTCACATTCTTTCTTTGCAAACACTGTAAAATACTTCTAGAAACTGGAAGTGTGGAGAACAGATATATGCCAAGGAAAAAGAAGTGAAACTGACATTTTAGGAGCAGTAACACACAATGCAAATGAAATGATAATTAAATCAAGACCCTAAGCTGTCGACAGGCGTTGATGTACATCAACGGGGACAGTTGAAAATGTGTGCCCCGTCCGGCACTCGAACCTGGCACCTCCTGCTTTCATGGCAGACGCTCTATCCATCTTTTTTTTTTTTCATTTTGTTCGGTATTGTTCGTTGCGTTTGGTCTGGGTGGACGTCACAAGACATCCGTTCAAGTTGATCGTTGATTCCTTTACTCAGTTTTTTATTTCAGAGGGCGAGCAGCCCTCTGACCGAACACGCTACCGTGCCAGCATTTTAAAATGGTTAAAATGGCTCTAAGCACTATGGGACAACATCTGAGGTCACCAGTTCCCTAGACTTAGAACTACTTAAACCTAAGTAACCTAAGGACATCACACACATCCGCGCCCGAGGCAGGATTCGAACCTGCGACCGTAGCAGCAGCGCGGTTCCGGACAGAAGCGCCTAGAACCGCTCGGTAACAGCGGCCGGCGTCCATCTGAACTACCGAGGCCACAGAGGATAGTGCGACTGCAGGAATTTATCCCATGCACGCTCCTCGTCAGATCCACATTCCCAACTTAATGTCCACACACTACATTCGTAGTGCCACTGCTCATTACACTCATTACTCGCGGCAGACAATCTTTCCGAGTACCTTAAGAGTTCGGGCAATGCGTGTGCATCCAGCACAGAAGAAGAAGGACATGCCTGAAAGAACAGATACCATCTTCATACACGATGCAATTGTCTCTAAGAGGTATATCGGAAATACCAGAGGGGTCAATCAAACTAGTTTCAGCGAATACTACATTCCATAGCATTTCATCCTTTTCATATTTCGTTGCATCTACAGCTTCATGGTAATGACTTCCAAAACTGGTTACAGTTCCCCAAATTTTATCTAGGAAAAGTGCAAAGTGATGCGGCACAGCTCCCGCAAAATTAGCTTTAGGGAAGAAGCATCGTTTACAGACCACGGACACGTCCATCTTCCCAGTATGCACTAATTGTCACGGTGACTCAAAGAAATTCATAAAAACAAGGCTCTTGGTCTATCAACATTTGTTGCGTGTTTTTCAACACCCGTATCATTGGCACCTGTTTTATTGATGAGAATCTAAATACACTCAAGTATCTCGAGTTCCTAAGATATGCTGCTGCCATAGCTATTGGAAGACATCCCGCTGGACACAAGGCAGTAAGTGTGGTACCAGCATGACGAATGTCCTTCCCATTCCGTACATGTAATAACAGACCCTCTTAAGAACATTTGGAGAACATTGGAAAGGTCGTTCAGGAAATGCAAAATAGTCTGCACACTCATCGAACGTAACACTTCTGTACCATTATATCCGGCGAAAATTAAAACAAGAGATCTATTAGGAAAAAACGACGATGCCTGATAACATGAGCTTGTGCAGCCCTTAGCTTAAGATGAATTTCAGCGAACAGTACTGTTATATCAGAAGCACTTCATAGCGGTGTGGCAATGCTCAGGGTCAACATTTTGAGCACTTGGTACGATACCAGCGATAGTAAACACACGAACCATGCCTGAGTTATGTGCTCGCTTACATTTCCTATAACAGCGCACGCGTTTGTGGAAGCTCTTCTCCTAACAGCTTGACAGTGGTTTGCGGCACTATTATGTTGATACTGTTCGCTCAAGTCCCTAAGACCCCACATTTTATGTCGCTGAAGTTCTCTTACGAGCTCCATTCAAATGCCACACAGAAAGTATGCAGTTCCGTTAAGAGTCGGTGTCGTAATTCGGCTACTACAAACGATAAAAATTACTTGAAAACTTCACGAAATTCGCCATATTGTCCGCTACAACTTGGTGCAAACCGGCCCTCCATAGATCTACTCATTCTGGAGATATCTGGGGTGGTCATTCTTAGCTGCGTCACCCTGTACACGCTCAACAAACGATAAACGTATCTCCCTGTCACGCATCATGCTCAATTCCTCTTGCTCTTATTTACTTGACAGGTGCTGTAAACTTATTCACTGGACACAAAGGAGTTACAGACATTTGCTGCGAGCGGGATTCGATTGAATTTAATGGGGAAAGTTGAAAATTGTGCCAATCAGAGATTCTAACGCGGGTCTCCTCATTAATTAAGGCGAAGTGTCACTGAGTGCAGATGCACAGAAGGCTCAAACTCTTACGAGAATCGGCGAAATGCCGCGAGTTGCTTGGTTTTGGGGAAGGAGGGCAGCGTGGTCATCGGTCTCATCGGATTAGGGAAGAATGGAGAAGGAAGTCGGCCGTGCCCTTTCAGAGGAACCATCCCGGCATTTGCCTGGAGTGATTTAGGGAAATCACGGAAAACCTAAATCAGGATGGCCGGACGCGGGATTGAACCGTCGTCCTCCCGAATATGCCGCGAGTAATGACGATAATGGCAAGGAGCACTACATCAGTAGTATGTGCTACAGTTGTAATTACCACTGTGTCCAGATGGCTCCTGGGTCAGAGCATCTAACCTGGTAGGCGGGGGGCCCTGGTACGAATTCCAGTCCGGCACAAATTTCTAACTTTCCCCATTGATTTTAGTTGATCCCCACCCGCAACCAATATCTGTAATTTATTTGTGTCTTAATTCATAATGGCTGCTGGATCAAACATGGCGTCTGTTCTTTCGGACACGCATCACGTATACATATTCAGTAGACTTGTCTGGTTGACACTAAGTGACAACAAAGTGCCGAGCAAACTGCTTAGTATCCCATTACTTTCGTGTTCCACACTCACTCCGTCTTCAGGCCACGAGTGGCCTACCGCGACCATCCGACCGCCGTGTCATCTTCAGTGGAGGATGCGGATGGGAGGGGCGTGGGGTCAGCACACCGCTCTCCCAGTCGTTATGATGGTATTCTTGACCGAAGCCGCTACTATTCGGTCGAGTAGCTCCTCAATTGGCATCACGAGGCTGAGTGCACCCCGAAAAATGGCAGCAGCGCATGGCGGCCTGGATGGTCACCCATCCAAGTGGCGACCACGCCCGACAGCGTAACTTCCGTGATCTCACGGGAACCGGTGGAGACACTGCGGCAAGGCCGTTTCCCCTTCTTCCACAGGAATGATGAATTCGTATCACCTGTAGGCCGGCTAAATTTGCCTGCCACACGATAACCTGATACACTAAAGCTTACGATTGGATTTTTCCCACATTTTGAAATGCTTAACAACAGTTAAGACTCTACACTTCAACGTCCCACTCTCTCAGCGTCGCCCTCACGCAGTGTTAAAGAAGATTTGTAGCTAGCCACGCGCAACAACAACTTCAGGAAGGGGTGTATGCATCAGAAGTATTTATCCATAATCTTTGTAACTTTCTGGATGAAATTGTTCCCTCAACGGCAGATAGCATTTGATTGAAGCCGACTTACACAGTTTCTTTAACTTGACAAATCACCCACAATTCTTTCTTTAAGAGACGGGGGGTTTTCGGACTATTTTCCTTGCAATTTCCTCTTGAAACAGCCTCTGCTTGTTTCTCTAATGATAACTTTGCTTATAATATCTTCGTAGCTATGAAGACAGATTTCACCACCTGTAACAGTGCTACTCACACAACGATGTGTGTCACTGTCAAATGTGTTCAGTAGTTATTGGCACTACGAGACACTACGATGCGACTAACATAACGTGAGAGTCATTACAACAGCGTCGATGGTACAAATGGTTCAAATGGCTCTGAGCACTATGGGACTCAACTTCTGAGGTCATTAGTCCCCTAGAACTTAGAACTAGTTAAACCTAACTAACCTAAGGACATCACACACATTTATGCCCGAGGCAGGATTCGAACCTGCGACCGTAGCGGTCTCGCGGTTCCAGACTGCAGCGCCTAGAACCGCACGGCCACTTCGGCCGGCCTCGATGGTACACAGTGTCCGAACACCGACAGGTCACACAGGACACCATGAAATGTTTTGTATACACTACTATGTATTTCTGTTGTCTGAATTCACAGCAACAGTCGACGGAACGGAACGGAAAGGACTGTCATCGTTACGTCACGTCATAGACTCTTTGAAGTAGTGATCGGAGTTGTCGAAACGGTAAAGTTTGTAACTGTGTTATTTAATACAGTCCAGCTGTGTGCCAAGATCTGTTGGTAACGACGCTTCGAAAGGCTGACGTCTGTTATGAAATCTGATCGGGGGGGTTTGATGTTTTTTGATCGTAATTTTAATGGTGAAAGTTGTATGGTAATATTTTATCTGGAAGTGTTTACCCGTGGAAGAGATCCAGTATGTAAAATAGAAACGCTACTTAGTTTCTGCAATAAATAACAACGAAAAGGTCCTTAGCGTGCCTCAATAAGAGCGGAAATAGGTAACCAGAAAGTTCATACACTATCTGATCGAAAGTACCCGGACAACTATTAGTGAACATTGATACGGTGTGTGTCCACCCTTCACCTTCATGACGACTGGCATTCTGCTGGGGACACTTTCAATGAAGAGTGTGAATGTCTGTGGAAGAGCTGTAGTCCATTCTTCCTCAAGAGCCGAAGCCAGGGAAGGTAGTGATGTTGCACATTCGGGTCTGGAGCGAAATCGACGTAAGTCATTCCAAAGGCATTCCATTGGGTTCAGGTCGGTACTCTGGGCAGGAAATACCATTTCAGGAATGTTACTGTTCACAAACAATTGCTGCATAGATGTTGCTCTATGGCAGGGTGCATTGTCATGCTGATACAATCATCGGCTCCGGAGCTGCTGTTCTACTGCTCGCAGTTCATAATGCTCGAAAATATGTTCATTCCTTCCTAGGGCATTTAGCGTTTTCTTAAAGTCCACACAGCAACCACAGAAAACACCCCCATACCGTAACACCGTCTCCTCCGTATTTCATTCTCGGCGCTGCATATGACGGCAGGTAACGTTCTACAGCCATTCACCAAACCCAAACCCTTCCGTCGGATTGCCAAAGTGTACAGCGTGATTCATCACTCCCTATCAATCGTTTGCAGTCATCCATTGTCCAATGATGTCAACCCTTACACCAACTTCAGAAATGTTTGGCTTATCAGTCGCTGCAGGGCCAGTATGCCCTACTCTTTTTAACTGACTACGTACAGTCGCTGTGTTAGCCGGGTTGCTGTTAGCACTTTGGAACTCACGAATGATTACTTCCATGATTTAATACCAGGGTTATTCAATAATTCAAGAGACAAATTGTTCTAGTGAAAAAAGCGTTTATTTTTACAAAACAATACTTTTTCTACTTTTCAACATAATCCCCTTGAACATTTATTCACTTGTTCCAACGGGCTGCAAGCGTTTTTATTCTGGCTGCAAATAACTCTTTGTTTTGATATTTGAACCAACGTCCTACAAACTTTTTCACGCGCTCATTGTCCTGGAACCTCTTCCCACGCAATGCCTCCTTCAATGCGCCAAACACATGGAAACCACTAGGTGCTAAATCAGGACTGCAAGTGGGATGAAGCAGTACTTCCCAGCCCTTTTTGTCAATGGTTTCAGGGGTTAGTTGAGCAATATGAGGACGTGCGTTGTCTTGCTGGAGAATCACACCTCTCCTCTGAGGTCCACGACGTTTCTCTCTCATAGCTGGCTTAAACTAGTTTAAAAGCAAATCCGAGTAGTAATGACTGTTCATTGTTCGCTACTCTTCGAGATAATTACAAAAAACTGGAACTTCAGTATCTCAAAACACCGTCAACATGACTTTTCCAGCTGATGCTTGGGTTTTGAATTTTTTCTTGACAGGCGAGTGGGTGTGCTTTCACTCTATGCTTTGTCTTTTTGATTCTGGCTCATAAAAGTGAACTCAAGTTTCATCACAAGTTAAAATTTTGTTGAGGCAGTGCTCACCTTCTCTTTCATAGCGTTCCTCTAGCTCTGTGCACACTCTCAACCTTGTTTCCTTGTGTAACCGCGTCAACTCCTTTGGGGCCCTTCTTGCACATGTTTTGCATTACTTGGCCTTGTTACAGATAATGTTATGAACTGTACCAGTACTAATTTGAACCTTATGAACTATCAGTTCCACAATCACACGGCGTTCAGCACGAATAATGTCATCAACTCGAATTTCAAGTGATGGAGTTGAAACTGCAACTGGTCGGCCAGAACGGTGTTCGTCAGTCACTGAGTCGCGACCATTTTTGAAGTGCTCTACCTACTTGTAAAAATTTGCACGATTCATACAACCTTCATCATAAACTTTAGACATTCTACAGTATATATTCACTGGTTCCTCGCCTTCAGCAAGTAAAACACGAATAAGAACGTTGTTCAACTAATGTGGACGTTTCAAGCGGACTCGCCATCTTGTAGTGTATTTTTGAGGTTATAAACAAAACAATGTTGATACATCAGCTGATCAGGGCTCATCCCACTGATGCCAACTTAAAGCCATAAAAGTACCAAACTTGCCATACTAACAGTTTTTTCCTTACAATTTTTTACAGTCACCCTCCGCAATGCTCGACGTCCCTGTCCATCAGTAGATGGTATCTACCAGGGATTGATTTAGCCGTGGTTGTGCCTTCGCCTTTTCACTTCATGATCACATCAGCAACAGTCCACCTGGATAGTTTTAGAAAGATTGAAATGTCCCTGACGGATTTGTTACTCAAGTGACATTCAATAACTAGTCTACGTTCGAAGTCACTGACTGCTGCTATTGCTTCTCTGCCGGCCGCGGTGGCCGTGCGGTTCTAGGCGCTGCAGTCCGGAACCGCGAGACTGCTACGGTCGCAGATTCGAATCCTGCCTCGGGCATGGATGTGTGTGATGTCCTTAGGTTAGTTAGGTTTAAGTAGATCTAAGTTCTAGGGGACTGATGACCTAAGATGTTAAGTCCCATAGTGCTCAGAGCCATTTGAACCATTTATTGCTTCTCTACTGACAACACAGTACCCCCTGACTCCTTGTATATTGGCAGGTCCGCCTCTCGTGACATCTGGTGGTCAAACTGCATAAAACAGGGGTGTCCGGATACTTTTGATCAGATGGTTCAGTTATGAGAGTTTCGTCAGCAATGAAACCGCACAGAGAATAAAACCGATAGAAGTGGCGCAAACGATGTACACAGCGGACTCTTCCTTAGCGGGAGGGGGGAATGGCATGCTGGTTTAGTTTTTCCCTGGATTACAGAATATTCTTGGTTCCATACATCGTAATACAATTCCTTTAAGAACGGACTCGGTGCTCATCTCTAACGACCTCATTGTGGTCACGACATATGGCGCCCTAACTTACTTATATAAACTCTGCAAGCCACTGCACATATCGAAAGGTGCTTCTTATTAATATTATAGGTTCTCTCTACATTATATTTACTTACTGAGTAAGAGAAACTAGCTGTTATGTGCCGGAGTACTCGGCCTATCGTCGCTTACCTTATCATCATGATTCCTGCACGAGATGTACAATGCTGGAAGCAGAAATGTCCCACTGGTATATAAGCTCCGCCCGATCGGGTCATGAAGGCACAATAGTACCGACCGGCCGCCGTGTCGTCGTCAGCCCACAGGCGTCACTGCACGCGGATATGGAAGGGCATGTGGTCAGTACACCGCTCTCCTGGCCGTTATATATATATATATATATATATATATATATATATATATATGTATATATATATATATATATATATATATATATATATATATATATAAGTGACAAAAGTCATGGGATACCTCCTAACATCGTGTCGGACCTCCTTTCGCAAGGCGCAGTGTAGCGGCTCGACGTGGCATGGACTCAACAAATCTTTGGATGTCCTCTGCAGCAAAACGAGCCATGCCATAATTGCGGAGGTGTTTGCAGGATTTCATGCACAAACAGACCTATCGATTACGTCCCATAAATGTTCGATGGAATTCGTATCGGATGATCAGAGTCGCCACATCATTTGGTCTAGTTATCCAGAATGTTCTTCAAACGAATCACGAACATTATCAGTAAACTCTTCCGGGCTAAGTTGCCGTGGTCGATCTGTAGAACTTCTTCTCCCTGACGTTTCGTTCTCAACTGCGGAGAACATCTTCCGAGGTGAGTCGACGACTCACCTCGGAAGATGTTCTCCGCAGTTGAGAACGAAACGTCAGGGAGAAGAAGTTCTACAGATCGACCACGGCAACTTAGCCCGGAAGAGTTTACTGATAAAGACGCCGGCCGTGAAAGCCTACATGGAATGAATCACGAACAATTGTGGCCCAGGGATATGACGCATCGTCATTAATAAAAACTGCATCGCCGTTTTGGAACATAAAGTCAGTGAATGTCTGCAAATGGTCCAGTTGGTTCAATTGCACCAGAGGACCCAGTCCATTCCATGTAAACGCAGGCCACGCCGTTACGGAGCCATCACCAGCTTGCACAGAGCCTTTATGACAGGTCCGTGGCTTCGTGGGGTCTGTGCCACGCTCAGACCCTACCATCAGCTGTTACAACTGAAATTTGGAACCCGTCTGACCAGACCAAGGTTTTCCACTCGTCTGGGATCCAACCACTATGGTCACGAAACCAGGAGTGGCGCTGCAGACGATGTCGTGCTATTAGCAAAGGCACTTGCATTGGTCATTTGCTGCCGTGTCCACCCCCGGTAGCTGAGTTGTCAGGGTGACAGAATAAGGGCCGGGGTTCGATTCTCGGGTGGGTCGGAAATTTTGTCCGCTCAGGGACTGGGTGTTGTCCTAATCATCATCATTTCATTCCTATCGATGCGCAAATCGCCGAAGTGGCGTCAAATCGAAAGACTTGCACCCGGTGAACAGTCTACCCAACGGGAGGCCCTAGTCACACGACGTTTATATTATCTGCTGCCATAGTCCATTGGCGCCAGATTTCACCACGCTATCTTAATGGATACTTTCTTCGTAAGTCCCACATTCATTTCAGCTGCTATTTCGCACTGTGCTGCTTGTCTGTTAGCACTGACAACTTTACGAAAACGCCGCTGCTGTCGGTTGTTAAGCGAAGGCCGTCGGCCACTACATTGTCCCTGGTGAGAAGTAACGCCCGAGATCCTGAACTCTCGGCACACTCTTGATACTATGCAAATCGGAATATTAAATTCCCCAACGATTTCAGAAATGGAATGTGCCATCCGTCTATTCCAACTACTGCTCCGCTTTCAGCGACTGTTCACTTCCAAATTGCGGTCATAATCACGCCGGAAACCTTTTCATATGAATCACCTGAGTACAAATGTCAACTCCGAAAGTAGACTGCCCTTTTACACAATATGTACGCGATACTACCACCATCTGTACACGTGCATATCGCTATCCCACGACTTTCGTCACCTCAGTGTAATGTAAAAGATAGAGGGGCATTCAATAAGTAATGCAACACATTTTTCTCTGAAAGCAGGTTGGTTTTATTCAGTATTCCAATACACCATATTATTCCCCACTCTTTTGGCTACAAAACGCTGTTTTTCAGTATATCTTTGTTCAATGTGACGCGCTTACGCCATCTTACTAGGAGGACCTGTATGCCTGCACGGTACCACCCTTTTGATCGACGTCGGAGGCAACGTCTTGCTACATCAATAACCTCCTCATCATCCATGTACTGCTTCCTACTGACTGCATCCTTCATTGGGCCAGAAAGATGGTAGTCAGTGGGCGCGTAGTGTGAATGAAGAACTGTCCAATGACGTTTTGTGTGCTCCTGTCACGTGTGCAGACTTGTGTGTGGCCTGGAGAAGGTGAAGTTTGCTGACATTTTTGTGGCGACAAACATGGTAAGCTTGGTCCTTCAGTTTCCTGACTGTAACGCAGTACACTTCAGAGTTGATCGTCGCACAGTGAAACGAGGACATCAAAACAGAATAACCCTCTCAGAGTCCTGAAAGACCGTCGCCATGACGTTACCAGCTGAGTGCGTTTTTGACTTCTTTTCTTCGGAGAACAGCTGGTGTGGAGCCACCCTGTGGACCAGCGTTCTTTTTTTCTGGTTCAAAAAGATGAACCCATATTTGACCGCCTGTAATGATATTCGACAAAAAATTTTCACGACCAGCCTCGCAACGCGCAAGCAATTCCGCACACATAGCCCTTCGTTACTGTTTATGTTCTTCCGTTGGCGGCGAGGGACCCAGCTGGCTCACATCATTAGTAGCCCAACTGGTGGATGAGTGTGTCAGTACTACCAACAGAGACGTCTAGTTGTGCCGCGAGATGTTTCACTGTGATCCGCCGATCACCTTCAATGTCAGCCCCCGCGCGTTCCAACATGGCAGGAGTCAGAGCTGTGTGCGTCCAGCTGTCACGCGGGAGGTCAGTCAGAT
This sequence comes from Schistocerca piceifrons, assembly GCF_021461385.2. Taxonomy (NCBI): domain Eukaryota; kingdom Metazoa; phylum Arthropoda; class Insecta; order Orthoptera; family Acrididae; genus Schistocerca; species Schistocerca piceifrons. The sequence goes on from NC_060138.1 coordinate 851,938,234, forward strand.
TTGCGCTACCTGTTGCGATGATCATAGACGCCTCGCCCTATGTCTCACCTTGCTTTTGTTCACTTCCAGTTCTCCGTAGACAGCCTACCAGCCGCTGTGGATATCTGCGATGCTCCAGTTTTCCCCCAAAATAGACTCTTGACAGCTCTCTGCTTGGAACGCACCTCAGTTACGAACGCCATTTTGAAAGCCACGGATAGCGCCGCCACGTATCGGAACTTCATAAAACTGTAGGTGCTGAAGCGGGAATACTCTACGATGTCCCACAACAGATGCCGATTTTTTTTTTCAATCTAAATTTGCTGAGAAAAAGAAGGTATTGTATTACTCATTGAAAGCCCCTGATATTCAGCAATAATACTTAGAAATGAAATACAGGAAAAACACACGATTTACATTATTTCGTGAGTGGGGAAAAAATAAATACTAGTTATAGTAAAGTAGATTTAAGCATGGCCGTTAGTAGCAAAAGGGATGAAAGAAGGGCAGAAGAGGAACGTGATATAGAGCAGTTAACGCGGAAAAGACAGAAACGTAACTGACTGAGAAATGAAAAGTGATAGAGGCATAACCAGGAAAAGATGAGACCAATTGCTTTGCTGCAACTCGTAGTTTACGCTAATTTTTGGTTCAAACGGTTCAAATGACACTGCGCACTATGGGACTTGACATCTGAGATCATCAGTCCCCTATGACTTAGAACTACTTAAACCTATCTAACCTAAGGACATCACATACATCCATGCCCGAGGCAGAATTCGAACCTGCGACCGCAGCGGTCGCGCGATTCCAGACTAAAGCGCCTAGAACCGCTCGGCCACTGCTGCCGGAGCTAATTTTTGGAAAACATTATGGTTCATTATAAGAGTGGCAGATTGAAATGCCTCAACTTCTTCTTAAAACCAACAGGAAATTAAACTGTTCACAGAGTAGCTTCTTCCATAGGTGGAACAGCAGATACGGAAAAGTAGTTCGAGCATTTTTTTAAAATTTTATTTATGGATGGGCAGAGATACAATACTAGGCAAGTGAGGTATTGTCTTTCTATGTACACATGTTGGGGCGATCTGAAAGCCAAGATCGCTTGATTTTAAGACCTTTATTCTAGTTCTTCCATAGGTGGACAGCAGATACAGAAAAACTGTTCGGGCATGTTTTTATTGTATGTATGGGAAGAGATACAATACTAGGCAAGTGAGGTATTGTCTTTCTGTGTACACATGTAGTTGGGGCGATCTGAAAGCCAAGATCGCTTGATTTTAAGACCTTTATTCTACTTCTTCCATAGGTGGACAGCAGATACAGAAAAGTAGTTCGAGCACGTTTTTATTTTATGGATGGTCATAGATAGAATACTAGGCAGGTGACATATTGTGTTGCCAAGATCGCTTGATTTTAAAACCTTTATTCTAATTACTAGTTTCAACAGAATCGTGATGTCATCTACAGATTGGCATTACACTTTGCGTATATGTTAATGTATTTACATTTCGTTCTCAAAACGTCGACGACACACACATGTGTATGTATTTGTAAAGTGTAATGCCAATCTGAACATGACAGCACAATTCTGTCGAAACAAGTAATTGGAATACAGGTCTCAATATAAACGATCTTGGCTTTCACAAAAAATGTGTTTATATTGTGTTTCAACTATGGTGAGAAGACAGTATTTAATCTCTTTGTGAGATACTGCAGACGGAAGCACAAGCTCGTAATGATTCAAGGATGGGTAAGGAACACAGTCGTGCCCCCTCAAAAGAACCATGCGACATTTGCCTGGAGCGATCGAGGAAAATAACGGGTAAACTGAAACTGGATGACCAGACGAGGATGTGAACCGTCGTTCTCCAGAAAGCGAGATTATTGTGCTAACCAGTGCGCCAACTCGCTCGGTCTTCGCCATAATTGATAACACAGATTACCTTACATGTCAGGCAAACTTACATAACAGACGCAATGTATCGTAAGTAATGTTTCATAAGTATCGCTTTAAGGTCAATGTCACGAAGATAATTAGGCTGCATGTCGTAATCTCTCGGTGATAGCAGAGAACGCGCAGCTAAATGTGTAAGCTGCGGCATCGAGCAGATGCGAAATCCAAGGCATGTACAGTTCTGATAACTGAAGGTAGGATATTAAAACAATGTTGCCGAAACATCACTGAAAGTAGTGCTACACTGGTCGTTAGTTGTTAGTACCTAGAATACTAAAGATCATTTCGGAATAACATCATGGAAATGAAAAATGATTAAATTTGTAAAAAAGAGAAACTTTACTCTACGTACTAAATTATTATATGTTATTACATAGCCTGAAAATCGGTTATCAAATACCATCTCAATCCCAATGTAGCTCTGATGTTGGAGCATAACGGACGCAACTTGATGTCCGTGCCATTAATATGTGTCACCAGTTGTATCTTCTCTGTTAACATCCTAAGATTTACTTCATGGCTTCTTTTCGCTTGTCATCCAGATTTGGCTACATACTATTTTTTATTTGATCATGACTCCAATTCTCTGTCAGTTCCAAACCAGTTCCCTTTCTTAAACTCAGGACTGCGATTATTTAAATGTTATTTAAGGTTGCCTCCCATCACCAGAGCAAGTTTCGCCTAGCTGTGTGAGCGTTTTACAGTTTCGCACGCCGAACCACGCACTAAGGAGCCTAAATAAAAATCCCTCGAAAAATTAAGTTACCAGCATAAAAAATCATAGGTGACTATAAGTACAACAAAGCAACTGAACACAAAGTGTTAATCCAAAAATTAAATAGTTATTGCTGAGCGCATCTTTCCAAAGTTGCAAACTAAATTGGAAAATAAACCAGCACACTTTCACGTCAGTTAAAGCGTACAATAAACAACCAATGACTAATTTAAAAACATAATACAAGGTGTCAATAAATTATCGATACAACTAAAGACTTTAATGCATTTAAAAATGTATTAGATATTAACAAATGGTTTTCAACATGTGACTCCTCATTCATATATATCGATGTGCGCACTCAGTGGCACGGATAATGTCTACAAGGAATTCCATTTTTCTCCACATACGATTTAACATCTCCACAGTGATTTGTTCAAACGCAATACGAATGCGTGCCTTCAAGTTCTCTAGGTCTAACCGTTCGGTTCATTAGTTCATTTACAAAACACCAAGGGAAGAAGTCTACCGATGTGAGGTCAGACGATCGAGGCAGCCATGGAATTGGACCATCTCGTTCAGTCTACCTATTCGGAAACAGCCGGACATTTTGGGACCAGTGGGGACGTTCCCCATCCTGCTGGAATATGATGTCAGGTTACAGATGTTCCAGTTGTGGCACAGCTAATTCTTGTAATATAACCAGGTAAACACCACAGTTGGAGGCAGACTGGATGAAAAAGAATGGACCAATGACGCAATTGTGCATCAGTCCGCACCAAAGCCCGCATCTCGTGGTCGTGCGGTAGCGTTCTCGCTTCCCACGCCCGGGTTCCCGGGTTCGATTCCCGGCGGGGTCAGGGATTTTCTCTGCCTCGTGATGGCTGAGTGTTGTGTGCTGTCCTTAGGTTAGTTAGGTTTAAGTAGTTCTAAGTTCTAGGGGACTAATGACCATAGATGTTAAGTCCCATAGTGCTCAGAGCCATTTGAACCATTTTTTCCGCACCAAATATTGACATTGGGACTGTCTCTTTCTATTTCGTGTGTAATATGAGCTGCTCTGAACCCCATATACGAACGTTACGACGATTCAGTTTGCCGGATACATGAAACGTAGCCCGATCGGAGAAAAAATCTTTTCCAAAAAGTGATTGTTTGCGTCAGTCTTGCCTAGCATATCCAATGCAAACTGTTTGCGGTGAGGTTTGTCAGCAGGTAAGGATATAGCCGTAACCTCTTACGCAATACACTGTTGATCGTCTCATTTCCAACTGCACTGATTTTGTCGGACTCCTTGCAAACGCCTGCCCTACCTTGTTCACATTGGCGTCTTAAACTGATGGGCAATCCGCCCTCTTTTTATGCAGATCACTACCTGTTTCCATATATGTATGCCAGGTCCGAATGGTTAGTCGTCACGGTAGTTGCCTTTGATACCGTGTTAGAAAGTTTCGTTCCATCTGGGTATCGGACGTAGTCTGTATGTACCAAGCCACACCCAGAGTTTTCACCTGGTTTTCAAGTTCAATTTTACGTCAGAATTGCGCCACTTGTTGAAAACCATTCTGTGATAGACTGCAGTCCGCAAGTTGAATTACTATCGTTATCAGTCCTAATCAAGTGGAGGTATTTGCTGACAGGACTTGCAGACATAATTTTCATGTATGGGCAAACAAATGGAAGAAGCAGAGATGCGGGAAGGCTGTGCAGGACCAAGTGTCGGCGCAAAAGACATCCGGCTCACACCATGTTTCCAATACTGTTTTAATTATTAAGTGAAACGGGGCACCTGGTACCACAGTACGACGCCTGAAGGGAACCACGAGCTCTGCGGACTGCCGACTTACAAGACGCCTTGCTTGTTCGAGTGGATGAAGCTACTACAATCAGCATCGATGAGTTACACGCGGAATGAATGTTTCGAAGGGTACTGTGTGGCAAGTATACCACTACGATCAACAGGAAGTGCATGCTACGACTTCTGCTTTCAGCAGAGACGGTATGCTAAATAGTCACGCTTTGGCGGATGAGAATCTCCACACTACAGTAGTAAATGGCTCTCGACAGAAATTGTCAGTCAACGTGCGGGCAGGCACAGTCAATGATAACGTAGTAAGCTTTTCCTTCCTTCCCGCTTTTATGCACCAGTGTACATAATGTTTATCAGAGACTTACACCCAGATTGACAGAACATATCCATTTTGTTATTCGTTAACTGATGTGGTTCCAATATGGTAGAACCCCACCTGACTTTGGAATGAGGGCTCGTGAACACCCAGATCAGACTGTCCCTGAAAAGCGGAAAGGCAGAGGAGGACTTGTTTCATGGCCAGCACCCTTCACCTGATCTCACCCAGATTTATTGCTTCTTGTGGAGCCATGTGAAAAGTCATGTGTACGAGACGCGTGGCGAGATTGAAGAAGATCCCGTGACAAGAATTCTCGCTGCCTTCGTCTCGGTTCAAACGACGTGGATATTAGAAAGGGTACGACAGAACTTTGTGCCACGACACCTTGCCTGGGTTGACCCTGGGGGGGAGGGGGGGAGGCAAAAAAAATGGTTCAAATGGCTCTGAGCACTATGGGACTTAACTTCTGAGGTCATCAGTCCCCTAGAACGTAGAACTACTTAAACCGAACCAAACTAAGAACATCACACAACATCCATGCCCGAGGCAGGGTTCGAACCTGCGACCGTAGCGGTCTCGCGGTTCCAGGCTGTAGCGCCTAGAACCGCTCGGCCACATCGGCCGGCTCCAAAGTTACACGAAAATACGGTAGCAGCATGCTTATAAATATATTTATTCATCTATATCTTTGTTTATATCCGATATATACTATTCATGAAGAAATTGGTTAAATATTTACTGTGTTATAGAAAGCACAGAGACATTACGCTACTGGCCTACCTTTTGTTCTGTTCCTTAGATATATATTTATTTAATTTGTTTATGTATCTAATAATGTGTGTTATAGCGTGTTTATGGTCCAGCCGTAGGAAAATTTATATATAATTTCATGTTATCTAAATGTAAATCCAGTACTTCGAATGTGTTTCATTATGTTTGCGTGGGTGCGCTGGTATGAAGACATGGCGTGACCGCTCTAGCCAATCACAGCGCTCTGCTGAGACTGGATGGAAGCGAGTTCGGCTGAAGAGTGCTGGGAGTACGGGACAGGACACGGGAGGTGCTGGACCTGGCGGGGCGACGGACGCTCGGTCGCGGCAGAGACTTGGAGAGTGTGGAGCGGTTTGCATGTGGTCGCGGCAGATAGAAATACTTTGTAGTGCCGACTTATGCACTTGTGAGATTTCCGCGGCTTCTGCAGTGGAGACGTAGAGTGCGTTTAGAAGTGAATATCTTGCGAGCTGTGTTGTTGTTCATAACTAATTACGTGCTGTAGGAATCTATTGTTTTCCTGTCATTCTACTTATATTTCATTTAATTGCTGGACCATCGACACCAATGAGTGTTTTGCAGAAATATACCGCATTCTCAAAAGTACTTCTACTATCGTACTCATCATTCAAAGACGTTAAGATAGCACCTGCAGATTTTATAATTGCAGTATTTCATTTAGAAATTTATATGTTACTTTCATATCCATTTCAGGTACCCACAATCAACACCAGGCAACGAAATACAAATCAGCTCCCTTTACAGGTAACATATCCTATAAGGCAGGTCGTTTATTAAAAAACCTAGGGTGTAAAGTTTCATACTCTACCACTAACAACCTCAAAAAGAATTTAGTTCATTCTCTGGATAAAGGTACTGATAAATCATTGCTGTCAGGTGTGTATAAGATCACGTGTGCTGAATGTCCTTCTTATTACATTGGCCAGACAGGATGGGCCCTGTCGGTTAGGTTTAAAGAGCATCTGCCGACAAAAAGCGGTGATGGAACACGAGGATCTACATTTGCTGAACATCTGGTCCAGAAGGCGCATGCTCCCAAGCCTCTAAAAGACGCAGAGCTTTTGCATAATGAAGTCAAGGGATGTAGGCTACACACCCTCGAAGAATTGCAAATTTTTAAACATCTTATTATTGATAGAGACAACTTACTTAATGATCAGTTGCAACTAAAAAATAGAAGTTATTTCGAAGGATTTCAACCTTTACTCCGGTGGAGTTGACCCACAGTCCGCTTCGAATGGCCTATGCTGTTTCCCTATCTACTTTGTCCCTTTATTATAGTGCGATTGTACATGTGTGTCTTTGTATTTCATAATATGCTTGTCAATGACACATAGTTTCTAAGGCGTGTTTATGTTAAAGACATTTTATGCTTGGCACGCATGGTTTCGACACTAATTTTTTAGTTACTGTAGCGGGGCTTCGCCCTCTTACTATAATATTTAAATGTAAAAAAAAATTTTTATACCTTGGCTTTGTAGTTTGTTCTCAGGTAAATTGTTTAATGTTGCCATACCATTAGATAGGTTTGTCCATTTGTAGGACGGCTTTCAGTCACATTTTGTTTATATGTATATTTGCTGTAAATAATTTTGAGACAGTTTGTCTCTCGTGCCTGCGCTTGCGCTTGCGCTCCCGCATGCGCTTGGCCGCGGCCGAGCCTCGCCGCGTGACTGCTCGCGACGCCTAGTTTCCGTGCCGCTCACATGCGGTCCTTATTTCTGGCCGGCCTAGCTCCGTCTACGTTCGCCTTAATGGTTTTAATCTTGACAGACATAATCTTATGATTATGCTTCTTTATTGTTTTAATTTGTAATCTGTGACATGGCCAGTGTTTGGCTCTCAAAATAATTTAATTTTTTGTAAGTATCACGATTTCTTTATTATTCAATCATTAGACTGATGATGCATTTCAGTGAGTAATATATGTCCGCATGTGGTTTAATTTACAGGTTCTGAAGAAGATTCCATTACTGGAATCGAAACCTAGGTAAACGAGTAAAAATTACCTTGCAACTGAAGGCTGAAAAAAATTGTTTATCTTCTGCACCTTGTTTTGTATTATCGCGAAGTAGGACAGAGGGCTGCGGATATGATATACGAATTGGGATGGCAATCATTGAAACAAAGAAGTTTTTTGTTGCTGCAAGAGATTTTCATTAAATTTCAATCACCAACTTTCTCCTCACAGTGTGAAAACAGTTTGTTGCCGCCACCTACTTAGGGAGGCATGATCATAATAGTAAAATAAATCAGAGCTCACACGGAAAGATTTAATCGCTCGTTTTTCCCGCTCTGGCGGCCACTTAATTGCGAATTGCAGAGTAGTCATGCCTCTCTCACATCGTTGCGTGCACCGAAGACTTGTCAATGAACAGGGAACAGTATCTTAAGTCATTGGGGAGTATTCAGCGGGAATTCTGTACATCATGATCAGGGTTCGGAAGTTTGTGCCCTTAGTTGGAGCGCTTCATGAGGCTAAAGCAAAACTGGAACAGATTTTCACTTACACCTTTCGGACTAATGTCTCTTATCTCGCATTAATATATTTCCTCTTTTACCTGGAATCTTTGTAACATCACGAAATCACCCTGTATAACCAGCTGGCCTAACGGCTTGAATAATAGTCAGTGATAAATTCAGGGCTCTGGCATGGCGCAGTTATAAACAGGTCAGTTCAGAATGGATACAATACATAGACTGACTATACGAGAAAAATTTTAATTATTTCTTCGTAAAAGTAACATCAACTTTCCGTGTATATTGTTCAGTACTTTCACCACTTCCTCATCAGTTTCTCTTGTGCTCAATTCCCGGGAACCTGATGTTGCGTGATGGTTTGGACATTCATTGCACTACATATAACCTGATCAACAATATCCAGACACCTCTATGTAGCGTGGAATTCAGCATTAGATGTCAAGACAGACTGACCTACCAGTACGAAAGCCAGGGAGTATTGTGTTGTAAGAAAAGCAGTAACGGCCAAATGGGTCGGTTAGGAGAACGCCCTGGCTTTTAGTCTAGACTAGTCATTGCTTGTCACCTAACTAACAAGTCCATCAGGAACATTTCAAGTCTTCCAAAACTGCCTAAGTCTGTTGTTGATGATGATTGTGAAATGGAGATTCTAAGTAAAGAGCACAGCTAAACTAAAACGGAGCACACCTTATGTTATGGCGAACAGGACCGTTGAGGACTGCGGAATATGTTGTAAAACCCAGCATGAAATCAGCAGAAGAATTCACACATGAGTTCCAAAATGTTACCAGCAGTCACAGTTATGGAGAGTTCCTCATAGCCCAGTCGATGCTAAGCGATGCTTGAAGTGGTGCAAAGAGCAACGCCAGTGTACAGTCGATGGTTGAAAATGGGCGTTTTGAAATGTTGGATCACGCTAACCCAACAACATTCTCCTGAATGGATTTGTGTTTGGTGAATGCATGGAGTGGCTAACGGCCTTGCCGCAGTGGTAATACCGGTTCCCGTCAGATCACTTATGTCAAGCGCTGTCGGGCTGGGCTAGCACTTGGATGGGTGACCGTCCGGTCTGCCGAGCGCTTTTGGCAAGCGGGGTCTGCCTAACGTTGTTCGGTCTTGCGAGACAAATTGAGGAGCTACTTGATTGAGAAGTAGCGGCGCCGGTCATGGAAACTGCCACTATCGTCCCCACATACCATTACTCATTCTCACCCTCTGTCCTTCCCAATGTCTGTATCCGCACTATATGCTTCGCCTCTTGCCTGTCATTTCCATAGTTTTCCCACCTAACAGACTCCTATCTCCTTACCCTCCCCCTCCCCTTCGCTCTAGATCCCTGCGTCCAAGGACACAATCCTTCATATCCGCATCCTCAGGATGACACGTCGGTCGGTCAGTACCGTTAGTCCTCCGAGGCTTGTTCGGACGGGGAATGCATGTATAGTGCCAACAGTGATGTACAGAGGAGGTTGTGATAAGGTATATGGATGTTTTTCGTGATTAGAGTGTAGTCCCATTATCACGCTTAAAAACGGTGAAATGGGAAGGATATGAACACATTTTATAGCGTTGTGTACTGCGTAAAGTAGAGGAAGAGTAGGGAGACGATGACTTTATCACCATGACAATGCACCCTGACATTACGCAACATCAGAGAAGCAATGATTTGTAGACAACAACGTATCTCAAATGAACTAGCCTGACCAGAGTCTCGACACGAACCTAATGGAACACCTTTGGGATGAGACAGAACATCCACTTCGCTCTAGATCCCTGCGTCCAACATCTCTGCTTTCTATGGTTTCGGTTCTAAAGGAAAAATGCGCTGCCGTTCCTCTACAGAGACACACATCACTGAAAGTGTCCCAGCAGAGTTCAAGCCTTCATAAAGGCGACTGGTGGATTCAATTCTGTTAATGTCCTTAACAGCTGTCCGGATACTATTGATCAGATAGTGTACATGCGACAAATCTACACAAAATTATAAATGGAAGTATCTTTTCTCTCTTGTCGCCCTGAGTATCCTGGCATAATGCTGCATTAGGAAATCAGCCGTGTTCTTCCCAAAGCAATAATTCTGGGATTTGCCTGAAGTCATTTAAAGAAATCACAGAAAACCTACTAAATCTGGATGGCCAGACGCGGACTCGAACCTCCGTCCTTCCGAATTCGAGTTCGGCGTCTCATTTGGCTCGGTTCAGTACAGCACGATCTTAGAATAATAAAGCCTGTTCAGTTTCGACATCCAGAAAAGGTCGGCCGGTAATAAGATGCAGAAGCGTTGGCAGACCTGTGAGGCGAAGTACGGATCTGGATGCCGAGCAGATTTCGGACAGAGAGGAGAGCCTCCAGCGGCCGGGCGATTCTTTTAGATTCCCTTAAAATAGAAGGCGCGCCGCGCCCTCCACAGGCGAGCTTGCCGCTCCTCTGAGCAGCACGGCAGACAGATACACACATACCGCGTCGACGACGCCGAGCAACTGATGTTTACCGCATTCTGCTACAGCACTTGAGCGAGGGGAGGAATTTGCGTGTCGTACGTACCGTGTCTGTAAATACACACACTGCCTGACGACGAAGGTGAAGCACACAGAGGGGGGCCGGCCGGAGTGGCCGAGCGGTTCTAGGCGCAACAGTCTGGAGCCGCGCGACCGCTACGGTCGCAGGTTCGAATCCTGCCTCGGGCATGGATGTGTGTGATGTCCTTAGGTCAGTTAGGTTTAAGTAGTTCTGAGTTCTCGGGGACTGATGCCCACTGCAGTGAAGTCCCATAGTGCTCAGAGCCATTTGAACCATTTGAACACAGAGGGGGAGGAGGAAACGAAATGAAACTTCACCGTTTGAGAGGGCATGTCACGTTACGAGGACATGCTGAAAAGTAATGATGCCGCATTTTTTAAAAAATAAAACAAACTTTATTACAATTTTACAACTTTATACTTCATGTCTACATATTTACTTCTCTACATAATCACCCTGGCCACGAACACATTTCCCCCAATGACAGACCAGTTTGTTGATAACGTCATTTTGTTGGTGGAGCCAGAATCTTACCTCTGCTTGCACCGCTTCATCACCGTCAAAGTGAAGCCCTCAAAGGTGTTCTTTAAGTTTTGGAGACACTCCAAGCTCTGTCACATATGTTGAGTTTACCACTACCCTTCATTACGATCATGAACAGCCCACGTCGCACATTACTGATGTCGATACAATCACCGTACACAGCTTTCATTCTTCTACGGATTTCAGTTGGACCATGTTTTCTGGTGTTAGGAACTCTTTAACAGTATGCTGATTCTCACGTTCCGACATAGTTAGGCTGTACAGAGTCTTATTACACGCTACATTTCAGAGCCCTCTGGCGGCAGAAGGTTGCACCTTGCGTCACCTAAGGAGGAAACTCGACCGAGTAATATGTGTGATATGTAATACCTCAACCGATGCTAAGAACAGAGCAACAAAGTCGGAGCCATTACTTTTCAGCACCCCGTTGTATTTCGGTAATTAAAACATTGTATCAATTTTAGATTGAACTTGGCAGTACGAACCCAGCGAGCACGGGCACCCGGGTTCGATTCCCAGAGGGATCAGGGATTTTCGCCCGCCTCGAGATGACTAGGTGTTTGTGTTGTCCTCATCATTTCATCATCATTCATGAAAGTGGCGAGTTTGGACTAAACAAAGGTTGGGAGTTTGTAAGGGCGCTGATAACCATCCAGTTGAGTGCCCCAGTGTTGCGGCACTTCTGCGTGCTCCCGGGGGCTCTAGACGATATTGGGCAGGTGTACCAGTTTCTCTGGCTCTTCAGTGTATGAAACACTGACGAACATAGCAACGGGAACGGCATGCAATGGGCATTTGGAGGCAGATACCTCGCAAAAAGCCATTGCATGCAACAGCTTATTAAGCTGCATGTATTGAGTGAGGCATGTAAAACATAAACTGGACAGTAAGTGACTGAAGGGATGCAGTGTAACTCGATTTGTCCCTTTTCAAGTGATGTAAGGTGTCGAGTGCATCGACAGTCGAATGAGGTGTTTAACCTGCAGGGTGTGGAGGGTGTAACTCATAGTGGAGATTGTTATCTGACATTTTGGGATGTTTTGCGTACCATGACTAAGGTATGCTAATTAAGATTGCGATAAACGAGAACTAGAATGTCTGTTTCTATATTTCTCGGTGCCCAGGTGTTGTCATGTACGCCATGAACACTCCCCTCTTTCAAGGTGACAACATCCGTGTTCACAGATGTCCACATACACACATACAAACACACACACACACACGTACACACACACACACACACACACACACACACACACACACGTCCATAATTGACGAACGCTCAGGCATATCATCGCAGTTCGACTGGCCTTTTAAATGACCGTGGAGCTGTTCAGAACAGCGGATGAAGCGTAGTAGTCAACATCACGGCATTCTCAAAGAATATTGTAAATACTAGACCAATGGAGAAAATATAAAAGGAAACGCATTACAAGTTTTCTTACAGAGGTTTGCTTACAAATTACACGTAAAAAATATTTCATGAAAACAACAGCATTTCTTTTATCTATGTTCTGCTCAAACTGCATTGTATGAAACGCACTTCTCAAATTCTGATTTCCCAATTTCATTGTTTCTGAATAAATCTAATTTCTGTTGCAGGAATACTTTTCTCTTCCTGGTTTTTTAGTCCGTTTTGATAATGCTGCCTTTTTTGAAGAGTTTATTCTTATATAGGTATAAGTTTGCTCAAGCTTCAGGCAGTTAAGAATGACGTTCGGGTGAACTTAGAGCTTACACAAACGTTCTCCGTAAGGAAGCGCATCTCGCTGCCCAAAACCGAGGAGGAAGTAGCGCGTATTTTTCATCATCAATGTAATTTTCCGTTACATAATCGTCAGATTGGATAAGTTTTTGATCTTGTGGCTGGATGATGCCCAGGACAGCAAAAACACCAGGAACTTCTTGAGGATTTAAGTAACTAAGGCCAAAGAGGTAATGCAGCCAATGGCCGTTTTCACTGTTCTCGTCTTTTGTACATAGAAGTCAAACCAAATGTTTGTATTTTTCGCCACCTGAAATACGTAGAAAGAATAATGTTTGTGAAAATTTAAAAGTAAACATTTTTTTAAAGTCCGCGAATTAAGCAGCGAACACAACGCTTGGTATTGTGAATAATACTGCCTATTCCTACATTCATCTTGAACACATTGTATAATTTTCAAATATCTTTGTTTATTTTCAAAAAAATGGTTCAAATGGCTGTGAGCACTATGGGACTTAACATCTGAGGTCATCAGTCCCCTAGACTTCGAGCTACTTAAACCTAACTAACCTAAGGACATCACACACATCCATGCCCGAGGCAGGATTCGAATCTGCGACCGTAGCAGCAGTGCGGTTCCGGACTAAAGCGCCTAGAACCCCTCGGCCACAAAGGCCGGCGCTTATTTTCTTTTGATTAGATGGGTAGATCACGTAACTAATGAGAATTGGGGAGAAGAGGAGTTAGTGGCACAACTTGACTAAAAGAAGGGATCGGTTGGTAGGACACGTTCTGAGGCATCAAGACATCACCAGTTTAGCACTGGAAGGGAGCGTGGAGGGTAAAAATCGTAGGAGGAGACCAAGAGATGAATACGCTAAGCAGATTCGGAAGGATGTAGGTTGCAGTAGGTACTGGGAGATGAAGAAACTTGCACAGGATAGAGTAGCATGGAGAGCTGCATCAAACCAGCCTCTGGACTGAAGACCACAATAAGTACACTACAAACAGCAATGCTGGACGCTAATGATATGTAAGTACCTCCAGAGTAACTGTGAATCATGAATAACTGTAGAAAGTGTTTTTCTGCATACTGAAAAGTACCGTCCATTAGTACAGTTTTCTGGTGAGATAAGCATTGTGTGTTGTAGTCGATTGAGGAAGCAACAATTGGAGTGGTTTGAAAAAGCAACATGACCAATTTTCTTATGATTATTAGGGACAAAGCATTCACCATTTGTAGTTGTCACCTCCATCTGCGATAGGACAACCTGGATTTCCATAGCGGATTTTAGCAGTTTCGGGATACTCGTCAAACGAGCGTGAGTAATTTCGTTACTAATGTGTCTTACATCCTTCCTCGTGAATGTGTTCACGGTTGTCAGATTGCCATCTATTTCTTTGCATATAAGCTATCCCGGCTTTCGTGCAAAGTTTTCCCTTTTATTTTAATAGAATTGCTTTACATGCTGTAAAACGTGATTTTCTGATACATTTTTCGTTTCGATGACAAACTACGGTAGATTCTGCACGTATGTTATCGAGCTGCTTTCGTCCTCAGGACAGGGCCAGGAACACCACCCCCTTTGACTCATATCTACAGCCGGGCCGTCCTACTACCTACGTACAGAGTTGCCGAGTTCGAGTGCGAGATTAACTGACAGTATCCTTCTTGTGGTCATTAAAATTTGCCGAGTTCGAGTTTTGCTGGACTCCTTTCTTCCCCGAATTAAGGGGTGGTGTTACACGACAGCATTAGCATGACGTTTCCTGGGGCAGGGTTGTTAGATTGGTTGGATGATTAAACAGACCAAACTACTAGATCACCAGTCCCTCTGGGACAGCGGGGGACTATTTTTTAATTTTATTTTTTATTTTTTATTCCAGTGTGCTTAAGTTACTTATTGTGTACAATTCATCAACAGGTGCAAACTGGCGTAGTTCCAAAATTACAACGTAAATCAATAAGTGCGGGCGAGGAAGTTTGCGTGCTCTGGATCCGGAGGGCTATGCTGGTGGTAGCTCAGCTACCAGAAGGGTCACCCAAGCCGGACAAGCCGAAGAGGAGGAGCCAGAAAATGTGTGTCCCACAACGGCCTATCGAAAACCTGTCTCTTATCCTTTTTCTATCCCTAGCCCATCCTTTTTCTTTTTCCTTCCCATTTCCCCCACTTAACCGATGCTGGCGGTTAAACCACATATAGGGGTGCGTAGAGAATGCCAAGCCCATACGCCGAACATCTGGCAAATCGTCAGTTCCTGGGCGATAAGGTGGCGGCCCCATCATGGCAATCGGAAGCGGTAGGCCAATCACCCGCCCTTCTTAAATAACCTGATTACTGAAACCGAGACGAGAATACAAAACCGTGACGATGTACGTCTAATCATGAAACAGAGAAAATGAAGATAAGTAAATAATAGAACAGGACAGGGCAAGACAGGCGTGCAGTGGCTGAACTCTGCTCTTTGGAATAAAAGAAAGTAAGAAAGAACCAAATAGGTGATATACTGCTCAGCTGTTGGAAACATCGCAACTTGCGAACCAGAACGACGGGTAGTAAACAAGCATCAGAGGAACGAGTTGCTTGCGCTAGATATGGACTTTTGGAGGCGAAGTTGCGGCGTCTCCAAGCTGGACCGTGTACCAAACACAAACGTAAGAAAGGCCATGGGTGTCGATAAATCAGTAATAGAAACCACAGGCATGAAACGTGTAAAATTGTACGGACATCTAAAAAGGGTGGACGACAGCCGATGGCCAAAATAAGTGTAATGTTACTTATAATCCGTCTTGACTGCAATTTTTTTTTTCATATGACCAGTTTCGGTTCATTCAGAACCATCTTCAGATCTGATATTTCAGTTACAGGAGTAACCCGTCCAAATCCAGCAACTTTCACTTGCTGCGTCACATTGCTGGATTTGGACGGGTTACTCCTGTAACTGAAATATCAGATCTGAAGATGGTTCTGAATGAACCGAAACCGGTCATATGAAAAAAAAAATTGCAATCAAGACGGATTATAAGTAACATTATACAATCACTGATTGCTGCTATCCCATCAGACATTATGTCTGTTTTTGCGAAATAAGTGTGCCAGTGGACCGCAGCGGAAAGATCATAGCATGGACGACCTGGAAAGAGTTGGGGACATATGTCCGGGGCGCGATGGATGCCAGAGAACTAGAATAAGGACACTGGCAGGAACGGAGAAAGTGGAACACGGAAAGCGAGAAATGGCGGCATCCGTAGAATACCAGGAAGATGATGATGACAAATTCTCGGTAATGTAGAAGTTAATCCGTGTGAGAACACTCGTAAGCTCAAAACATATGTCTTCCGCGTAGACCTGCAGCTTAGCATGAACTGCAGGCTTTGAAATGCATTGTACATTAATATGCAATTTCTCCATAACTTCTTATTCAAGTCACGACGCAAACTTAACAGTGGATAAAAAAAACTGTGTCGGAAAATTTTAATACATGGACGACGACCCATTCTGTGCTCCAATCGTGTGGAAGCAACCAACAAAATTCTTACAAAATTTCAGTATTTATTGTTGTCCTTCGGCGACTGTCAAGTATCGAGGTGTATCTGAAACTGGATGTGTTTCATTGAAGAAATATCGTTATTGCCTGTACTGTGGGTACATCGATTAACACGCTAAATTAACAATTGGTTTGGTGTCTTCTGATTTCCTATTGAAGACGATAACAGAAACCTCCGTGGATTATGCTATTTGGGCGGAATAATGCTGTTTCCAATTTTTTGGACTATCACTAGAAAAACAGCGCTCAATTAATATTTAACTTAACCATCTTGGGGTTGAAGCTCTTTTTTTCCGTGTTTGCTTTAAAAATACGTATGTTTCTGGATAGGGTCCGCCTTTAGGAAAACACAATTTTGTTTTTTAATCCAAACATGTTTCACTGCAGTTACAGCATCTTCAGTTGGCTTCTATTTTCTGACTGTTAAATATAAAGAATGTTCTTTACTGTTTGTGTACATGTAACTATTAGCTTTTAAATCTTAATTAAAGATATTTGGAAAAACACATAAAATTATGAATTCATACCTTTTTACCACATGGTGCGGTTTTTTTGATGTGTAGTGTTTCTACAGTGAATGTTTTGTTCCACAGTTTGTCATCTGCAACCACTTACACCTTAAAGTAGATAAATTTTTTAAGCCCAAATTACGGTTTGAAAATTGTTATTTCTATGCCTGAAAACGATTAATTCTGTGTGTGTGTGTGTGTGTGTGTGTGTGTGTGTGCGTGAGAGAAAACAAAAGTGTGTTCTGCTAAAGGCGGACCCTATCCAAAAACATACGTAATATTTAACTTATTTAGTAAACACAGTCGTGATCGCATCTAAGTTGCTAATTTTCAATTTTTAGATGGCTGGTTTCGATCTTCGAAGAGAGCATCATCGTATCTACATTCCTTGATGACAGTAGGAATCGCTGGCGTGGAGGAGATCCGTCTGTGTACAGTGAACAGTGTTCTTCATGCCACCACAGAGGAGCTGCTCCACGCCAGCGATTTCTACTATCAAGGAATGCAGATATGATGATGATCTCTTAGAAGATCGAAACCGGCCATCTAAAAACTGAAAATTAACCACTTAAATGCGATCACGACTGTGTTTATTAAATAATACTGTTTCGATTTCTGACCGGCTGACGTTCAGACTGCTGCATGCATTTAAGTTTTGCCTGTAATGTTGTGTCGACGACAAAATATCAGCAGTATCCTACTGTCAAAGTTGGATGGTTTGTTGGCTCTACACAGCACAGACAGATACTAGAAAAAGATTTTTTAACGCGTGTGATGGCGAACTGTAACAACGTCTTGTGTTTTCTCTGCGGATCAAATTAGTTATTTTGTTGTTACACACATGTTATTTCTTTTGTGCTGTTCTTTAGGGGAGCTGAAGTGCGCGTCATTTATGACGGCGGCCGAGTTTAGGTTCGTTCTGCGCATCTGTCGTCACAAAACACAGCCAGCCAATGAACAGAGAACGAAGTTGCCAGAGCTCGACTGCAATGCAGAGCACAGTTTTAGAAACGTTCAGTCATAAATAAAGTAATTGAACAAAAGCAATGTCTTGATAGCAGACTTTCTATTATAGAAAGTTTGGAAAAAGCGTTCTTTACACCAATTGCTTCATATTCTATTAATTAATTAAACAAAACAAGCAATAAGCTTCTTAATTCAGGCGATAGCAAGGAGAGGTGTTTGTATCATTCTCACTAACCATTTTTTCGCAATAAAGAACAACGGTCATTGTTTATTTCCTATTGTACTTCGACGAAACGTGAGTAATTCATAATCATACCAACAGTGTTTGTCAGTATTTTGCGTGATATTTTAAAGTTCTCTGGGAGATATATTAAATGAAGAGCTGTGTTAGTGTAATGGTTAAAGTGTATGGCAGCTAAGCAAAAGGTTCTGAGTTCAAACTTTACATGGTGCTTAATATTTTCTTTCTTTGAAAACAATATCGAAGTGTCTTACTTCATGAATTTTATTCGTTTGAATGTAATTTTTTGAAATTTCTAGTGGCAACTAAAATCGACCATACGGAAAGTATACGCTATGGACTTTTACCTCTGCAAACTCTTCAATATTTCGTGCAATGGTTTACTACAGCTAATGCTGCACAATAACTGCGTTGAACATCGAAGCAAAATTAAGTCATTTATGGGGGGAAGGTATCAGCAAGAAGATATGTAAAAATCAAATTTTTGGGCAAAACAGTTTTTGTGAAATCGAATGATAAAGTGTGTCAAAGCAGTCGAAACACCATGTGTCTGCACAGGCGAGCAGTGCAATGATAAAATCGCGCACATCGCGGAATGCGGGGAGCACGTCTCTGTAGCAGCGAAAGGGTTAATGTGGCCGAGGTGGCTTTACTTCATAAACTGCGCGCTCCCCCCTAAATGTAAGTTTGCGAACTATACTACGGGGCTGCTTCTCTTGGCGCGTACAACTGGCAACGCAGCAATCTCCCGCGTCTGGGTGGGCATGCGCGAAATGCCAAGATAAAAGAATTGAACTATAGGAAGCACTAAGGTAAGGCTTTTAGATCAGTTGGTTGCTGATCTGACGAGATTTATTCATGCCTACGTTAGTTACCAGCAGTTTAACAACAGAAAACAGTTGCAAACTGTGTTAGCAAAGAGGGCGTGACTCACGTGAACTACGGGATACTCTTCACAATGGCGGACGGTCGCGGTAATCCTACTTAGGGAAGACCTTCTCCGGGAAGGCAGCTTCTCATGTTTCGAGATGGCTAAGTCCAAAGGCGTCCGGAGACACAAAGCAACAGAGAGCGCTGAAGGGCCATTGAGAGCCGGGCAGTGCAGAACTGAATGGAGAGAACGGAACAGCGGGCGGCCAGTCCGTTCCAGACACCGCCACAGACTGGGGAACAGAAGGACTACTAAACCACCCAGTGAGAATCTAAACAAAGTCCACCGTTGGTGAAAAACGGCTGTAGTTCAAAGACTACTTTGACCGAATTACTCGATCTCTTCGTCGCCTCTATAAACGAATTTACTGTAGAACTCTCATTGCGCAAAATAAGGGTTAAAGTCTGTCGACGACCAGTTCATTAAAGTTGTAGCACTACGACATTTTGGTAAGGATGAGGTACCCGTGGTCTACGGGTAGCGTCTTTGATTCATAATCAAAACGTCTTCGGTCCCGGATTCGATCCCCGCCACTGCCTAAACTTTGATAAATAATCAGCAGTGGCGGCCGAAGACTTCCGGCATAAGAAGTCAGCCTCATTCTGCCAACGGCCTTGTCAAAGAGGGCGGAGGAGCGGATAGAGGTTCAGGGCACTCTCTTGTCCTAGTGGTGGGAAATTGCCCCTAAAGGCGGAAGAATCAGCAATGATCAACGACATGAGGATGCAGAAGGGATGGAAACCACTGCATTAAAGACACGTAACGTGTATCCACAGGGCATGTGGCCTGTTTTGAAGAAGTGTCATGATGATCTCTCCATTGGCAAAAGATTCCGGAATAGTCCCCCATTCGGATCTCCGGGAGGAGACTGCCAAGGGGGAGGTTACCATGAGAAAAAGATTGAATAATCAACGAAAGGATAACGTTCTACGAGTCGGGCCGTGGAATGTCAGAAGCTTGAACGTGGTAGGGAAACTAGAAAATCTGAAAAGGGAAATGCAAAGGCTCAATCTAGATATAGTAGGGGTCAGTGAAGTGACGTGGTCAGATGAGTATCGGGTAATATCAACAGCAGCAGAAAATGATATAACAGGTGTAGGATTCGTTATGAACAGGAAGGTAGGGCAGAGCGTGTGTTACTGTGAACAGTTCAGTGACCGGGTTGTTCTAATCAGAATCGACAGCAGACCAACATCGACAACGATAGTTCAGGTATACATGCCGACGTCGCAAGCTGAAGATGAACAGATAGAGAAAGTGTATGAGGATATTGAAAGGGTAATGCAGTATGTAAAGGGGGACGAAAATCTAATAGTCATGGGCGACTGGAATGCAGTTGTAGGGGAAGGAGTAGAAGAAAAGGTTACAGGAGAATATGGGCTTGGGACAAGGAATGAAAGAGGAGAAAGACTAATTGAGTTCTGTAACAAGTTTCAGCTAGTAATAGCGAATACCCTGTTCAAGAATCACAAGAGGAGGAGGTATACTTAGAAAAGGTCGGGAGATACGGGAAGATTTCAATTAGATTACATCATGGTCAGACAGAGATTCCGAAATCAGATACTGGATTATAAGGCGTACCCAGGAGCAGATATAGACTCAGATCACAATATAGTAGTGATGAAGAGTAGGCTGAAGTTCAAGACATTAGTCAGGAAGAATCAATACGCAAAGAAGTGGGATACGGAGGTTCTAAAGAATGACGAGATACGTTTGAAGCTCTCTAACACTATAGATACAGCAATAAGGAATAGCGCAGTAGGCAGTACAGTTGAAGAGGAATGGACATCTCTAAAAAGGGCCACCACAGAAGTTGGGAAGGAAAACATAGGTACAAAGAAGGTAGCTGCGAAGAAACCATGGGTAACAGAAGAAATACTTCAGTTGATTGATGAAAGGAGGCAGTACAAACATGTTCCGGGAAAATCAGGAATACAGAAATACAAGTCGCTGAGGAATGAAATAAATAGGAAGTGCAGGGAAGCTAAGACGAAATGGCTGCAGGAAAAATGTGAAGACATCGAAAAAGACATGATTGTCGGAAGGACAGACTCAGCATACAGGAAAGTCAAAACAACCTTTGGTGACATTAAAAGCAACGGTGGTAACATTAAGAGTGCAACGGGAATTCCACTGAGAGGAGAGAGCAGATAGGTGGAAAGAACACATTGAAAGCCTCTATGAGGGTGAAGATTTAAAAGAGCCTTGGAGGACTTACGGTCAAATAAGGCAGAAGGTATAGATAACATTCCATCAGAATTTCTAAAATCATTGGGGGAAGTGGCAACAAAACGACTATTCACGTTGGTGTGTAGAATATATGAGTCTGGCGATATACCATCTGACTTTCGGAAAAGCATCATCCACACAATTCCGAAGACGGCAAGAGCTGACAAGTGCGAGAACTATCGCACAATCAGCTTAACAGCTCATGCATCGAAGCTGCTTACAAGAATAATATACAGAAGAATGGAAAAGAAAATTTAGAATGCGCTAGGTGACGATCAGTTTGGCTTTAGGAAAAGTAAAGGGACGAGAGAGGCAATTCTGACGTTACGGCTAGTAATGGAAGCAAAGCTAAAGAAAAATCAAGACACTTTCATAGGATTTGTCGACCTGGAAAAAGCGTTCGACAATATAAAATGGTGCAAGCTGTTCGAGATTCTGAAAAAAGTAGGGGTAAGCTATAGGGAGAGACGGGTCACATACAATATGTACAACAACCAAGAGGGAATAATAAGAGTGGACGACCAAGAACGAAGTGCTCGTATTATGAAGGGTGTAAGACCCTTCTCTTCAATCTGTACATCGAGGAAGCAATGATGGAAATAAAAGAAAGGTTCAGGAGTGGAATTAAAATACAAGGTGAAAGGATATCAATAATACGATTCGCTGATGACATTGCTATCCTGAGTGAAAGTGAAGAAGAATTAAATGATCTGCTGAACGGAATGAACAGTCTAATGAGTATGGTTTGAGAGTAAATCGGAGAAAGACGAAGGTAATGAGAAGTAGTAGAAATGAGAACAGCGAGAAACTTAACATCAGGTTTGATGGTCACGAAGTCAATGAAGTTAAGGAATTCTGCTACCTAGGCAGTAAAATAACCAATGACGGACGGAGCAAGGAGGACATCAAAAGCAGACTCGCTATGGCAAAAAAGGCATTTCTGGCCAAGAGAAGTCTACTGATATCAAATACCGGCCTTAATTTGTGGAAGAAATTTCTGAGGATGTACGTCTGGAGTACAGCATTGTATGGTAGTGAAACATGGACTGTGGGAAAACCGGAACAGAAGAGAATCGAAGCATCTGAGATGTGGTGCTATAGACGAATGTTGAAAATTAGGTGGACTGATAAGGTAAGGAATGAGGAGGTTCTACGCAGAATCGGAGAGGATAGGAATATGTGGAAAACACTGATAAGGAGAAGGGACAGGATGATAGGACATCTGCTAAGACATGAGGGAATCACTTCCATGGTACTAGAGGGAGCTGTAGAGGGCAAAAACTGTAGAGGAAGACAGAGATTGGAATACGTTAAGCAAATAATTGAGGACGTAGGTTGCAAGTGCTACTCTGAGATGAAGAGGTTAGCACAGGAAAGGAATTCGTGGCGGGCCGCATCAAACCAGTCAGTTGACTGATGACCCAAAAAAAATAAATAAATAAATAAAAAAAAGAGCGACGGAAGCGAATGTGCCTTTGACGAAACAACCGCCCCGGCATTCCTGTCAAGTGATTTGAGAAAAATTGTGGTGAACCTAAATCAGTGAGGATTTATTTAAATTAACGGCATGCGACTAGTATAGGTGTCCTGTGATTCTATCTGGCAACAGAAAACGAAAATCAAATTGTTTTATCATAAGGCAATTACACATTCGCCGGCCGGAGTGGCCGAGCGGTTCTAGGCGCTACAGTCTGGAACCGCGCGACCGCTACGGTCGCAGGTTCGAATCCTGCCTCGGGCATGGATGTGTGTGCAGTCCTTAGGTTAGTTAGGTTTAAGTAGTTTTAAGTTCCAGGGGACCGATGACCTTAGCAGTTGCGTCTCATAGCGCTCAGAGCCATTTGAACGATCTGAATTACACATTCGTTGATGATATGATCACATAGGTAAGTTATGATATAAAAAAGACATGTAATGGAATGTTGCTTGATGAATAGGGAATTTTACATCATACTTCTATTACAAAAATTATATGTGTTGACTCTCTCTCTCTCTCTCTCTCTCTCTCTCTGTGTGTGTGTGTGTGTGTGTGTGTGTGTGTGTGTGTGTGTGTGTGTGTGTGTGTGTGCGGGGGTTGGGGTGGGTGGGGAATAGGTAACCAAAGAGTCATAAGTTGTTGAGTATCGAGCTAAAAACAAAGATTTATATATTGGCATACGAAAAGAGTTGTGAGGAGATATAGGATTCCAAATTTTTGTTGTGACTATCTTGATGGTACCATTTTATTTTTCATTTATACTTTCAATATTTAGTACATTAACAATAAATTTGAATGGATCCTGATTCTGAGGGTTTTGAGCTCACTATTGTTGGTAAAATTAGAAGTTTTTGTGCAAGTAAGTGATTGTATTAAAATATACCTTTTTTTACTAGTGATGTATCTTAGGAAACGCCTGAAGTAGAATTTGAATTATGTCTATAAAAAATACATGCACGTTAATATGGGTGGGCCTGATAGGGGGTATGAACTATCGATGTGCAAATGGAGCTGTTGAGTTTTAAGAGCAGGATGGGAAAGATCTTACTCTGGAAGGAAAGAAATGGTTTGTGTATGTCTCTCTTGAGTTTATATATTTTATACATCTGTTAAAACAGAGAATAACTGATTGAAAGAAGGCCTTCACCACGAATGGAAGTCCTGAACCAGAGACTTCGGCAAATCTGCGACAATTTAGACTGCTCGCGCAACGAAGTGGAGAGCTTTTAGGGTCCCTCAAAGTGGATCATGGATGCACAGGCACCTAAGACGCAACCAGTGTCGCTGAATGTGTGCAGTGCTCACAGTGATTATTCCGAAAAGACGAATCTCCATCCATCCAAGCTAACTACTGCCGCAAAGGGCTCAAAAATATTCGTACCGTATCTCACGAAATGTTCCCAATAGTCGACAATATCAAGATACTAGTGATAAAGTGCATGACATGCGCAAAGAAGTCCGTTAGAGTACTACTGAGAAGATGTAGAGCCCGTACACTGAGACCGATAGTTATTTAAACCCAGAAATCGCTAAATGAGATCTTCAGTGCAACCTAAAACATGCTCCGTGGGTCGGAACGTGGTGTACGTGAGTCAGCAGCGAACATTCGTTTATTGAGTAAGGTAGAATTGAGTCTGCATCCGAAATGCTTTGGGCACACGACTAACGACCAAGAGTGGGATAAGACTTACAATTGCACACGAGAAGTCATAGGCTGCAGTAGTAAATGATTAACTCCGAGAAAACAGCCGTTGCCTGGTATGCATGTCTCCACGTTATGTTGTAATGAGATTTTAATCCTCCTCACAAATGACTAGGAAAACTGCAGCTTCTGAAATTTCTGACGAGGAAATCTCATGCGAAAGTTACAAAAGCCTATTCTGAAAATTATCTACACACACATACGCACTGCCTATTTGCTTGTCCTTCCTTATAGTCTACGGTCGTTGCGCACAACGAGTCCTGATGGAATCAAAGTTGGATGTATTCCAGTCTCTGTCTTCCCATACAGTTTTTACGCTCTACAGCTCCCGCTAGCACCATGGGAGTCATTCTCTGATGTCTTTACAGGTGGCCCATCATCCTGTCCCTTCTTCTTGTCAGTGTTTTCCTCACCGATTCTACGGAGCATCCCCTCAATCCCTATTTTATCAGACCACCTTTGTTTCAGCATCTTTCTGCAGCACCACTTCTCAAACGCTTCGAATCTCTTCCGTTACGTTATTGTTACAGTCGTTTATTCGCTACCATACAATGCTGGGCTCCAGACGTACATTCTCAGAAATCTCTTCCTCAAATTATGGTTGATATTTGATACTACTGGACTACTTCTGGCCAGGAATCCCTCTTTGCCTATGCTGGACTTTGATGTTGCACTTGCTCCGTCCATCATTTGTTATTTTGCTTCCAACGTAGCAGAATCCCTTAAGTTCGTTTACTTCGTGGTCTTCAGTTTTAATGTTAGCTTTATCACTAATCTAATTTCCGCTGCTACTCATTACTTCCGTTTTTCTTCAGCAGTAAATATTCCTACTCATTAGACTGTTGCTTCTATTCAACGGGTACTGTAATTCTTTGCTTTGACTGAGGGTAGGAATGTCATTAACTAACCTTATTATTGATAACCTTTCACTATGAACTTTAATCCCACTCTTGAATTCACATTTATTTCCGTAACTGCTTCATCGATCTATAGATTGAGCAGTAGGGCCAGAAGACTGCAATGCTGTCTTACATCCTTTTTATTTGAAACACTTCGATCGTGGTCTCCTCTTCGTATTATTACCTCATGGTTCTTCTACATAGTGCACATTACTTCTCTTTGCCTATAGCTTGCTCCTATTTATTTCGAAACAAGAATATCAAGCATTATTTTATTTTGTCGAACGCTTTTTCCAGGTCGACAATTCGAATGAACATGTCTTAGTTTTTATAAAGTTTCCATTATTAATAGCAACGTCAGAACTACTTCTCTGATTATTCTAGTTTTTCTAAATTAAAATAATCACCATTTAACAGCTCGTTGGTTTTCCACTCTTCTGTATACTATTCTTGCCAGCAACTTAGATCCATGAGCTGTTAAGATGATTGTCCGCAGGTTTAAATTATTTGCCCTTGCTATCTGCGGTGTTCTGTCGATGATACCTTTCCGAAAGTCTCATGGTGTGTCCACGGATTCATAGAATCTATGCACAAACCTGAACAATCGTTTGATTGCCGCTTTCTCCAACGATTTTAGAAACTCCCAAGGAATGTTATCTATGCCATTTGCCTTTTTTGATCTCAGGTCTTCCAAATCTCCGTTAAAGTCTAATACAGGATTCCCTATGTCTTCCATATCGACTCCCTTCTATTCTTATGTCACGCCATCAGACATGTTGTCCCCCTCCTTAAGGTCTTCATTGTACTATTTCCATCCATCCACTCCCATACCTGCTTTTAACAGCGGAATTTCCATTGCACTCTTACTGTTACCAACCTTACTTTTAATTTCTCCGCAGGCTGTTCTGTCTTTTCTACACGCTCAATCAGTCCTTCCGACGATTATTTCTTTATTCTTCACATTCTCCCTGCAACCATTTCGTCTAGGCCGCCCTGCCTTTCCTCTTTATTTCTATCTTTCTGTCTTTCCCTGAACAGTTTTGAACTCCCGTCGTTCGCCGATTAGCTGAGGTATATCCTCTATTAGCCACGGTTTCTTCGCAGTTACCTTCCGTGTACCTATGTTTGTCTATACTTCATATGTGACAGCCCTTATTCAAAACGTCCGTTCTTCTTCAATTGTATTGACTATTGTGGTATTCATTATCGCTGTAGCCATATCCTTAGCGAATTCCAAACATATCTCACCACTCCTCAGTATTCAGTATCTCACTTCATCCCACACTGATTCTTCCCCACGAATCTGTTGAACTTCAGTCTGCTCTTCATCTTTACAAAGTTGTAGTCTGAGTCTATAGCTGTTCCTAGGTACGCCTTAAATTCCAATATCAGCTTTCAGAATCTCTGTCTGACCACGTTGTAATCAATCTGGAATCTTCCCGCGTCTCCGGGCCTTTTCCAAGTATAGCCCCCACTCGTGTGATTTTTGAACAGAGTATTCGCTACTAACTGAATTTTATTTCAGAACTCAGTTAGCCACGCTCCTCTTTGATTCTTTCTACCAAGCCCATATTCTCTCGTAACTCTGTCTTCTATTCGTCTCCCTATCACCGCGTTCCAAGCCCCCCACGTTTATTAGATTATGTTCTCTCTTTGCACATCGTATCAGTCGTTCAATATCTTCATAGATTTCATCTCTTCATCTTCTGCTTGTGGCATTGATACATATACCTGGACTGTTGTTGATGGCGTTGGTTTGCTATCAGTTCTGATGGGAACAACTGGACACTGAACTGTTCACAGCATCTCATCCTCTGCCTACCTTCCAGCGTATAACGGATTCTACTCCCATTACACCACTGCCTGCTATTGTTGATATTACCCCATACGTACCTGAACAAATCCTTGTCTTCTTTGCATTCCACTTCATTGAGCCCCACTACATCTACCTTGAGTATTGACAATTCCCTTTTCAGATTTTAGAGCTACGCCAACACGCTCAAACTTCTGCCAGTTTATACTCCGGCTCCGAGAGTGGTTTTTTTCCCCGTCAGTTACTCAGTCTTTTAGTCGAGGCTACCTTCTCGTAGGATTCAAATGGTTCAAATGGTTCTGAGCACTATGCGACTCAACTTCTGAGGTCATCAGTCGCCTAGAACTTAGAACTAATTAAACCTAACTAACCTAAGGACATCACACACATCCACGCCCGAGGCAGGATTCGAACCTGCGACCGTAGCGGTCACGCGGTTCCAGACTGAAGCGCCTTTAACCGCACGGCCACACCGGCCAGCCTTCTCGTAGGAAGTGCCTGCCCTCGTGGAGATTCGTCGACTGGGGGTGGGGTGGGGGGGGGGGGGGGGGTGGGGGGGGGGGGACGACTAACCCGAAACCTTTTTCAAATGGCGAGATCATCATGGCACTTTTTCAATTACAGACCACATTTCTTGCGTAAACATATTATGTGCCTTCAGTGCAGTGGTTTCCATTGCCTTCTGCAGCCTCATTCCGTCTTTTAGGGACAGTTTTCCACTGCAAGAACAAGAAGGGTCCCTAAAACTGTCCATTCCTCTGCCCTCTTGAAAAGGCCGTTAGCAGAAAAAGACTTCTTATACCGGAAGTCCTCAGCCGCCTTTGGTGGTGACAATTTTTGCTTACGATTCAAACAGTAGATGGTTTCGTACCAGGGATCCACGACATTTTGTCTACTAGTCAAAGGTACGTACGTTACCTCTCACCTAAGCAATAAAGGGAAGGGGCTTACGGGCGCTCAACGCTTCGGTTATCAGCGAAGCAATAAAGGCATCCATATGATTGCAATATACTGTACTCATGTACTAAAATAGCATGTTTTTGTCCTCTGCCGCCATACAGCGACACATGTTGCCCACAAAACATCGTATGTACAAATCGTCTACGTCTTGTTAATTTACATAAATTCATCTCGCAATGGATGCCTAATCCTATGAAGCGTTTAGTAAAAATATCAATAAAAATTAATCTGTACAGTAATTCGTATATTTCCATTGATATTTTCATAGTTCAGCATAACATAATGCGTTAGCATTTCAAGGAATTTCTTTCACATTTTTAGCCACAAGTACGAAAAATTGAGGCACATTTTTGAACTGAATCCTCGTTCGCAGTGCGCACTAGAAATCATTAACGCAACCGAGCAGTAACGCAACCTTTTGCTTACACATATGTTTTACGAACAAATTCATTTAACATGAAGCACAAATGGAATAAACGTAAACCATCGACGCCGGCCACGGTGGCCGAGCGGTTCTAGGCGCTTCAGTCCGGAACCACGCGGCTGCTACGGTCGCAGGTTCGAATCCTGCCTCGGGCATGGATGTATGTGATGTCCTTAGTTTAGTTAGTTTTTAGTAGTTATAAGTTTAGGGGCCTGATGACTTCAGATGTTAAGTCTCATAGCGCTTAGAGCCATTTGAACCAAACCATCGACGAAGGAAGAATTGTGACGCGGTTGGGAACGATTATTGCATAAATGGCGCCTCTACTTGAAGCCGACTATTAGAATATGGAGAAAATACTCGAACGTTATTTGAACACTCCTTAAGGTGAAAACTTCCTGGCAGATTAAAACTGTGTGCCCGACCGAGACTCGAACCCGGGACCTTTGCCTTTCACGGGCAAGTGCTCTACCACCTGCGCTACCGAAGCACGACTCACGTCCGGTACTCACAGCTTTACTTCTGCCAGTATCTCGTCTCCTACCTTCCAAACTTTACAGAAGCTCTCCTGCGAACCTTGCAGAACTAGCACTCCTGAAAGAAAGGATATTGTGGAGACATGGCTTAGCCACAGCCTGGGGGAGGATTCCAGAATGAGATTTTCACTCCGCAGCGGAGTGTGCGCTGATATGAAACTTCCTGGCAGATTAAAACTGTGTGCCCGACCGAGACTCGAACCCGGGACCTTTGCCTTTCGCGGGTAAGTGCTCTACCATCTGAGCTACCGAAACACGACTCACGCCCGGTACTCACAGCTTTATTCTGCCAGTATCTCGTCTCCTACCTTCCGAACTTTACAGAAGCTCTCCTGCGAACCTTGCAGAACCAGCACTCCTGAAAGAAAGAATATTGCGGAGACATGGCTTAGCCACAGCCTGGGGGAGGTTTCCAGAATGAGATTTTCACTCTGCAGCGGAGTGTGCGCTGATATGAAACTTCCTGGCAGATTAAAACTGTGTCTCCGCAATATCCTTCCTTTCAGGAGTGCTAGCTCTGCAAGGTTCGCAGGAGAGCTTCTGTAAAGTTTGGAAGGTAGGAGACGAGATACTGGCAGAAGTAAAGCTGTGAGTACCGGGCGTGAGTCGTGCTTCGGTAGCTCAAATGGTAGAGCACTTGCCCGCGAAAGGCAAAGGTCCCGGGTTCGAGTCTCGGTCGCGCGCAGAGTTTTAATCTGCCAGGAAGTTTCATATCAGTGCAGACTCCGCTGCAGAGTAAAAATCTCATTCTGGAAGCCTCCCCCAGGCTGTGGCTAAGCCATGTCTCCGCAATATCCTTTCTTTCAGGAGTGCTAGTTCTGCAAGGTTCGCAGGAGAGCTTGTGTAAAGTTTGGAAGGTAGGAGGCGAGATACTGGCAGAAGTAAAGCTGTGAGTACCGGGCGTGAGTCGTGTTTTGGTAGCTCAGATGGTAGAGCACTTGCCCGCGAAAGGCAAAGGCCCCGGGTTCGAGTCTCGGTCGGGCGCACAGTTTTAATCTGCCAGGAAGTTTCATATGAGCGCACACTCTGCTGCAGAGTGAAAATCTCATTCTGGAAGCCTCCCCCAGGCTGTGGCTAAGCCATGTCTCCACAATATCCTTTCTTTCGGGAGTGCTAGTTCTGCAAGGTTCGCAAGAGAGCTTCTGTAAATTTTGGAAGGTAGGAGACGAGATACTGGCAGAAGTAAAGCTGTGAGTACAGGACGTGAGTCGTGCTTCGGTAGCTCAGATAGTAGAGCACTTGCCCGCGAAAGGCAAAGGTCCCGGGTTCGAGTCTCAGTCGGGCACACAGTTTTAATCTTCCAGGAAGTTTCATATCAGCGCACACTCCGCTGCAGAGTGGAAATCTCATTCTGGACTCCTTAAGGTGATATCCATGTCCGACTCAAGCATATGTTTGTCTGTGGACCGCTGTCTCCTTAAGGCAGCATAGAAAGAAGTAATATGTGGCACAGCCGACATCACACCACAGTATCCGAGAATGCAGTCATTCATGGCAAGCAGTGCCGTGGCTGAAGCATAAAACACTATACACTAGTTGTCTGATCAGATAAATCATAAGTATCTGATCAGCCAGAACACAATGACCAACTACCTAATAGTCGGTATGACCACCTTTGACACGAATAACGGCCGTAACGCGTCGTGGTGTGAAGCAGTGAGGCCTCGGTAGGTCTCTGGAGGAAGTTGGCACCACATCTGCACACACGAGACACCTAATTCCCTTAAATTCCGCTGAGTGAGGTGACGCATTGGTTTACATACAGGACTCGCATTCGGGAGGACGAAGGTTCAAACCCGCGTCCGGCCATTCTGATTTAGGTTTCCGTGATTTCCCTAAACCGCTTCAGGCAAATGCAGGGTTGGTTCCTTTCAAAGGGCACGGCCAACTTCCTTCCCCGCCCTTCCCTAATCCGACTGGCTCGCTGTTTGGTCCCCTCCCACAAATCAACCAATCAACCGCAAATTCGGGAAGGGGGAATGTTGAGCTCTGACACCACGTTCAATCTCACATTCCTAGATGTGTTCGATTGGGTTCAGATATGGCGAGAACGGGGACCAGCACATCAATTGGAACTCACCACTGCGTTTCTCGAACCGCTCCATCTCACTCCTTGCCTTGTGACACGGCGCATTGTCTTGTTGAAAAATTCCGCTGCCGTGGGAAAACATGATCGTCATTAAGAGGTGTACGTGTTCTGCGACCAGTATACGACAATCCTCGGTCGTCATGGGGCCTTGTACGAGCTCCACTGGACCCACGGATGCCCTCGTGAATGTTCCCCAGAGTATAATAGAGTCGCCGCCAGCTTGCCTCCATCCTGCAGTACAGCACCTTCCCATCGGAACGATGCAGAAGGATCAGGATGCATTAGACAATGCAACGCTCTGTCAGTGCGCCAACGTCCAGTGCTGATGGTCAGGTGCCCACTTCAGTCGTAATTGCCGATGTCGTGATGTTAACATTGGCACATGCACCGGTCGTCGGCTGGAGAATGGTTCAAATGGCTCTGAGCACTATGGGACTCAACTGCTGAGGTCATTAGTCCCCTAGAACTTAGAACTAGTTAAACCTAACTAACCTAAGGACATCACAAACAGCCATGCCCGAGGCAGGATTCGAACCTGCGACCGTAGCGGTCTTGCGGTTCCAGACTGCAGCGCCTTTAACCGCACGGCCACTTCGGCCGGCGGCTGGAGAATGTTCAGTGTACTGTGTGTCCAGACACACTTGTATTCTGGCCGGTATTAATGACTGATTTTAGTTCCGCCACAGTTCGCTGACTGTTCTGTGGTACCAGAGTGCTCACCCTACGACATCTGTAATGAGGGGTGGCCACCCAACCCCACGAAGACTGGACGTTTCACCATGAGTTGAAAACACTCACCACAGCACTCCTTGAACATTTGACAAGGTGTGCATTTTCCGAAGTGCTCGTGCCGAGTCTCCAGACCATCATACGATGCCCTCTGTCAGACTGAGGTAGATCACGCGCCTTCCCCATTCTACACACGGATGTGCTGCTCAGTGGTATTACATGCACTGTGCGTGCATCATTCCTGGCCAGGTGACGCTGCTATCACCTGGACTCGTTTATATCGATAGTAGGCTGGTGGTCACAATTTTCTGGTAGTTAGGAGTGGTGGTGCCAGGTTGAGAAGTGTGCAGGAACATTTAATTAAATTTAATTGCCATATAAAAACTGACAATTCAGAATCAAGAGGCGTACCCCTAGTAAACATTTACAGTACAATACACAAATTATAGTGACATCAAAGCTCTGCCATTGACAGAACGTATGAAACAGAATGACTTCAACAGAAATCTGTTAAACTTAATTGCCACACTAGCAATGCCACAATTTAAAAATATATCCTAAAAATCTTAGTGTAATGTAAGCATTCAGTGTAATTACAAAACACTCATTATGATTTCAAACCCAAACTGGTCATTCCCACTCGAAACAAGATTTCGGATTCCACTGATTTGATATCATTTGATAGTCCCAATAATGGAATCTTTCTCCACCATGTCTGCTCGACATGGAATTGCAGCCCTTTATGTTCGTTTTGGGCCAAACGTATGCAACTGCCTGGTGAACTGCAGTCTCAAAATCAGCGCATATAACGTCCGGATTGGTGTTATTTGCAGTTAAGGACAAAGCTTTCTTACCAAAGGGAAATAGTTTTTCTTTTTTTCATTTGCCCCATGAGCTATAAATATTTGATGGAAGAGCTTATGGTAATGCTTGAAGTCCCATCTACAAATAAAGTTTCGACTATTTCCGAAAATTGGTCTGCTCTGGCACGAAGAACCCACAATATTGTTTTCAGAGTCGTTCACAAATAAAAAACTTTTTCTTCCCTGTTTGTGTGTCACCCCTTCATGTAATTCTAGTTTATTTATTTAATCGTATGGCTAGGGTTCCCCGTCGGGCAGACCGTTCGCCGGGTGCCGGTCTTTCAATTTGATGCTACTTCGGCGACCTGTAGTCGATGAGGATGATAGGATGATGATGAGGACAACACAACACACAGTCCCTGGGCGGAGAAAATTCCCGACCCAGCCAGGAATGGAACCCGGGCCCAGAGAGGATCGACAATCCGTCACGCTGACCATTCAGCTACTGGGGCCGGACGTAATTTTAGTATGTGGCTGGGTAACTTCGGAAGTTTGCGTAATCGAGTGGCATTAATATTTTTCCTTATTCGAACCAAATTCTTAGTCGTGAGACTGACAATGGCACCATTGGCTGACTCGAGGCATGTAAGTTATGAGGGGCGCTCACACAAATTTTCTTCAGCCTTTCTCTTCATACACTCCTGGAAATTGAAATAAGAACACCGTGAATTCATTGTCCCAGGAAGGGGAAACTTTATTGACACATTCCTGGGGTCAGATACATCACATGATCACACTGACAGAACCACAGGCACATAGACACAGGCAACAGAGCATGCACAATGTCGGCACTAGTACGGTGTATATCCACCTTTCGCAGCAATGCAGGCTGCTATTCTCCAATTGAGACGATCGTAGAGATGCTGAATGTAGTCCTGTGGAACGGCTTGCCATGCCATTTCCACCTGGCGCCTCAGTTGGACCAGCGTTCGTGCTGGACGTGCAGACCGCGTGAGACGACGCTTCATCCAGTCCCAAACATGCTCAATGGGGGACAGATCCGGAGATCTTGCTGGCCAGGGTAGTTGACTTACACCTTCTAGAGCACGTTGGGTGGCACGGGATACATGCGGACGTGCATTGTCCTGTTGGAACAGCAAGTTCCCTTGCTGGTCTAGGAATGGTAGAACGATGGGTTCAATGACGGTTTGGATGTACCGTGCACTATTCAGTGTCCCCTCGACGATCACCAGTGGTGTACGGCCAGTGTAGGAGATCGCTCCCCACACCATGATGCCGGGTGTTGGCCCTGTGTGCCTCGGTCGTATGCAGTCCTGATTGTGGCGCTCACCTGCACGGCGCCAAACACGCATACGACCATCATTGGCACCAAGGCAGAAGCGACTCTCATTGCTGAAGACGACACGTCTCCATTCGTCCCTCCATTCACGCCTGTCGCGACACCACTGGAGGCGGGCTGCACGATGTTGGGGCGTGAGCGGAAGACGGCCTAACGGTGTGCGGGACCGTAGCCCAACTTCATGGAGACGGTTGCGAATGGTCCTCGCCGATACCCCAGGAGCAACAGTGTCCCTAATTTGCTGGGAAGTGGCGGTGCGGTCCCCTACGGCACTGCGTAGGATCCTACGGTCTTGGCGTGCATCCGTGCGTCACTGCGGTCCGGTCCCAGGTCGACGGGCACGTGCACCTTCCGCCGACCACTGGCGACAACATCGATGTACTGTGGAGACCTCACGCCCCACGTGTTGAGCAATTCGGCGGTACGTCCACCCGGCCTCCCGCATGCCCACTATACGCCCTCGCTCAAAGTCCGTCAACTGCACATACGGTTCACGTCCACGCTGTCGCGGCATGCTACCAGTGTTGAAGACTGCGATCGAGCTCCGTATGCCACGGAAAACTGGCTGACACTGACGGCGGCGGTGCACAAATGCTGCGCAGCTAGCGCCATTCGACGGCCAACACCGCGGTTCCTGGTGTGTCCGCTGTGCCGTGCGTGTGATCATTGCTTGTACAGCCCTCTCGCAGTGTCCGGAGCAAGTATGGTGGGTCTGACACACCGGTGTCAATGTGTTCTTTTTTCCATTTCCAGGAGTGTATTATTACTGACTCTCTGCCGGTATAAATACACTAAAGTCACCTATTTCGTAATTATGGTCTAATTCGGGACCGAAAACACAATTTACAGAATTTAATTTCACAAGACATTTACTGGTTTTCCTCGCACAGTTGTATGTATCAACGCCATCGACGAGACATTAGTGGAAACAAAACCGTCTATCACCAACTGTTTTTGGCCCTTTCCAATTGTCAGCCCCATCGCTCGCACACAGTGCACTGACTACTTACAAGGCTCACCGACCTGTCTAGGCGGCGGTCGAATGGAGTAGCGTAGCGCCGCCAGCCGAAAGTTAGCGGAATCAACACTTATCGAAAGTGGGAATAAAGTCGTTCACTTAATAAAATTTTCAGGTGGATAAAATCCCACGAGCTCTTGAGCGAGCTCTCCTCAGTCATTGTCAGTGGTAAGAATGATTGCTGTGTCGCCGTGGCCGCGTCGTTACATAGCCGCACTACTGGCTGTGACGTCACTGGTGCTCTCTTCCTCGCCATATATGGTAATGTTTTCATCCCGCGTCCGTCGCGCCCGTTTTAACCTCGCGATGGCTGGGTCCCAGACTGTGCTGAGCTGCAAACCGAAGTCCTTGTTGATGGTGTTTTCAGAGGTTTTTATTTCAATAGCTCTTGTTACGACGCTATCCCAAAATCCCTTCGTCCTCATAACGATAGACGTTTCGTCGAACAGAATTCGGTGTCCATTTTCTAAAGCGTGTTCTGCCACGGCTGATTTTTCTGGATAGGGTAGGCGAAAGCACCTCTCTTGTTCCGTCCGGCGCTGCTCCACAGTGCATACTGTTTGGCCGACGTAGTAACAGCCACACTGACCTGGTATTTTGTACACTCCAGGCGTTCTAAGCCCTGGATCGTCCTTCACAGGCCTCATGAGCTGTCGAATTTTTGCTGGGTGCCTGAACACTGAGGAAATGTTATGTCTCTTCAGGAGCTGACTAATCTTTCCCGACACTGTACCACAGAAAGGCAAAAACACAAGTTTCTTGCTTTCTTCTTCGGTGGTGTGCTCTGTTGGTGTGTTTCTTGCGTGTCACACCAGATATAGCCTGTGACACCTGTCCGTGGCTGTACCCGTTTTCCCGGAAGACTTTTCGGAGGTGGCTCAGTTCAAGTAGCAGACTTTCAGTGTCTGAGGCGACTTTAGCACGATGTACGAGGCTATCAGAAAAGTCTTGGCATCTTCATGCGAAGATGACAAGTAGGAAACTAGTTGAAATGTTTCCGCCGTGGCTCGGCTGATAAACCGAGAAGACTTCACCAACGTATTAGAGTTATAAACCAGAAGTTGTCATTCTGCG
Source organism: Schistocerca piceifrons (assembly GCF_021461385.2). NCBI lineage: Eukaryota > Metazoa > Arthropoda > Insecta > Orthoptera > Acrididae > Schistocerca > Schistocerca piceifrons. The sequence continues at coordinate 851,974,364 of NC_060138.1, forward strand.
AGGGAAGCCATTTAAATTTTCCACGTATTTATTTATGAATGTAAAAGGCCTTCAGCAACAATATTGTAATTTAAAATTTATTTTGACTTATTATAATGACATCATTACCCTGTTTTTAAGTAGAGGGACGTCAGTCAATGGCGCAGTTGTACTGCTATCGGCATCTGCTAGCTTATTTGTTTGGTAATGTTAGATTGAAAAATCTTAGTAATATTGACTTCTGAGTAAGTGTGATGTTTGTTTCCTTTAGAAAACACACCCGTAATACAGGTATGCAGTTGATTTTAAAAGAAATGAGCTGGCACCCAACAAACTGGGAACTGTTAAACGTGGATCTGTGCATCGTGGTATAATTTTGGCTTGAACCACGCGGTCTAGCAAAACTAAAAATATTTTCAATTTTTGTGCAGACGGACATCCTACAATTGTGACATTAATAGTCATATCTGGTTAAGAAAACCACGTCTTCCTAATGTTTGTACTTTGGCTTTGATGAAGAGCTTGACACAGTTTAGAGAGACATACCAACAACTGGTAACCGTACTTAGGCCCATGAGGATTATCTATGTAAATCTGTTGGTACGAAACTAAGAAACAAGAGATCTCGTTATATATTTCTTCCGACGGCGATTCTAGTATGTCAGACAGTTCAGCTCGGTGGAACATACGCTGTACAGCCAAGTGCTTTTGACGAGAAGCTTACGAACTTTGTAGATGCTGCACTGACATTACGAATCAAAAAATTATCCGTTCAAGTAGGTCGATTTCTGATGACAAAGAAGAAACGATCGCAGAATTGGGCCACATGTCTCAGCAACTCTCGGCATGTCCGATAGAAATGGCCAATTGCTATATTAATCATTTACAGCTCAATCTCTTTCAGCACGAGTCCATCTTCTTTGACACGCACGCGGAAGTAATACCGTGGTCGCAGTGCTCTTTTCATGTCTTACCTTTTCGTATACGTGCTGGCCATTGGAGATAACACAGATTTTTCGTACACGTGCAGGCCACGTAAGATACGTGACATTCATGTCATGTTAACGTAAATATATTTCTCCTGTTTTTTCGTTAATTGTTATTTTAGGCTTATTAAATGGCATAGCATTCGTGATATGAGGAACTTATGCACTTGTTTTGAGAGCCAGTATTCGTTAGGGAAACATGTTACGATAAGCCAGCTATTTGGCTCAAACCTTAATTAACGTTAGGGGTCACACCAGCAGAACCTAAAGAAAAAAAATAAATAAATAGAAATGAGGGCGCATTGATACTCGTATCTACCGAGTCCATTTCAGAAAGAGGTGCTGTAACTTTGTGCGAGTCTTCCACGTAACGACCACCCAGTCAGCAAAAGCAGTGATTTCGTGCATTTCCTCCACTCCAGCAGGCGATATCCGTTTTAGTTCCCTGTCAAGCGTTACTTACATACGGGACAGTCGATGGATGGGAAATAGTAAGTAAACCGTTTATTATTTCAAAAGTAATTGCCATAACTCTTAATACATTTATCCCATGGTGAGACCAGACCTCTCCCCATGCGATTTCCATGTTTTTGAAACCTTGAAGAAAGACATTCGCGACGAAGAGCTGCACGCCTGTGTAAAATTATCGTTGCGTAGGCAACCGCAAACATTTTCCCACGGAGGCATCGACTGTCTTGCCTAACACTTATGGCGATTACTTTTGAAATAATAAATAATTTTCTTTCATCTGTCTCGTTTTCATCTGACTGCCCCTTATTATTTTACCTTAGTTTCCAGCTTCGAGTCACCCAGACGATACTATAACCGGTTTCGGTTACTTTTGTCTAGTAGCACTCATTTGGTCTCTACCCATGGCATCGGCTATGCCTGTACGGCTAGGTGAAATAATTAAACTACATATGGTAGCAGAATTAATGTAAGTCGCCGATTCCTCTGAAAGAGCAGTCGCCCACATTAATCGGAGTAATGTTCACGTAAGTACAGGGGATCAGAGGGTATCGGTTCAATCCCCACTGGCAGGTTTGAGCATTAATATTGTGGCCATAGATCGAATTCAGAGCTGCCATATGGGTGGAGGTACCAATATAAATCTCTTATTTGGGCTACACGTGGAAATTAATTTATCAAGACAGCAATCTTGTATAAACTGCGTGTGTTCTTAATGACTTTCAATACACAAGCTATGATGAAAAGAACGGATGGAAATCCGTGAGCATGGCAGAAATCAGAGGAAACTGTGCTAAAATTCTGCAACATACGGTGACTGGAACGCTGTCTGCTGCGGTGTCAGTGACCTCGGTGGCACACGGACCTGATATCGGAAGCAGAGGCCCATCCTTCATGGAGACAGTCACACGACTCGTCTCCTCTCTTAACACTGTCCGCCTAGAAGTGACTTCTTGTTCCATTACGAAAACAGCTCGCCTTTCTTCGGCGATTAGCTTGTAGAATCTTCCACACTAGCCTGTTCCAAGGCTAGTTTGTTCCAAGGCCAGTTTGTCTTGTAGCCATGCTCCTCCCACGGCAATCAGAGAATTATTTTTACCTGTTACCTTTCCTGTGGAAACTATAGGGAAAGAAGGGTATATACAACAACCAAGAGGGAACAGTAGTTCTGGAAGACCAAGAACGAAGTACTCGGATAAAAAAGAGTCTAATACAGGGACAAATTACTCGGATGAAAAGCAGTCTAAGACAGGGATGTAGTCTTTCACCTCTACTCTTCAATCTACACATCGGGGAACCAATGACGGAAATAAAAGGAAGATTCAAGAATGGGATTAAAATCCAGGGTGAAAGGATATCCCTGATGAGTTTCGCTGATGACGACACCATCCTCAGTGAAAGTGGAGAAGAATTACAGGATGTTGTTGGTTGGAATAAACAGTCTAATGAGTACGGAATATGGACCGAAAGTAAATCGAAGAAAGGACAAAGTAATGAGAGGTAGCAGAAATGAAAATACCGAGAAACTTAATGTCAGAATTGATGATCACAAAGTAGACGAAGTTCAGGATTCTTCTATCAAGGCACCAGAGTAACCCATGATGAACGGAGCAAGGAAGATATAAAAAGCAGACTATCATTGGCAAAGAGGGCATTCCTCACCTAGGGAAGTCTAATAGTACGAAACATAGGCTTTAACTTGAGGAATAAATTTCCAAGGACGTACGTTTGGAGCACAGCATTGTATGGCAGTGAGGCATAGACTCTGGGAAAATCGGAACAGAGGAAAATAGCAGCATTTGAGATGTAGTGCTAGCTAAGAATGTTGAAAATTGGGTGGACTGATAACGTAAGAGATGAGAAGGTTCTTCGCAGAATCAGCGAGGAAAGGAACATGTGGGGCCGGCCGCTGTGGCCGAGCGGTTCTAAGCGCTTCAGTCCGGAACCGCGCTGCTGCTACGGTCGCAGGTTCGAATCCTGCCTCGAGCATGGATGCGTGTGATGTCCTTAGGTTAGATGGGTTTAAGTAGTTCTAAGTCTAGGGGACTGATGACCTCCGATGTTGAGTCCCATAGTGCTTAGAGGCATTTGAACCATTTGGAACATGTGGGAAACACTTACAAGAAGAAGGGACATGTTGACAGGACATCTTCTAAGACATCTGAAATAATTTCCAAGGCACTAGAGCGGAGTTTCCCATACTGTGTTCTACGCAGCATTGGTGTTCTTGAGGAAACGAATAAACGTTCCGTGAAAAACTATTAATAGCACAGCTTTTTTCTTACATTTTTTCTACTATGATATCTGTGTTATTAGTTTTGATTTAAGATTAAAATCATCAGTGAATAAAACAAGTTTTACTAATTTTCAAAATTTTTTTAGTTTTGTTAACCTTCAAAATAAACAAGGTGTTCCATCAAAGTGCCGATATTTTCAAAGTGTTCCGTCAAAGGAAATGTATGGGAACCCCAGTACTAGATGGAGATCCGCGAAAAACTATTAATGACTTGAAGTTTTTCCAACGTTTTTCTTATTTTAAAAAAAAAATGTGTTCGGGTTTTATTGTTATTGTTACGATTTAAAACTGAAGTTATTACTAAGTAAAACAAGGTTTTCTCATTAAAAAAAATATTAACTTCACTAACCTTCAAAATAAACAATGTGTTCCATTAAATTACCAGAATTCTCAAAGTGTTCCGTCAGAGGAAATTCTTGGAAACCCCAGTACTAGATGGAGCTGTAGATGGTAAAAACTGTAGAGGAAGACAAAGATTGGAATACATCCAGCAAATAATCGAAGACGTCGGTTGCGAATGCTATTCTGAGAAGAAAAGGATGGCACAGGAGAGGAATTCGTGGCGGCCCGCATTAAACCAGTCAGAAGACTAATGACTAAAGAAATGTCGTTTCCTTGTAAGCGCGGTTTTGCACGAGTCCTGTGGCTGACATTATCTATGTGTTCTCCACAGAGTTTGAACTTAACGGTCTCGACCTCACTCACTTCATTTCCCGAAAAGCGGCAGCTGTTCGAAATTCAACTCGACATGTGACCAAGAGCCAAACGTGCGCCGTGCTGTTCCTGAGTTGTCTGTCTCGCTTACGTCACTGACTCGTTTAAAAGTTTATCTCTAGCCGTAAATACGTAATGTTGCCTCATCATCACACGTTCCGCTGTGTAATGACGAATCAAAATAATCTTCTCTCTACAAGCTGAAGCTGGGAGACTCCTTATAAGTTAAAACCGGTTTTGCTACCATTTCTGTTACTCGAGGTCAGAAAAGTAAAATAAAAGGATATTATTTGCTAGTTAGTCCCCACTGGCAGTATGTCTAGTCTACGAAAACATTATCTGCTCCGCGAGACTATCATATATACAAAAATGTGGCACGCACTACTTGTCATCACATGCAGTTCTGCAATTTGGTCTCTAACAAACATAATATACCAACTAACAAAGAGTACAAATTATTCGAAACAGATTTTTGATTGCTAGTGACGCATAACTCCCCATTTAACACAGTTACCTATACCGAGCTGCAAATCTGGAAAAAATTATGAATTAAAAAACAAACTGCTGCCATAAAAAAGTCATGAAATATGCTTAACGAGCTAATCTGAGCGTAGAAATATCACTTCCCATCTTAGATTCAAATTTACCTAACATGCTAAATCGTCATTATTCAACGTTTCCATTACTTCATCTTTCCTAAAATTCCGCAGCTACAAAGTGAAATAAGAGCCATTAACAGGACGAAAAATCACTTTGAGAACCCCGGCTTGCACACAAAGAGAGAGAAGCAGTTGCGGCCTTTAAATACAAACGGAGCTAGAACCAATTATCCCGTTCACAGTTATCTTGTGGTCTAGAAAAGGAACAGCTAAGATTTTCATTGGAGAAAACACTTAGAGAAACCGAAAACTGTGCAAAAATGCCTTAATTCGGCTCCAAACACGAAAAGAGAGTTTTTTTTTCTTTTCTGGGAGAACACAGTCATGCAGAACTTTTTGAAAGAAATTTCCGACCTTTGATTGGAAATTACTTCTCAGTTATTTTACACAGCCACCATTGCGGCTTTATAGCCATTATCAAGACCAAGCTGAAACGTCACAAAAGTCCGACATGCCTAAATGACATGTCATCGTCTAAATAACACATAAGTGGTCTTATAAACCAGTTGTCGTATTACAGGATATGTGTGCGAGGGTCATACTGGGAATATTGAGCAACAATTTTAAAATTTCTTAATATTAGTTTTTTAGAGGAGCCAAGTACAGCATCTTAATCTACAGATTTTTCTCTCACTTTTCAACATATTTCTTTGCATAGATATTTCCCAATGTTCTTCAAGTTTGAAAATACCCTTACGATAGAACTCCGTTACAGATACGAGAGTACACTGACGCATTGATTTCTGAACATCGTCCCGTAATGTTGGCCTGGCATCTGTTTCTTTACAAAAACAAAAATATGGTTGTTTGAAGGACCAAGTCGGGACTGTTGTGAGGATGTGGAAGAGTTTCCCACCTAGGGTTTCTCCTCTGAAGTTTGGGGTCTTCGGTCAATAAACGTGGAACCCAACAGGCACAAAGTTTTCGATACCCTAAGTTTTGAATCATTCCTTGCACTGTGCTGTGTCCTGCTGCAAGCTTAGCAGAGATTTCATTCGCTGTGAAACGACTGTCTTCTGTTATGCCCTCACCAACTCTTCCCTTGTTGCGTTCCGTGGAGACAGCGACCTCTACGAGGCACCTCTTGCACACTAGTTCTCCCATCCTTGAAATACTCGTACTTCACTATTCCCCTAACTCTGATAGCACCCACGCACGTTGAAGTCTGAGCCGAGGTTTAGCAGCAGATTTTCCTTCTTTAACAATGAATTTCGATGACACCACGCTGTCGAAATGAAACATCGATGTCCGCCATTCTGGAAATACTGGCTGTTGTCGCGTGATATACGCTAATGGCGTCACAATATGGCAACATGTGATGGAAAATCTATAGCGTACGATTCTGCTGTCGTGGTCGAATTTGCACTTGAACAATTGGTTGCTCACGACATTTCACTATGACCTACGTACATATCACAGATACATAACAGGTAGATATTGTGCAGTGCGAATAAACATTAACAAACTGTAATTTCATCTTCGTTAGTTGGAAATGGAGAACATCTCTACGTGGGTCAAAATGGTTCAAAAGGCTCTGAGCACTATCTGACTTAACATCTGAGGTCATCAATCCCCTAGAACTTAGAACTACTTAAACCTAACTAACCTAAGGACATCACACACATCCATGCCCCAGGCAGGATTCGAAATTGCGAGCGTAGCAGTCAGAAGACTGAAGGTCCTAGAACCGCTCGGCCACCGCTGCCGGCGATCTCTACGCGCACGGCTTGGTAAGCAGCTAACGATTTTTTCCTTCGAGAAGAGAAAGATTGTTGGTATTAGAGAAGCATTAAGGCAGGTGGATGTAACAAAAGAGGTAGAAGCACTAACGCAACTAGAGTTGTGAAAACATCATCTGTGGATTTTGAGCCAATCAACTAAAATTAAAGGGGGCAAGAGGTGCCTCGTAGAAGTCGCTGCCTCCACGGAACGCAACAAGGAAAGAGTTGGTGAGCTCATAACAGAAGATAGGCGTTTCACAGTGAATGAAGTCTCTTCTAAGCTTGCAACAGGACACAGCGCAGTGCAAGGAATGATTCAAAACTTAGGGTATCGAAAAGTTTGTGCCTCTTGGGTTCCATGTTTATTGACCGAAGACCCCAAACTTCAGAGGAGAACCTCTGGGCGGGAAACTCTTCCACACCCTCACAACTGTCTCGACTTGGTCCTTCAACCATCTTTTTGGTTCTGTAAAGGAATAGACGACAGATGCCAGGTCAACGTTACGGGACGACGTTCAGAAAGCAATGCGTCTGTGTATTATCTGTAACGGAGTTCTATCGTAATGGTATTTTCAAACTTGAAGAACATCGGGAAATATCTATGCAAAGAAATGGAGACTATGTTCAAAAGTGAGAGAAAAATCTGTAGATTAAGATGCTGTACTTGGTTCCTCTAATGGTTCTATTATAAGAATTACAGAAACAATCGAGAACTATTGTGGGCCTGCAAGATGAAAATAATAGCGTAGGAGCAATTAGTGATGAAAGACCGCAACCAATGAGTTAGGAGTTTGTGCAGAACATTACAGTGTGCGCGTGTCGTGCAGTCAGTTGATGTCTGTGGTAGGACGATAGCTTCCAAGGCTCTGCTCTCTCTCTCTCTCTTCTCTCTCTCTCTCTCTCTCTCTCTCTCTCTCTCTCTTTCCCTTCCCCTTCGCTCCCCGGCAGGCAGCGTGGTGACAAGTGAATGTCGCACCAGAGCCGGCAGCAGCGGCAGCTGCAGGCAGCGTGCAGCGTGTCGCGCCTCCAGCAGCTGGCGCAGTCTCGCGACGGACGGCCGTGGAAATTTCCGCTGCATGCCGCGGGAGACGCCCCCGCTATCGCTGCCGCCTGTGGCGGCGCTACAACTGAACTCCCGCTAACGTCTCCGGCTGAGGGCCACTCAGCGCCAGTGCCGCAGACCCGATGTACAGCGTGGAGTACACAGACCTGTAATGATTGAAGAACAAGTGGCAGCTTCCTCCACTTTGTTGATAGCTTTCCCTTCCTAAAATAACTTTACATCAGTCGTATGCCACGTAGACCGTACAGAGTGATCTCTAGGGTTGAAGAGGGACCTCAAAGACATATCTATATCCACATCTACATATACATAATTACTCTCCAGTTCACATTTAAGTGCCTCGTAGAAAGTTCGCCGAACCACCTTTAAGGGGGGTAGGACGTCAAACGGGCCGACCAGGAGCAGGAGAGGCACCACACGACATTTTAATTTCCACTGTCTATACTTTTACAAATAAATTCATAAAACTTTGTCAACACAACCAGGAAGGATTCAGGATTCAAACTCATAGCAATGTAAGTTCAAAAGCATAACAAAATAATTTTTTTTACGTATGAAATTTCATCAGTTTTTCACTTACTATTGGCTGCATTTGTTGCTATAGGTACACTTTTCTTCACAAATAAGAGAGATTCTTCGATGAATTTTGCATAGCATACAAACCATACTTACAGGTGTATGAAACTCTAGAATTTATTTAATTATCTCAATTTTTAGCACAGTTTTTAATAGATTTGGAAACAGAATTCATCAACCGACCACGGCATAACAGCCCGAATAATTATAATGGACACGATATTTCCGCCCGTGAAAGTCTACATTTTAGTTCAAAGAGAGTCAGCTCGTTTTGTACTATCGCGAAACCAGGGAGAGAGTATCATGGACATGATATTTGAATTGGGGTGGCAGTCATTAAAATAGTCTCTTAGCGAAATTTCACCCTCTAACTTTCTTCACCGGCTGCGAAAATATTCTGTCGGGACACACCTACATAGCAGACATGATCGTCGTGATAAACTAAGAGAAATCAGAGCTCGCACAGAAATGATTTCAGAGCTCGTTTTTGCGCACCATGCGAGAGTTGTACGGTAGAGCCGTTTAATTTCAGTTTACAATGGAGGAGGAGGTAGACGGCAAGTTACATTTCCTCGATGTGCTTGTTTTTAGAAACGAAAATGGTAGTTTGGGCCACTCAGTATACCGCAAACTCACGCACACGGACCGTTATTTGCACCGGGATTCGAACCATCACCCACAACAGAAGCGGGGTATTATCAAGACGTTAGCGGACAGAGCTAGAAATATTTGTGAACCTGAGTTGCTCGACGCTGAGATGGACCATCTCCACAATGCACTAATGAAGAACGGATATTCGTCCGCCGAAATAAAACGTGCGTTGAGGCACCCACGCAGAAATCATACTGACGTACAGGCTACTGCAAAATCTAAGGTTTTCCTGCCGTTTGTTAAAAATGTAACGGAAAGAATACGGAGGATCTTGACGAAGCGGAATATTACCGTAATTTACAAGCCCACCAGGAAGGTACAGGAATACCTTAAGCCTGCCAAGGACGCTCGCAAACCACAGGAAAAAGCTGTAGTGTAAAGGATCCCATGCAGCTGTGGTGATGTTTATGTGGGTACCACTAAAAGAACTGTTTCTAAACGTTTGGGAGAACATAAGGGAAATTGCAGAAGAGGAGAAACGGAACGATCAGCTGTTGCGGAGCATGCTTTCCAGTCAGGGAACCACAATATTCGTTTCGAGGAGACGCAAGTACTAGCTGCCACAAGCGGATATTACGAAAGGCTCTACAGGGAGGCAATCGAAATCGCTAAACACCCTAATAATTTCAACCGTAAGGAGGAGGGTATGAAATTAAACGGCATATGGATGCCGGTGTTAAAGAAGATGTGTACCACCCGCCCACTACTGGGTGATGGCAACGGCGATCGACGGCGACGGACAGCGGCCAATTGCACTGACGTTTTCAAAACACGTGACGTCACGCCGCGGCGTGGGAGCGCGCGGACACGGAATTCAGCGGCAGTCAGCAGCGAGCCAGTGGGTGTGTTGGACCTTCCACTGAGCTACGGACCCCCTTGAAGATGTCTCCCGCAGTCGGAGACGAAACGTTGGGAATCGACACAGAATTCATCAACCGACCACGGCATAACAGCCCGGATAATTATAATGGTCTCTTTGAACTTTTTCGATGTCCTCCCTCAATCCTATCTAACGTGGATCCCAAACCGCACAGCAGTACTCCACAGGAGGGTATAGCTGCCGTAGGTAGCCGGGGCATCGTCGGGGCACTCTGAGACAGAGGCGTAGAAATGAAGTAAACAATTTATTAAATATAATTACTTTGCATTTAGAACACAATCATAAGGTACTTCTTGCGACAGAAGTAGTTGGCACACTACACTTTTCGAAAGATTTCACCTTTTTCATCAAGTCTTTTTCCCCTTTTACATATTTAAAAAACACCATGCGAGTGAGCTTGTAGCTAACCTGGCACTGTACGATGCCGCAGTCCACAGCACTCGATTTCTTTCATCAGTCCACTGGGTCGCCATCAGTGAAAATACGTTTCCCACGGTGGCGTTGTGTGTGGGAATAGAAGACAAATAACCGCATAACTTTAGCAGGTGCCGTTTGCGTTCAGAATTTTCGCTTTCCTTAAGAAAGTAAATCCATCTTTCTTCAACGAAGTGTCTAGACTTCCATTCTTCAGTCACGCTTAGTTTCCAGAAACCTCTTCAGATACATGAATTCCTGAAAACTATAGTCGCCTGAAATCTTCACACCACTTACTTGGTATTAAAAGAAATAGCCTATTTCTCTAAGTAATCAAATGCTATGATATAGAAAGTCATTGTCTCTTGCTCAAATTTCGAAATCAGATTAATTATTTCTTGATTAGGGTTCTCATTCTGTAATCAGTTTAAATTCATCTTGGTTTACATGCCAAGAAAATTAGCAGTCTTCCTTTCATTCAAACATCTTTGAACATCGATTAATATATTTGTTATTTCAGTTAGGGAGACTTTATTCATCTCCAAGCTTTTTATACTTTTTTTCAGAGCCAAGTTTGACTACAGGAAAATGAAGTAAATTTCACTGATCTGACTTCTGAAAAAAATCTGAAATTATTTTATGTGACACGCCTTCGGCGTCCAAAATTTGTTGTAAGGGAACTCAAAGCTTAAGAATTCTCTCAACTATGGGCATCTTGTTTTTGGATGAGACAGAAGAGTCTGGTGTTTGACATCAACGTCAAGCAGAAATCTTTCAGCTTCTCTGTCCTTACCATGCGTATTGAAAAATAATTAAATTTTTTCGTTACATGTATTACAGTGGCGGCATTTAAGACTCCAGCAGCGCTTGATATAGTTTTGTGGAGAATATGGACAGGGCACTCAATTCTTCTACATTTTTTACTGGTTCTTCTTTAGTTTGGTGAAACACATTTCGCTGGCCGCAGTTGGTGTTGATATTTTCTCCGCAAAAAGTCATTAATTTAATGGAATTTGCAGTTGTCTTAAAGCGTCTAGACAAACCTTTGGTCCTCGCTGTAGACCGCTTTGCGACGATTTTGGGGGTCAGAATACTCGTACACTGCGACTTTCAGTTGTGAAGTGCGGCCAAGAGAACTGAAGGATTGATGTTACTTGACAACTTCATAAGCTGTTGTTAATTCTGCAGCAGCAACGAACAATTCATCCTGGATATCTTGTTTAATATTAAGTGGAGAAATAGGTTTTGATGTCGATGCTACCACTATTTGTTTGATTCTTCGTAGAAATGCGATCCCTCACATGTGCTTTATCTCCTTGAGTTACTGTCATGAAACAGCTACAAATTGCACACAACGCTTCCTGATCCGTACGTCCTTTCTTGACAAAAGACAACTCTTTTGTGTAATCATCCGAAAAGTGACAGTTTTTCTTTCCATTCCCAGGCATTTTCGTAAGCTATGATAAGATAAGTTTATTAGATGGTAAACAGTCGTCAATAACACTTTAGTCATAGAAGTACATGTCACTATGCGCTTCACGCACTGTATACCCGCAGCAAACACTGCAAACGTTACTAACTTACACTCGTTGTTCGTCTTATTAGATCGCTATTCAAATGGGAACTGCCCGATTCTTCCGCGAGGAGCTGTTTAAATAGTTCCAGCCCCGTACTAGTGGAGAAGTCCAGTATTTTCTCGAATGATGTCGCTAGATCTAGAAGGTGCTTGTATCCTCGATATAGGATACGCAACACGCAACGCCAACTGTGAGACGACCTTGTCAACATAAACTTGTAGACATACATAAAACTGAGGCTGCATTTAAATGTTGCACTAACAGCCAAGCTTGTAACAGTATTTTACAAAATCTGGACAAAACTTGGTCTTGTCGGGAAGTGGGGACAAGAAGGTCCATGGTGTTGATGGTCTCGATATATCGGGACGGATGGCAATCCTACAAGAGGAGTAACCAGCGTAGTGTAAAGAGTCTCTTTAATAGACCTGTTACATTTGCTCAGTGTTTTGCCAATAAATCGCAGTTTTTTGTTTGCTTGCCCCACAACATTATCTATGTGATCGTTCCAATATCAGTTATTCATAGTTCTAATCCTTAAGTGCTCAGTTCAATTTACAGCCTTCACATTTCTGTTGTTTACCCTGTAACAGAAAAAATAGCTCTAAGTACTATGGGACTTAACATCTGAGGTCATCAGTCCCCTATACTTAGAACTACGTAAACCTAACTAACCTAAACACATCACACACATCCATGCCCGAGGCAGGATTCGAACCTGCGACCGTAGCAGCCGTGTGGTTCCGGACTGAAGCGCCTAGAACCGCTCGGCCACCGCGACCGACCCATATAATAGGGATTCGATGGATTCCTTTTAATACTCTTGTGCATGGCTTCACACTTTTCATAATTTAGACACAATTACCGATTTTCGCAACGAACTGATATCTTGTCTAAATGATTTTACAATTGGTTTTGATCATCTGATGAGTTTACAAGATGGTGAATGACAGACTCATCGGCAAACAATCTAAGAGGGCTGCTCAGATTGTCTTGTATGTCGTTAGGTAAGGAACAGCAGAAGGCTGTTGGGGAACGCCAGATATTGCTTGCGTTTTAATCGATGACTTTCCGTTAACTGCTACGAACTGTCGCCTTTCCGACAGGAAATTGCGAATCCAGTCGCACAACTGAGACAATAGTCCACCACAGACATGCAATTTGACTAGAAGTCGCTTGCATGGAACGGTGTCAAAATCATTCTGGAAATCTAAAAATATTGAATTGATTTGACATCCCCTGACGACAGTAATCATTCGTGAGAATAAAGAATTAGTTATGTTTCTCAAGAATGGTATGACATTTTATCCAGATACGACTGTTTCCTCGAGTCCCAAAAATTTGATAGTTTCTACTTCTTCTATCTCATTGTTTGGATAGACTTTTTTTATAAGTTGCAGTGTTCTATGAGAATTACAGGATTGTATGCACTGAGTTTTGCAAAACATCTATGATAAACAGCTTGCCTTGATCTTTTCAAATATTCCATTAGCTGCCTTTTCAGAAAGGAAGTGGTACTACTTTTTATCGCCATACTTGTATCATCTGCAAAAAAGCCATAATTTACAATAGTGGACCGAAAACAGAACCCTGTGGTACACCATTTCTGATTGATTCATATTATATCTGCCTGTAACTATGTGATCAGCATTCAAATGATGCACACTGCTTTCTGTCAAGCGGATACAATAAAAACAGTCATAGTGGTTTGACTTCCGTTTGGGTCTTTCATGGTTCACATAGGTGTGTACAGGGATTAGCAAGCAAGGTTTGAAGAATTCAGTTAAAAACTTAAGTTAGTAATAATTGCAATACATGGTTAAAATAGAAGTGGAGTATATTCTACACAAAGATTCTAGAAGTTCTGAAGGAATGTTATCTGTTCCTTCTTCCGTCTGTATAATAGTGACCTGTAGTGTTCAAAACCGATGTTGGGATAATTTACTTATTGGCTGATTTACTTATCCTGGCAAGATTAAGCCACCCATTACATCCTACCCGAAGTTTTACATATTTTACGTATGTTCACATAATGACACTATAACGTAAATAGAGGACAGCAGTAGCAGCTACAGTAAAAAAAAATATTAAAAACGCAGGGTTTATGCGAGCGCGAATCAGGAAGTCTTCGCCGCTAATATTTTTTAGTCAAATTACGACTGGAAATGCGATGCCAACATACCGATTCCCAACAGTGGACCTCTATTGTACAGGCTCGCCCTTATCTGCAGCTAGCTTCGCGGCACGGCGCTACTGTCGGTTGTTGAAGATGGCGGTACACACGTGAATAGTGTACAAGCAAAGAAGTATGAACCATTTTCAATGGAGCAAGGGACGAACGCCGATCGAAATCCACGTATGGGTTAAAGTGTCTCGCTTTGAGAAGTATGAAGAGATGGAGGAGGAGGACGAGGAGAAGGATGAGCAGAAAGGGGATAGCAAGGGGAGGAGCATGTTGCGGTGGTGTTGTGAGTTTGCAAAAACTGTGAAGTGCTGCATGACAATCAGCGTTCGGGGAGTCCTGCTGCATTTCATCCCACAATGCCAATACTTATTGTTCCACACTGTCACGGCTGGGGGCTGCCGTCGGAAAGAAACGCTGAGAGATTCTCATGTGGACAGCGTGGTTATCCTCCACAACAATGAGAGGTCCCTTGCGGCAATCAGAACCGCCGACAAGCTCCGGCCATTCCACAGGGAAAGTCTGGACTACCCAGCATACAGTACGAACCTCGCGCCTGGTGATTTCCACGTTTTCGGCAGACCGACGAGGTTCCCGGCAGGTCAGCTATTGGCGTCCGACGACGGTACCACTGTCGACCGGACGACCACAGGAGCGTCTCAAATTTAGTGCTACGATGTGAAAAATGTTTGAACTGGTGTGGAGATTGTGTACAAAAATATTGTAAGATACATAGAATAGTATGTATATTGTATCTGTATGTACCATATGCCGGCTAAAAAGGTGGGGATAAGATTTTGATTCGCCCTCGTGTTGAGTCATGGAAAGTAACACAACTAAGACAGATTATAAACAGGTGTATTTAAATAGAAGAAACTCTGTCCATCTCCTGTACTCTCTCTTTCTGTATTTATATAATTTTTCACATACGTACAGTGGTATAGGTGACTGCTTCTGCGAAATTTGTTGTGAATCGACGTAGTAGTGAAGAAGTAATACTGTAAATTAAAACGTGATTATTCATGCGGTATTTTTACTGGATGAACAGTAAAAATGTAGTAAGCGATAAACTCTTTTCTTTTCAAGAAAGTTTCGTAAAGATTTGAAATTATATATAAAGATTGTTGTTGCAAGTCTGAAAACGCTCGTATTTTTAAATATTCGATGACTAAATTATGGGTATTCGCGCGTCCTGGGTTGCACTTCTTTTTCACTCCCATCTCCACTATTTTGATAGGTATGTACGTATATATAAGGTAGCCTGCGTGTTAATTCAGGGTATAAGCTGTCTCCATTCCAAATTTCATAGAGATCAGCCCAGCCGTTTCAGCTTGAAACAGTAACAGACATGCTAACACACACACACATACTTTAGTGCTTATAATACGTATAAGATCAGCGTGCGGTCAGACAGCTTCGCAAACGAAACAAACCGTGCAACTCGCACAGGCGGGATTACGCTTGCATAGCCGCCGCGTCATCAGGCTGGCGCGGGCAGCGCTGTTACGTAGCGGCGGGACAGACTGAAGCTGCTTAATCACTCGCCAGCAGGACGCCACGTGCTCGGCTCTTGCTCGCTGCTGACGTAGTGTTCCGCAGATGTGGTCGGTGCTTATGTTCGGCGGGATTCTCGTGTCTCCAAGCAATGCATTTCTCTCTCTTTCTTCCCTAGCATTTGTCCCATCGTGTGGCGTCCTCAGTTTTTATGATTTCGCCAGTTCATAACTTTGTGTACGCATCTCCTTTCTGACTCTACAGTCGTCACTTGTAGCCTAAGACGAGACGAATAGCATACATCAATACACATATGCTATTGCAATGAGGTGACAAAACTCATGGGACACCTCCTAATAGCCTCTCGAACTTCCTCTTGCCCCGCGTATTTCAACAACTGGACGTGGCTTGGACTCAACAAGCCGTTGGTAGTCCCCTGCAGAAATATTGAGCTACGCTGCCTCTATAACTGTCCACTGTTGAGAAAGTGTTTCCGCTGCAGGATTTTGTGCATGAACCGACTTCGTGTTTAAGTCTCTAAATGTTAGATGGAATTCACTTCGGGCGCGCTAAGATTTTTCGCTGCTTCAAACGAAAATCTATAAAAAAAGCCTTCGACAGATGAAGTTAGATGGATATAAGGAATCTTTTCTGAATGGAAAAGGGTTTTCAACGAAACAGTAGCGAAGCCCCTCACCACCCACTACTACCAGTAAAATTCCCCAAAACCGACGAGTCGCCTGATGACGAGGAAATGTCACGAGAACAGAACGAGAGTTACGAAAGCCACCTTTGGTACATAAATTTTCGTATCTACGTAACGATCTGGGCGAGTTCTCGTCTTTCTGGGAAGTAAAGAAAGAAAAAGACAGGGGTGTTTCAGTTGCCAAATTTCAGAGTTGATACTTCCATGAAAGACACTAAGGACGTAAAGTCAATACAAAAATAAATCACTATACAAAATGTATTCCTAGTAAGAGGAACCTCTGATAGATATGTCAGGTGTTTGTTCTACAAAGATGCGTAGCCGTAATATGACAATCGTATGGATTTACTCATTAATTTTTCAGGTTTTTTGAACCTTTGTCGCAGAATAAATCAATATTCTTTCCTGTTATTCTACACATTGCATTTTTGCATCACTATGATTTTGAAGTCACGGGACACCGAAAGCAAAATAATGACTTTAGGGTGAAAAAAATGAAATTATTTAATCCTCACAATTCAAAAACAGGACCGAATAAGTGTTGATGGCTCAAGTGAGTACTATAAAACAACCACCACAAAATATCAGGACTCGTTACATGAGGACTCTGCGTCGCATAGCCAGATCGCTTGAGACTGTGCAATAAATCCTTGGCCTCGATTAGTACTTGAGTCTTCCTTTAATTATGCAAGACTGCTACACATAAAGATATGAAGCGTAACTGATTTTAATGCAAGGCATTTCCTGTCTACGACGCATCTCTGAAAGCGCAAGTTATATGGAAAACAGCATTGACATCATAATTGAAATAAAGGTGTAAACAATTGCGATACTGCGAATTTAATCCCTTATAAAAATACCCCACTTTAGGTCCCACAGCTAATAAAAAAAAAACAATTCAAGACATTGGCTGAAACGAGTGTAATTATAGAGACACCTAGAACCGATGCTTAGGCTCAACTGTTTTTCAGTCAATGGCGATGGGTACTTGTCTATTGTTGATCTTGCCATGGCACGTAACCGTTATGAACAAAATAGCGTCTGATAAGAAAAATTCCAGAAAATTATGTACGATTATTATCAGCGATACGCAGACGCTATGTTCTAATTACGAAAGAAAAAAAGACAAGATGCAAATAATATTTTACTATTTTTAATAAGGCTAGTAAAAAATTTATTTAAATGCAGTATACGAAAAACACAAGTTCCTCAGTTTCTTAGACCTAACCAACACTAACCACAATATTCATAAAACTCACTGGTACCAACATAAGATGATCCTAATGTTCATAGAACAATCTCCCTAGGACGCAATACTTCATAGAACACACAAAACAGCAACTACGGAACCTCACTGCAGTAAAGTAGTTTATACTATGAAGCAAACTGACTCAAAAATACAAATATAGAAGCAATAGAGAATAAAATAAAAACAGAAGGTAAGTCCAGACGTTTAATACGACCTGGAAGACGAAATACCTTCTACACCAGAAAATTCTATACCGGTCATAGGATCCAAAAATTGCATTTTAAACTAAAACTGCATAAAGTTAGATATTTAATGTTTCCATGGAAATAAAATTCCTAATAGGCAGCATACGTGATTTGTGATTATTGAAACTGTATTACCCTGACAGGTCATTCCATACCGTAAATGATTTCTTGAAAATAAATAAGTAGGCCTAATCGATTACAAACTTGTTGAGGCCCAGTCCCGGCCGGTGTGGCCGTGCGGTTCTAGGCGCTTCAATTTGGAACCGCGAGACCAGTACGGTCGCAGGTTCGAATCCTACCTCGGGTATGGATGTGTGTGATGTCCTTAGGTTAGTTAGGTTTAAGTAGTTCTAAGTTCTAGGGGACTGATGACCTCAGATGTTGAGGCCCATAGTGCTCAGAGCCATTTGAGGCCGAGTTTGCATATAGTCATCCCCCATATAATCGTCTCACGGGTGCATTAACGACACAATTGAACAAGTGATTTCGAGATCGAGAAACAACGTCAGTCACTTGGAGTCAATATCATATGATTGCTATCCATATGGATTACGCTAAAGAATTACTTCACCTCCCCCCTCCCCTCTCCTCACCGCTCTCGAGCAGCCGCACAAGTGCTTTTAGTGCAAGGGATATGCACCCTATCATGTATTTTTGAAAGCGCAAGTTGTATGTAAAACAGCATTGCCTTGATAATTGAAACAAAGGTGTAAACAATTGCATCTCATGTGGCTGTAAAGAAGGAAATTGGCCATTCCGTATCTTAGGAATAATTGCAGGCATACAAATGCAGCTACAAACTTGCATTACTGATATCCGTTTGTTATAGAACTACGATACCTGCTTCGTGCTCACAGATGATGATGTCTATGAAGACTAAAGTACCAAAATATTCATCTTTTGGAGAATCCTGCAGGCATCGGTCGTGTGAAAACCAAGACGGTTAAGAAGTTCGAGAAATACAGAAAAGGCTGCATACAGGGGAGCTCACGTTGATGCTGGCCGTCTTTACGAAAACCTTCGGTTTTTTTTTTTTTTTTTTTTTTGTCATCAGTCTACTGACTGGTTTGATGCAGTCCGCCACGAATTCCTTTCCTGTGCTAACCTCTTCATCTCAGAGTAACACTTGCAACCTACGTCCTCAATTATTTGCTTAACGTATTCCAATCTCTGTCTTCCTCTACAGTTTTTGCCCTCTACAGCTCCCTCTAGTAACATGGAAGTCATTCCCTCATGTCTTAGCAGATGTCCTATCATCCTGTCCCTTCTCCTTATCAGTGTTTTCCACATATTCCTATCCTCTCCGATTCTGCGTAGAACCTCCTCATTCCTTACCTTATCAGTCCACCTAATTTTCAACATTCGTCTATAGCACCACATCTCAGATGCTTCGATTCTCTTCTGTTCCGGTTTTCCCACAGTCCATGTTTCACTACCATACAATGCTGTACTCCAGACGTACATCCTCAGAAATTTCTTCCTCAAATTAAGGCCGGTATTTGATATTAGTAGACTTCTCTTGGCCAGAAATGCCTTTTTTGCCATAGCGAGTCTGCTTTTGATGTCCTCCTTGCTCCGTCCGTCATTGGTTATTTTACTGCCTAGGTAGCAGAATTCCTTAACTTCATTGACTTCGTGACCATCAATCCTGATGTTAAGTTTCTCGCTGTTCTCATTTCTACTACTTCTCATTACCTTCCTCTTTCTCCGATTTACTCTCAAACCATACTGTGTACTCATTAGACTGTTCATTCCGTTCAGCAGATCATTTAATTCTTCTTCACTTTCACTCAGGATAGCAATGTCATCAGCGAATCATATCACTGATATCCTTTCACCTTTTATTTTAATTCCATTCCTGAACCTTTCTTTTATTTCCATCATTGCTTCCTCGATGTACAGATTGAAGAGAAGGGTCTTACACCCTTCTTAATACGAGCACTTCGTTCTTGATCGTTCACTCTTATTATTCCCTCTTGGTTGTTATACATATTGTATATGACCCGTCTCTCCCTATAGCTTACCCCTACTTTTTTCAGAATCTCGAACAGCTTGCACTATTTTATATTGTCGAACGCTTTTTCCAGGTCGACAAATCCTATGAAAGTGTCTTGATTTTTCTTTAGCTTTGCTTCCATTATTAGCCGTAACGTCAGAATTGCCTCTCTCGTCCCTTTACTTTTCCTAAAGCCAAACTGATCGTCACCTAGCGCATTCTAAATTTTCTTTTCCATTCTTCTGTATATTATTCTTGTAAGCAGCTTCGATGCATGAGCTGTTAAGCTGATTGTGCGATAATAATCGCACTTGTCAGCTCTTGCCGTCTTCGGAATTGTGTGGATGATGCTTTTCCGAAAGTCAGATGGTATATCGCCAGACTCATATATTCTACACACCAACGTGAATAGTCGTTTTGTTGCCACTTCCCCCAACGATTTTAGAAATTCTGATGGAATGTTATCTATCCCTTCTGCCTTATTTGACCGTAAGTCCTCCAAGGCTCTTTTAAATTCCGATTCTAATACTGGATCCCCTATCTCTTCTAAACAGACTCCTGTTTCTTCTTCTATCACATCAGACTAATCTTCACCCTCATAGACGCTTTCAATGTGTTCTTTCCACCTATCTGTTCTCTCCTCTGCATTTAACAGTGGAATTCCCGTTGCACTCTTAATGTTACCCCCGTTGCTTTTAATGTCACCAAAGGTTGTTTTGTCTTTCCTGTATGCTGAGTCTGTCCTTCCGACAATCATATCTTTTTCGATGTCTTCACATTTTTCCTGCACCCATTTCGTCTTAGCTTCCCTGCACTTCCTATTTATTTCATTCCTGAGGCTATATCTAGATTGAGCCTTTGCATTTCCCCTTTCAGATTTTCTAATTTCCCTACCACGTTCAAGCTTCTGACATTCCACGCCCCGACTCGTAGAACGTTATCCTTTCGTAGATTATTCAATCTTTTTCTCATGGTAACCTCCCCCTTGGCAGTCCCCTCCCGGAGATCCGAATGGGGGACTATTCCGGAATCTTTTGCCAATGGAGAGATCATCATGACACTTCTTCAATTACAGGCCACATGTCCTGTGGCTACACGTTACGTGTCTTTAATGCAGTGGTTTCCATTGCCTTCTGCATCCTCATGTCGTTGATCATTGCTGATTCTTCCGCCTTTAGGGGCAATTTCCCACCCCTAGGACAAGAGAGTGCCCTGACCCTTTATCCGCTCCTCCGCCCTCTTTGACAAGGCCGTCGGCAGAATGAGGCTGACTTCTTATGCCGGAAGTCTTCGGCCGCCACTGCTGATTATTTATCAAAATTTAGGCAGTGGCGGGGATCGAATCCGGGACCGAAAACGCTTTGATTATGAATTAGAGACGCTACCCCTAGACCACGGGTTACTTTCGATACAGTTCTTCAATCTCTCATAGCAAATAAAGCACAGGCCTACAAAATACTAGAATGGGTACTATCGAACAAGGGAAACTGAAGCCCCGACGACAGTGGTCGATCCGTCGCGTTTACGTCCAAGAGAAAGAGCGAGATGAGGTTTACGCAGCCATTTTTTGTATGAATGAAGATAGGGAATTTGAAACACGCATCGAAATTGAAAGCTTGTCCTTTGGCACAGTCGGCAGTTGCTGGTTTGTGTGGTTTCGGTGCAGCTAGCTAGCACGCCTCGCTCTGTTGCGGGAGTGACGTAGCTGGATATGTTGGAGACCTGGATTTTATACATCTTCGAGAAGGTACTGAATCTCTCTCTCGTTTTTTTCTACAATTAGGAGGAGCGCCGCTGCACTGACACCCACAAATAAAAGTATTTCCTAGGAATCAGCTGCATCACCCATGGCTCGGCCGTATGGGGCACCATTCGCCTCGTCATGGAAAGTGACTTTTTTGTGGGTATTTGTGAAGTGCTCCGTCTATGTGCTTTCTCTTACAACAACTGTGGAAGAACTGTTCTAGGTGCTTCAGTCCGGAACCGCGCGACTGCTACGGTCGCAGGTTCGAATCCTGCCTCGGGCATGGATGTGTGTGATGTCCTTAGGTTAGTTAGGTTTAAGTAGTTCTACGTTCTAGGGGACTGATGACCTCAGATGTTAAGTCCCATAGTGCTCAGAGGTATTTGAACCATTTGAACCAATCCTGCAGGGCTGTCAATGAGTCCGTAGAGTACGAGGGGGTGTAAATCTCCTCTGAACAGCACGTTGCAAGACATCCCATATATACTCAATAATGTTCATCTCTGGGGAGTTTGGTGGCCAGCCGAAGTGTTTAAACTCAGAGGATTGTTCCTGGAGCCACTCCGTAGCAATTCTGGACGCATGGGGTGTCGCATTGTCCTGCTGGAATTGCGCAAATCCGTCGGAATGCGCAGTGGACATGAATATATGCAGGTGATCATACAGGTTGCTTATGCACGTGTCACCTGTTAGAGTCGTATCTAGACGTATCAGGGGTCCCATATCATTCCAACTGCACATGCCCCATTCCGTAACAGAGCCTCCACCCACATGAACAGTCCCCTGCTGATATGCAGGTTCCATGGACTAACGAGGTTGTCTCCATACCCGTATACTTCCATCCGCTCGATACGATTCGAAACGAGATCCGTCCGACATGTTTCGACTCATCAGCAGTCCAATGTCGGTGATGATTGGCCCAGGCCAGGCGTAAAGCTTTGTGTCGTGCAGTCATCAAGAGCACATGAGTGGGCCTTCGGCTCCGAAAACCCATATCGATGATGTTTCGTTGAACGGTTCGCACGCTCACACTTGTTGATGGCCCAGCATTGAAACCTGCAGCATCTTGCGGAAGGGTTCCACTTCTGTCACGCTGAACGATTCTCTTCAGTCGTCATTGCTCCTATTCTTGAAGCATCTTTTTCCGCTCACAGCGATGTCGGAGATTTGATGTTTTCCCGCAATCCTTGATATTCACGGTACAGTCGTGAAATGATATTACGGGAAAATTCCCACTTCATCGCTGCCTCAGAGATGCCGACTATAACACCACGTTCTAACTCACTTAAATCTCGATAACCTGCCATTGTAGCAGCAGTAACCGGTCTAACAACTGCGCCAGGCACTTGTTGTCTTATATAGGCGTTGCCGACCGCTGCGCCGTATTCTGCCCGTTTACATGTCTCTGTATTTAAATACACATTCCTACACCAGTTTCGCTGGCGCTTCATGTAAATCTGAGGAAGAAATAGTGTCTACTGAATACTGATCACACCTCGCAATCCCGAAGAGACAGCTGCCTCCTCGCATTTGTCTGTTTCCAAAGGTTCGAGCTCCAGGCAGTAGAAACTTTTGTCTGAAGGCGATCAGTTGTGTACAGAAACCAGCACAGAGCAATCGCGACAACGCACTCCTCTGACGGTGGTAGCGGATGTCGCTGCGACCGCGATAAACTCGGCGCGATATCGCCCCGACCGCCGGCGAACACGTAGGTTGCGACCAGGGCTCACCTCCGCCCGCCGCTCTGTGCTCCCAGCAGGTCTACGGCTACACCGTTCGGAAGTAGGGACCAACCAGCGTACTCCTGTCCCCCGAAGCTCTTCATGTCCGCAGTGGCCACCCTACCAGCGGAGGGGGATTTGTGTCTCGAGAACTACACTAGTCCCGTTTGACGTGCATTATGCACACACAGAAACGAGAATACCTATACGGCATGACGGTCACCAGGTGACAGATAGTTCGAAAAATATTATCAAAACGTGGCGTATTTTCCGCACAAATTGACTTCGCATTATTCTAACATTGAGGATTTTGTGTGTGTGTGTGTGTGTGTGTGTGTGTGTGTGTGTGTGTGTAAGCTGTTCTGTGGCTTCACTAAACTGAAAAGCGTACTAGTGTAATAATAATAAACGACACCTGTTTTCTTCACATTTTATTTACCGCTACTGGTTTAGATGGATGTCTTATTCTCAAGAAGTACGTTATAAGGCCTTTTATTGTTTCTTCGATATGTGGTTCTATTGACCAGCAACACTGTATAGTAGTGTAGTACAATCCACAAAACAACAACGATTATAGAATTGTCAGTGTGGACTTGTCTACTACCAAGGCTTTTCAATAGTTATACACAAAAATTAATAGTAGGAAGCTAAATGATGACAACAATGAAGTATGCAGATTATGAAGCAACGTTGGGTGGATCAGAGGGAGAGTCACAGTTTATCATGGAGAATTTTGTACAAGATAGAAAAATGAAATGAGGATGATTGATGACCAAGGTGATGAGACTCAATAAAGAAATTTTTCATTAACTCTTGAAGGTAAATCATGACGATTTTCAAATATTTACGAGCTCTAGGGTACCACCTCCTTAAAATATATAATGAGAATCAGCAAACACGAAGAGTCCATCAAAATATCAAAGCAAAATCGTTTAGATGGGGCCTATTTAGGGTGTTTGATGACAGAAAATGGAAATTGTGTGGAGGAAACAATCATAAGAATTCTATGGATGAAATAGCTTTTCAAAATGTGAAAGGTTTGTCGACACTGTTTGTTAAATTGGATGTTACTTTGCTAGTAGCAGCATACATTAAAATTGTATTTAAAATTGCCCTGGTTAAAAATGCTTTCTTTACAAATGAATAATGGCCAAAGGAAATAATATTATTACGCGCTCTAACTATTCTCAGGAAAAATGTATCACTAACACGGATACGTAAGGCAACTGAAATAAATTCTCTTGTCATCTGAAAAGATCTGCTATTGATTATGGTAACCTAGTAACGTAACGTTGTCACGGAGCATAACGAGACGACGAAAAAGCTGTTGTCTGGAACTCTAGATACAAACCTGCTTTCCCAAATGGGTAAATAATTTACGAACGCTAAGAAATACGTAGTATTTTGATAGACTGCTCTGAGCAGAAGTGGTTCCAATTGAACTTTCCGTCAAACTGAAGCAAGATTCAGTAATTACTTCTGCATAAGGTACCGGTGCAAACATCGTGACGATTCAGTGCTACTGTCTAGTAAAAGTAGTTTAAAAATTTTTATTAAATTGAAGAGAAGAAAGAAGAAGCAATAAAGACTTGAAATGGTTATTATTTGATCTCAAAAAGGGCAAGAATTCTACACAGAACAATGAGATTAATGGTACATGATTTATGGGATGCGCCCAGCACAATCATACAAAGACCACCTCCATTATGTGGATTTAGGAAAAAGAAGAAGAACAAAAAGAAAAGGTAAAAAGCAGAAGCTTTATGTGAATGACATGTCGGCTCCCTGAATCTCAACACCAATAACCAACAACATTTAAGCAAAACTGTATATGCCCCACAGTGACCGTAACTGCGACTTTCAGTCTGCTTCCCATTTGTCAATATTGCCTAAGCAACCACACTGTTCCAGTATAGCTCGGTACATCTTAAAGCAAACAAACACATCACCTCGTGTTGCAAAATAGCCGCATAGAGGAGCATGCTTGTTGCAATCGCTTCGTCAGTAAAAAAACAATGCTTTCATGTAAGGCTACCTCTCTCCGAGTATATCTACTTCTACGTGATTACTCTGCTTTTCACAATAAAGTGCCTGGCAGAGGGTTCAATGAACCACCTTGAAGCTGTCTTTCTACCGATCCACTCTCGAACGGCACGCGGGAAAAACGAGCACTTAAATTTTTCTTTGCGGACCCTGATTTCTCTTATTTTATCGTGATGATCTTTTCTCCCTATGTAGGTGGGTGCCAGCAGAATGTCTTCGTAATGGGATGGGAAAACTGGTGTTTGAAATTTCATGAGAAGATCCCGTCGCAACGAAAAAGGCGTTTGTTTTAATGATTGCCACTCCAATTCACGTATCATGTCTGTGACACTATCTACCCTATTTCGCGATAATACAAAACGAGCTGCCCTTCTTTGTACTTTTTCGAAGTCATCCGTCAGTCCCACCGATGCGGATCCCACACCGCACAGCAATACTCCAAAACAGGGTCTCTTTAGTAGACCTGTTGCACATTCTAAATGTTCCGCCAATGAATCGCCGTCTTTGGTTTTCTCTACCTACAACATTATCTACGTGATCGTTCCAATTTAAGTTATTCATTGGGGAATGCCGGATATCACTTCTGTTCTACTCGATGACTTTCCGTGTATTACTACGAGCTGTGTCCTTTCTGAGAGTAAATCACAAATCCAGTGGCACAACTGAGACGATATTCCATAGGCACGTAATTTGGTTAGAAGACGCTTGTGAGAAACGGTGTCAAAAGCCTTGTGGAAATCTAAATATATGAAATCAATTTGACATCCCCTGTCGATATCACTCATTGCCTCAAGAGTATAAAGAGCTAGTTGTGTTTCGCAAGAACGATATTTTCTGAATTCGTGTCAATAAATCGTTTACTTCGAGGTACTCATAATGTTCGGACACAGAATATGTTCCAAAACCCTCCTGCAAATCGCCGACAGTGATATGGGCCTGTAATTCAGCAGATTACTTCTACTTCCGTTTTTGGGTATTGGAGCGACTTGAGCAATTTTCCAGTCTTTAGGTACGGATCTCTCTGTGAGCGAGCGGTTCTATATAATTGCTAAATATGGAGCTACTGTATCAGCATACTCTGAGAGGAGCCTGTCTGGTATACAATCTGGATGGGAGGCCTTCCTGTTTTGTTACACCGAGGATACCTACTTCTGTGTTTCTCATCTTGGCACGTAATCTCCATCCCGTTCTATGGCCTTCCTCCAGCGCGAAACAAGAGTTTGTATACCCTGTCGGTATCAATCTTCGTCCTGGTGACGGAGCCAGTGCTTCACTCCGTGAATCACCTCCTCATCGTCCTCAAAATGTCTACCAACTGCCGAGTCGTAACGCGCCTGTCCTCGCGGATGACAACATCAGCTCGCTCCAACAGGTTCAGGTGTGACAGCCGTAGATGGTCTCCCCGACCGCTGCAAACCGTGGAGCTCCGCCGAACCGCCTGCTGATGCTCTCACCCTCCGTGCCCAGTGACTAACTGTATTTCTGTCGACAGCATATGCTCAATAGACTTTGCACAAGCGTTTGTGAGTACTTTCTCTGCAGTGATAAATTCAATGACGACACATTGCTTGTAACGTATATCACCCACAGACGCCATTTGGAAACTGTACTGCAGCTACGTTATCTGTCGGAAGTGACGGAAACTTTGCGCGCTCACTCAGGACACTTCAAAAAATACATACGTAAAGTTTCGCACTCGTAGCGTTGTTTTCGGCTGAGCAAAAAAATACAGTGCATTACCTTCTGGGTAACCCTCGTATTTTATAATGTTTTGAATTTTCCGCTTGTCTATCGACCTTTTCTTCAATCTCATGCATACCTTCTACAGTTATTTCTGGCCACCAGCTTCTTGCAGGTAGTTCCAAACAGCCTGTGTCTTCAGACCCTTTCATAACATTTTTCACTGAGGAACTATGCTCAAAGATTTAAACAAAGTATTTGCTACAACAGGAATTAATGTCTCGCGTCAAAGGCAGACACATGGAAGACACATCAAAGTTCCCCGCCCTGAAATAGGGGTGGGGCTTTCACAAAGGACTAAGTCTAAAGTAAGAGTTCACTAAACTGAAGCCGGCCGCGGTGGTCTCGCGGTTCTAGGCGCGCAGTCCGGAACCGCGCGACTGCTACGGTCGCAGGTTCAAATCCTGCCTCGGGCATGGATGTGTGTGATGTCCTTAGGTTAGTTAGGTTTAAGTAGTTCTAAGTTCTAGGGGACTGATGACCACAGCTGTTAAGTCCCATAGTGCTCAGAGCCATTTGAACCATTTGAACTAAACTGAACGAAAGGACCAGCGAACGTTCGATCACTGTTCCTTTCAGGTCGGTCTCGTTCCCACCACGGTCTAGTTCTTCTTCGGGGGGCCACTCATTCTTCGTTCCAGTTCCGTCGTTCTTTGCTAGGTACCGAGTTGTTGTTCTTTCCATTCATAGCATTCGCCCGGCCTTGTTCAATTTCATACCGTTGAGCATTTACTACCGGTAATTTATATCATAATTATAATAATATATTAAAATTAATACAAGAAATTCCAGTCTAAAGGAATTCAAATTTTAATATGCTAGTCGTGTTTGTGTAAAGAAAAAGTGCCTCTAATTTCGCTTTTAGCTTTCACAGATGATTTCTGTCCAGTCGCATTACCTAGAGACCATTCCACTGTGTTCCATTCACTCAGCTCACCAACTCTTTTAGTTGGAAGTTCGAAAATCTTTGTTCCTACTTGAGCGGGACGTATATGTGACATATTTCTAACACACACACACTCACACACACACACACACACACACACACACACACACACACACACACACAGTCTTCCATGTAGAATAAAATAATACTAACCATAATACTCCTGGTCGTTAATTGTCAATGATTTTCGCTGCGCTTGCAGATAACAAACTGTGAAAGAAAAATAGGTGTAACCCAAAATACAGAAAACCACAAACACCAGTTATGGTAACAAGACATATATATAAAATTTTCGTCTGTTTTGACATTTGTGAATACTTTTTTTTAAAGTGAAATTTCTATATTCACAGTTGGCAAAGATCAGTTTTCCTGTTATTTAACAGAAAATAAAACTAAAATTCCCACTGACGACGCTATAAATTCAGCGCAATACATCTGGGTAAAACGAGGAAGGAATCGGATCCTATCCAAAAAGAAGTGTATTTGTAAGCAATTGAAGTTACAAGATTGAGCATCAATGTGACGAATAAATGTTAAATGCGTGACAGAATACTATGATTTCTGTTGCTGTTTCATTATTGGGTTGGATTGGGCTGTTTTGGGGGAGGAGACCTGACAGCAAGGTTATCGGTCTCATTGGATTAGGGAAGGACGGGGAAGGAAGTCGGCCGTGCCCTTTCAGAAGAACCGGCATTTGCCTGGAGCGATTTAGGGAAATCACGGAAAACCTAAATCAGGATAGCCGGACACGGGATTGAACCGTCGTCCTCCCGAATGGGAGTCCCGCCATCTTGCTCTGTGTTTCGTTATAAGAAGTTTTCTGTTGGAAAAAGGATACTAACTGTCTTGTGCATACTGCAGTGTAAGGGCTTGTGTCCAGGACAGAGGAATATACATTTGCAATGGCTCATAAACTTACCTAAGCTAGCAGAAATGAAAAATTGCTTGGGAAACATTTTGAGTGATACTGTTAAAACTAATAATTGTGCACGACTGTTTTAACATCCAAAGTATTTTTGTCCATTATTTTATTAAAAAGGAAATATTATTTATATTTGTGAGTGTATGCATAAATTATTTCTTGGCAATTCAAAACGTGTGGGTACGTACAGGAAACCGCGAGAAACGTCTGATATCCAACGTAACAGATGTAAAAGTAGTGGTGCCGTACTTGGAATGGCTGCCACATTATTTTCGGGTTAAAACACCTAATAGAAAGGTATAAGTATTCTACAGGTCAGACAATGTTCACCAGCTGCTGTCTTCTCCCTTTCGAGCAAAGTACAAAACACTCCTCAACTTTTCTGACAAACTACCAGTAATGAGATGCACAGTGGCTCAAATAGCCTTCTCCGTGGCATCCAAGTAGTGTTCGTCACATTTTAAACGCCTGTGAGTCTGTATGTGAATAAGTCACAACTCCAGTCACTAATAGCTAACAAATACCTGGTATCTGCAGTGCAATAAGAAATGAAACAAAAGTATCTCCCAAGTTAGCGCGTTAAGAAAGAAAAAAAAATGAAACAATCCTCCAAGAATATACTGCAAAGCGGCCGTGAAAAAACTACAAAAAAAGAAAGATTTACAAAACACTTGTGTGACTTGCCCTGGAATACAGCTTCAGCGTATGAGACACATATGTGGTTGGACAACAAAGGACATTGGCCGTCACCAAGAGTGATTGATTGAGAGACTTGTTCCACTTGCGACAGAGTCTTGTGCAAGTGCTGAAAAATCCAGCTATGCAGGCAACAGATGAAAGACACCTCACGTGTCACTGTTCTACCGTCCAGTCCTTACCAAGAAAGAGCTAAGAAATATTTAATTAATATAGAATTCAAGCGCAGACTCGAATTTTAGAAGTGATTACAAACCAAACGACTGTAATCACGGGTTGTCTACTTAAACAATGAACTAGCAGTTTTTAGAGCCAAATTTTACCTACAACAGTAATTTTTCCTGTGATGTCAAACCAACCGACATGTTGCCAAGGAAGATGACCAATAATGAGAAGATCTGCATAATTTTTAGACATCTGGAAATCAATTTTGTAAAATAGTCCTAAGATGGCGTGTTCTTGAAAAGGAAGCCAGTGGCCACTGTGTTCAGACATTCTCCGCTGGCATACTTCTGTACAAGGAAACCTTTTCGCAGGGGACCGTTGGGTTGGTCCCACCGCAGAGTGACCAACTTAAAGCGCCTCCCCGGCAGGCTACCTGAAACGTCGCTGCCCTCCCGGTCAAGTTGGCTACAAGTAATTACTTTTTAAAACCTCTCTTACGTGAATATCTACGGCTGTTGAGTTCTTTTGAGTACTTTTTACCGTGCAGTTACTCCACAATGTGTCTACTGAAGAAAGAAAACTGAGGCACACACGCTCCCACGCCCACACCGAAGCCGTATCTAGTTATTGCGATTTTTTCAGTGCATAGTGAAGGTTGGCGTGCAAGTCGCCAACCATTTGAGTTGCAACATGTGCTGGGCTTCATTATTTTGATGTCAGATGTGTACGGGAAATTCACGATACGAATTCGGTCGCTTCTCTAGAAGATACCTGCTGTTTTGGTGATCGCTGTAACAACACGTTTTCTCAGCCAGTTCCGAGTACCAGTTTACTGATGCTTATGTGCCAAGCTACGCGCTCGTACGCTCGCGCCATCCTTCTCGTCTCAACCACTTTCACTGCTCAGTCACTGCTTATTTATTTCCTTCCAAGTAGTTCACTCTCTCGATAACTCTGGTAGTTTTTACGTAAGAGACGGAACGAATTCACATTGTTACTTTCTTGTGCGTTTTATGTATTATTTTCCTGGCGGATAGCTTTTTTGTGCGAATAGTAGTCCAGAATTGCTCTAGGTTGCGAGCTCCGTTACTGAATGGTCTATGAGACAGGCAGTTTTTGCAGGTAAACCATAACTCGTCTGAAAAATTTCAGGATGAAGTGACAGATCTGCAGGTATGCTTGTAAAAATGGTTCAAATGGCTCTGAGCGCTATGGGACTTCCGAGGTCATCAGTCCCCTAGAACTTAGAACTACTTAAACCTAACTAACCTAAGGACATCACGCACATCCATGCCCGAGGCAGGATTCGAACCTGCGACCGTAGCGGTCGCGTGGTTCCAGACTGTAGCGCCTAGAACCGCTCGGCCACCCCAGCCGGCGTGTGCTTGTAATCATCGACACAAATAACCTATCGTATCTGCAAAGTTGTTCTATATACTAATCGTACCCCACGTGTTCTTTTATTAATCTCATCACGAGTGGTGATGAAGCAATGCAGTAACTTTCTCCAGCGGTTCACAGGCCTGTAACATATATCAGTCCAAGAGGTTCTTTCAGTACCAGCTACAAGGAGTTTTAGGGTAGAGTCTATGAACACCCTCTAGAACGCTACAAATTACCATGTCAGCGAAGATAACGTCTAATAAAAATAGGTCTCATAGTGGCATATCAGTAATCTTTCCTCTCACGAGCCATCCCTGAACGGAACGAGAAAAAATAAACATTCATTAATTTTACAACAAGGCCGCAACTTACAGTGTTTACAGAGCATAGAAGTAGATGACGAAATTAAAAAGTGAGCTGGCCGGAGTGACCGAGCAGTTCTAGGCGCTACAGTCTGGAACCGCGCGACCGCTACGGTCGCAGGTTCGAATCCTGCCTCGGGCATAGATGTGTGTGATGTCCTTAGGTTAGTTAGGTTTAAGTAGGTCTAAGTTCTAGGGGACTCATGACCTCAGCAGTTAAGTCCCATAGTGCTCAGAGCCATTTGAACCATTAAAAAGTGAGTTAATCGTTACTATCCTAAATTCTTCGTGACTGTCCACTATACTTCGTAACTACAGTGGCTGACTCATCGGACTGTTAGCAAGCAGGAGGCTGCCTGCTGAATCTGTCAGTGCCGATACTGTCAGCTGTCTGCTGTCAGCTGGCTCGTGACGCTGCGGAAGCGCTGTGCCCTGATCTGGCGTGTAGTCATGGCAGGATGAGAATTTCTGTGCAACGATTACACCCACGTGATGGCTATGCATTTTTTTGGTATCGATCTGTAAAATGGGAGTAGCAAAAAAAATTAGGGAAAGTAATTTGAACTCATCCAAGAACAGCTTTTGCACCTAGCGCAACACTTATGTTTGAACGTGGAAGGAAGAATTAAGAAAGACTGTAATACGACCGCGTTGCTTGTTCAGTTACAGGAGGGTACCGGCAGCGGCAAGTGGATCTGAATGTTTCTAATTCTCAGGGAAGTACAGATACAGACTAGTTACTTACAAAATTAAAGTTCATGTCTCGCTCTGAATCTCTCCCGTAATTACTGTATAAATAGTCAGGCGGAACCTTCTTTAAATATAAAATCGATAGGTACGTATTACACTCCTTTTTAACTTACCGCCGTGCGGGATTAGCCGAGCGGTCTCAGGCGCAGCAGTCATGGACTGTGCGGCTGATCCCGGCGGAGGTTCGAGTCCTCCCTCGGGTAAGGGTGTGTGTGTTTGTCCTAAGGATAATTTAGGTTAAGTAGTGTATAAGCTTAGGGGCTGATGACCTTAGTAGTTAAGTCCCATAAGATTTCACACGCATTTGAACATTTTTTTTAACTTACCCTTCCAAGTGCAAACATAATAATTGTAATAAATTAAAACCTATTTCTAATACATTCTAACCTTTCTTTTTAAGTCATATATTGAGTAGGACGTTTACAAGGGAAAATAAAAACTTGGAATGCCAATAGAATTGTGTAACGCAACCATAATATTGTTCTGAATCACTATCAACCACGAGACTAAACTACTAGCAAATGTAGACTAGAATGGTGAAAAAGACTGACACAGTATTTCACTTGAGGATAAACAACAGAAAGACGAAGACATTGAGCAGCAAGATTCAAAATAGGGACTTGCAGACTTCTAAAATAAGTGTAGAAATTTTGCAGTTTCCGTAATAAAATGGTCGTGCAACACACAGAGAAAGTTCATTTAGCAAATGATATCTGTTTGTATCAAACGCATATCCACACCACACCTTCATTCTCTACCACACACACACACACACACACACGATCATAATCGAAGAATACACATATCCTAAAAATTCACTAAACCAACAAAAAGTTAAGACTAGAATATATTAGAAGTTTAACATACATCATGGAAACCGAAACGTGCATTGAAGAGACAGTGCAGTTTATAACGCTCTTTCTTCATAAAACATAGGAATAAATGTTTTATATTTCGTCACTCACCACACAAGATCGATTCCAGAGGATAGTAAACTGCAGTAAATACAGTTAGGTATTGCACAAGTTCATGTACACAACGTAGAACTTACATGACAGACTCTTTTTACAGGCATTGTATAAAGGAAACAAATTCATGCTTTTGCGGGTGTCAAAGCTGCAGTAAAAATGTTCTTCCTCTTTTTACTGTGCCTTTGTCGCGCTCCAGTGCCGGATCGGCGTGGCTATGAATGGACTTTACATGGTTAATTTAGGGGATAGCCGGAAGCCTTTCCTGTCGCCACCCTGTCGCAAGTCCTGCAAATAAATGATATCATAAATAAAATGTGGAGGTTCTCATCCTACACAACAGAAACAAAAAAGATGTGGATGGAACAGCTGCGTATATCAAATCATGTAGGTTATTTGATAGTAATCACACACACAGGCGTGTATTTAATAGTTAGTTGCATAGGAATTTAATAGATCAATATATGTATACAGTATTTTGTAAATTATTAACATACATTTATCACTGAAGAAACACATCTCTGAACTATGCGCACTGCTGTTCCATACAACAAACTAATCTTCTAAACACCAATAAACATGTCTTTCACTGAAAGACAGTGATTGATTGCTTCAGTTACACAAAAAATAGCAATTTTTTTGCTATTAGATGAATGAGTCCTACTGTTGAAAATAATGCATTCTTCTACAATTAATCTCCAAAGTATTTCACAGCTTGCACATCCTAAAACAAGTTTCAGTTAAATTCATTGGCTTTCCTTTCTTTTTTTGCCTCTCTTTCTCTTCCAGAACACTCACCTTTTTTTTAAATATCTTGTACTATCTTTCCCACACAAAATTTACCCCTTGCGACAGCATAACGTCCTTGATTAGGCACAGATGGTAATACAGTTTAAAATCATTTCTAAGTTACATAGATTTCTTAAGCTGTAATTAAAGCTGAAAACACCTTTTCAGCTTTACTAATTATTGACATTTGTGTATGGGTAAGGTTTGCTTTATTCCCATGGTTAGTTTTTTTTTTTTAATAATTCATTGCGTAAAAATCGTAATAGAACCTAAAAGCGGCGAAGCATACGTCTCTGTTTTGACCTCGGAGCTCAGTCTACCTTTACTTGTATTTGATCACAGTGAAAGAGTCAATTTGTTAAAGGAGATGGTTCAAATGGCTCTGAGCGCTATGGGACTTCTGAGGTCATCAAGCATGTTATTATGCTAGTAAGAAACTGCTAGTTCAAATGGTTCAAATGGCTCTGAGCGCTATGGGACTTAACATCTGTGGTCATCAGTCCCCTAGAACTTAGAACTACTTAAACCTAACTAACCTAAGGACATCACGCACATCCATACCCGAGGCAGGATTCGAACGTTCGACCATAGTGGTGACGCGGTTCCAGACTGCGCCTAGAACCACTCGGCCACACCGGCGTTAAAGGAGTAAAATACAACTGTTTTTGACATTATGTGCTTCTTAGAAGGGAGAAACAATATGGATATGGTACAATGGCTCTAAATATTTTCTGAAGTATTTGTGAATACACTTTTTCTCTGTCAAAAAAATATCGATGTTTTGAAACGTCTGGAGGAAGCTTCTCCTATTCTCTCACTTCTCAATAGTTTACCAGACAAACTTGGTCAAGAACCTCTTTAATGACTTTATATCAGCTCATTAATAAACTCTACCATTGCTAGTTGCTTAATTCTGATACTGTATTCAGACTTTCGAATCATCTATTGTCTCACAAACTTGCTTAAATCGTTCGGCACAGCAGTAACCGAAGCATTGTTGTGTTGACGTTGTGAACACAACAGTGAAATCACCCTTGCTCTCTGTTCCGTTGGTGCTCAGTGTTAGTCGCTCTTAAGAGTGCCGCTGCTGCCTGACCAGCTGCCAGCTACCAGCTAGCAGCAGGGCACGGGCAGCAGGAGCTGGTCCCGTCACTCACCTGCCGTGTATAACGGCGTGTAACGGGCCCCACAGCCGGCCGTCGCTTCCCACGGAACTGCCGCGCCGCGGAATACGACACCGGTTTCTCTTGCGCAGGGCCGGAAGAAAGCGCACAGGTGCCCACGTTCTACGAAGCGGAAGCGGCGCTAAGGACTAAGTACCGACCGCTGTCGAGAAGCATGCGTGCGACAGGAACGTAGCAGCGAGTCTAATATGCTTCGCCACGAACTGCGTGGTAGAGTTGTACGCGGCGTTCTAAAAACAATTTCACAAATGAAGTCACGTCAGCATTGTAACTCTGACTGACTTGAAGAGGTCAGAGCGACGTAAATGCGCTGAAGAGCCAAAGAAACTGGTACACCTGCTTAATATCGTGTAGGATCCCCGTGACCACGCAAAAGTGCCTCAACACAACGCTGGCACGAACTCGACTAATGTCTGAAGTAGTGCTGGAGGGAACTGGCACCACGAGTCTTGCAGGGCTGTCCATAAATCCGTAAGAGTACGAGGGGGTGGAGATCTCTTCTGAACAGCGCGTTGAAGGCATCCTAGCTATGCCAGCGGAAGTGTTTAAAGTCAGAAGAGCGTTCCTGGGGCCACTCTGTAGCAATTCCCCACATGTGGGGTGTCGCAGTGTCTACTGGAATTGCTCACGTCCGTCTGAATGCACAGTGGACATGAATGGATGCAAGTGATTAGACAGGATCGTATCTAGATGTATCGAGGGTTCCATATCAGTCCAACTGCACATGCCCCACATCATTAGAGAGCCTCCAGCAGCCAGAACACTCCCCTGCTGACGTACAGGGTCCATGGATTGACGAGGTTGTCTCCATAACCGTACACGTCCATCCGCTCGATACAATTTGAAACGAGACTCGTCCGACCAGGCAACACGTTTCCAGTCATCAACACTGCCCAGGCGAGGCGTAAGGTTTTGTGTCGTTCAGTGATCAAGGGTACACGAGTGGGTTTCCGGCTCCGAAAGCCCATGTCGATGAGTTTTCGTTGACTGATTCGCACTTGTCGATGGCCCAGCATTGAAATCTACAGCAATTTGCGGAAGGGTTGCGCTTCTTTCCCGTTGAACGATTCTCTTCAGTCGTCGTTGATCTCGTTCTTGCAGGATCTTTTTCCGGCCGCAGCGATGTCGGAGATTTGATGTTTTACCGGATTCCTGATGTTCACAATACACTCGTGAAATGGTCATACAGCAAAATCCCCACTTCACCGCTACCTCGTAGGGGCCTTGTCCCTTCGCTCGTCTGCCGACTGTAACACAACATTCAAACTCACTTAAATCTTGATAACCTACCATTGCAGGAACAGTAACCGATCCAACATCTGCACCAGACACTTGTTGTCTTATATAGACGTTGCCGACGGCAGCGCAGTATTCTGCCCGTTCACGCGTACATATATCTATATTTGAATAGGCACGCTTGTACCAGTTTCTTTGGCGCTTCAGTGTATATTCTCATGTCTTAAGTGCACTGATACAACCCCAAAAATATATCAAATTCTGTGGGTATCTACAGTTACATCTACATGATTACTCTCCAATCCACGCTTAATTGTTTGGCAGAGGGTTCATGGAACCAGTTGCAGTCTATTTCTCGACCGTTATCCTCGCGAACAGCACGAGGATATAATGAACACCGAAATTTTTCCGTGCGGGCTGTGCTTTGTCCTATTTTATTATGATGGCCATTCCTCCCTAGCCTCTCGTGGGTGAAAGTTAGCATAATATTTTGTCACTCGGGGACTAAAGTTAGCAATTAAAATTTAATGAAAAGATTCAGAACGAAAAGGGGAAACACCATTGTTTTAATGATTGCTACCCGATCTCGTCTGTGTTATCCGTGACGCTCTCTCCCTGCTTCGCTATAATACAAATCGAACTGCTCTTCTTTGACTTTTTCGACGTCGTCTGTCAATCCTATCTCGTAAGGCCCCATGCCCTGCAGCGATACTCCGGAAGATGGTGGACGAGAGTAATGTAAACTGGTGACACAGCATCGTAATCTGAATAGCATAGGCACTGCAATATCTTATTTATCTGCCGATACCGGACAAGCGCCTTTCAAGTACAACATCTGACCTGTACGGGAATATACATAATGGATGTACGAGTACAGGTCCTAGATGCATGGGTGACGACGTATGGAAGTTTGTGTCAGGCCGTGAGTCGTGCACGGATAGCCTCCTGGTAAGGCGACCGGTAGCGATAAGCGGGAAATCCTGGTTTGAGTCCCGCTCCGGCACAAATTAACATTGTCGTCATTCCATTCTACGGTTGATGGTAGTCATTATTCGCAGTTGCGATTTGATGTGGATGATACAGCAGGTGCACTATGTACCAGGAACTTCGTTATAGGATGATTTCGGTTCACCACCGCAGCTCGCACAATGCGTCAGTTTTGACGGGCGTCTCTACTATGCAGACGAAAAGAGCCTGGTCTACAGGGCTGGGAGTGTTCCACAGACCACTGTTGAAAGCAGCGACACATCACCGATTGTGTTCAGAATGTGCAGCATTAGGTCGATTCGATTCGTCCATCCTACTTCCCCTGCGCTCACAATACAACCCTGTTCAAATGGCTGAAGCAGTTCAATAGGAGTATGGTGGTGGGTCGACTGGGTATGGTTGTACCCTAAGAATGAATGTTGCAAATACTGTTCATTTCTAAATTCAGCGCATTTACCGCCTGGAGAGTCAAAACAGAGGGCGCACAGGCAGGCTTCCTGAGCGCCGATAGCCCTGAATCACTAACACTGCAATCCGTCAGTATGCACATATCATACAGTGGCGCCAGTGAACACAGTCCTTGTGGGTGTGGCATTTTTTTCCCGTAAGTATATAGAGGGTGTGAAACCTGGTAGTCAAGAGAAGGCAGGACTCGGTTACGATTGTGGACGGGGCCGTAATCACTTACTATTGGTTGCCTTTTTCAATTACACACATTTATTTTTAAAACGGTAATTCCAGACTCAACAATAAATAAAAAAATACCACACGTTATTAATGAAGGAATAAACAACTGTGTAAATAATAGTGTTTTCAGTGCGTTACAATTCGCCAAATCATCATAAAATATAGATACAGATAACGTTAAAAAAAAAAGCCACTGTGATCGCGGCTGAAGGCCTTACACGCCAATAATTGCAATAAGTTAAGAATGTTTAAGAACTCGCTGCAATTACAGCTTACAGGTATTGAAATATTGAAAGGTAAGTGGCCACAAACACAGCAGAAGGTATACGCCAGGAATGGCAGTAAATAGGGTTTTAAGGCTTACTGCTAAAATATAAATATAAAATTATTTTTGTAAGCAAGTGACCACAATCACGTCTGAAGGCCTTACACGCCAGGAACGGTAATTATATAAAAAATTTAGAAACCTGCTGAAAAACAGCAAATGCAAGCAAAGGTTAAGTAAAAGAAACAAGCAACTGACCACCAACCAGGTGAAATAAGATGATGGTAACTTTGTAACCCAACCCTTACATTGCTAGAGTTATTCTAGAAGGTGGCCGGAACTATTAACTTAGACATACATAACCCCAGCATTACAAGGTATGATAATAAATAATACAATAATAAAACACAAGGACCAGTCACAGACAGTGCTCCAGGAATCGACCTCTGAGAAGGTCGGGCAACAAACACTTTCGCGAGCGATGAGACAGGCAGCCACAGTTCCATTCACTTCACAAGATGGTAACTCAGACTAATGATAATCTTGCTGAAGCTGCGTGACGTCCGATAAACCAAATGCAACAATGGAACAATACGCCAAAGCTGGAACCGGTGGTCTGCACTACATCCCCAGAATACAGTGTTGGAACGAGAAAGGAACCACTACCAGATTTCCGTCCGATTCTACAAACCCGAAAATCTGAACAAATAAGTCACAGTACAGAACACCAGACAAACTAACAGTAACTAAAACCTAACTCGATTTTCGTGTGAGGCAAAACTGAAATGTAATCAGCCAGAATCAACAACCACACGTCATTGCGGAAACAATCGCAAAGAGAGCCAAACCCAAGTACCAAATGAGTGACATCAAATTCATTTGGCACACAGACGCACACTGAACTCAGCTGTGACAGCTCTGACGACAATTGGCAGAATGAAACAAATCTCTTCACAGCTTTATTAATTCACAGTTGAGTAACCACACTGTCTAATCACTGAGTCAAGTACTTTTAACACAGTACAGCCTTCAAGTACTAAGCGTTATGCAGATCCACCAAACTGCACATGCCAGTGCGATGATAATCTGTCACATCATCACATATGTACTACGGGGTCCACACCGGTGGCTGACTCCACTCTACTTGGATTGAAATGCACTCATCTTAAAGCTTCCTGGATCCGGTTTACGACGAGGTGCACCCTCGTGACCACAGCCCTTCCATCCGACAGTCCATGCGTGCCGCCAGCAGTCCCGGAGTGTTCGCGCACTGCGCGGACCTGGCTTCTCTTGAGCTCCCAACCGAACTCCACCACTCACACGACCTGGAGAAACAACAACGTCACCCCAAAGATAGGGCAACAGTTCCTACATATCGATAACTGCCGCTGCTGCCACTAGCGGACAGGAACGCTTGCGAAACCGACTCGCGCCAGTCAACATGAGAAGAAGACAAACAACAACTCGGGACCTTTGCCTTTCGCGGGCAAGTGCTCTACCAACTGAGCTACCCAAGCACGGTCGGGCACACAGTTTTAATCTGCCAGGAAGTTTCATATCAGCGCACACTCTGCTGTAGAGTGAAAATCTCATTCTGGAAACATTCCCCAGGTTGTGCCTAAGCCATGTCTCCGCAATATCCTTTCTTTCAGGAGTGCTAGTTCTGCAAGGTTCGCAGGAGAGCTTCTGTAAAGTTTGAAAGGTAGGAGACGAGGTACTGGCAGAAGTAAAGCTGTGAGGAAGGGGGCGTGAGTCGTGCTTGGGTAGTTCAGTCGGTAGAGCACTTGCCCTCGAAAGGCAAAGGTCCCGAGTTCGAGTCTCGGTCCGGCACATAGTTTTAATCTGCCAGGAAGTTCCTTATTCTGTGACATTTTGCAATGTGCTTCACACCTCCAGAGCGAACTGGTCAACAACAGTGTTCTGTCATGTGGGGCTGCATCAGCAGGGGAAAGTACATCACCTATATACAGAATGAAAACGGCGTTTCTCCTGACTACTTTGTGCGGAGGCGCCGAAATGGTGATCATTTGCATATACAGGCTGCAGTACGCTCCATGCCTATTAGACGCTTGTCGCACGCAGCCTTCACAGTATTGCAGTTTTAATGGCGAGCAGTGTAGACGTTCCTTGTACCGTTTCCGTTCGTGACACAGCTGGGACGCAGCTGAAGAACGCGGGCCGATGCGCCTGCACGTGCAACTGGGCTTAATGCGGCGCTAACAGGCGCCGCCCCCGGCCTGCCTGCCGTGACGTGGCTGGGCTAATCCGGTGGATTACCGCCGCGGGGCGCAATCTGGCGGCGCCGCGCCTAACGTAACGCGATTCCCTGAAATTATCAGCGCCCGCGGGCGCCAGGGACACCTGCTGCGCTGGCTAGCAGCGCCAAGAGTCGCTCTCTTCTCTTTCTAGAATGGGCCCCTCGAACAGAAACACCCTGTGTGAATTACAGTTAAAGCAATTACAACCCTCGGTCACCAAATTTAAGTCTTTTGACCAGGTTTCGGCAGTGAACCTTTTTTGCTCGCAGTCTCTACCCTCCCGAAGAGCATTCCTTGTGGATCAACTAGCCAATAAAAAGTAAATGTCCTGCGGTTACCAGGCTGCAGCAAGCCTTTCTCTTTGGTGCCACTTCGGTGTCACGACTGTCAGTTTCGCTGCTTATTTCATCAATTGACTTCTCATTTGGCCTCGCGAGATTGAGAGGACACCTTCCAAGACATTTCCAACATGCGAAAATCTGAGGTGGTAGTTTCGCCGATTCATTGCAGATTTCATTAAGGTTGTTCCACGAGTCTCCGGTATCAACGACTGGCCCGGAATAGACGTAAGGAACAGCTTGAGTTGATCAAAATGGTTCAAATGGCTCTGAGCACTATGGGACTTAACTTCTAAGGTCATCAGTCCCCTAGAACTTAGAACTACTTAAGCCTAACTAACCTAAGGACGTCACACACATCCATGCCCGAGGCAGGATTCGAACCTGCGACAGTTGCAATTGCGCGGTTCCAGACTGTAGCGCTTAGAACCGCTCGGCCACCCCGGCTGGCTGAGTTGATCACCATCTAGGTGTTGTCACTGTGGTAGAATCAATTCTCAAAACTGATATACATTGTGTTGGTTATACGTTACAGGCTAGAACACTGCTCTTATGGCTCAGTCGGCACAACACTGTCTGAAGTGGGGCAGGTGTCCCAGTTAAACCCTAGCCAGTTTTAACTAGTTCCACATAATCAGCACTGGACATCCTGTGCCATGGGTAAAAGAAATCCATCTCAAGAAATGCAGGAGCTTATCGATGCGTCTATATTATTAGAAAAGGAGCTTTGTTTTATGTGCCAAATAATTTGAGAACGGATATGTCTTGGTCAAAAAATGAACTCGGTGAGGGATGGTTTGCACCGTGCTGTTCTAGAGTCCAGTATAGAAGCTATAGTCATCCAGGCCGGTTAAGTGGTTAACGCCAATCCGAGATAGTTCTGTCCTTCACCACTTCCCACTTTCCTCCACTTATCAGTCACATCTCTGGGCTACGAGACCTCTAAGACCCTCCGAATTTAGACTGTGAAAGGGGAAATTAATTAAACTCCCATTCTGCCTTGGTCTAAGGCTAGCGTCTTTGACTAGTAATTGTCCTAGGTTCCAAGTTCGAACCTCACTTAAATTCTGAATAAAAGTCGTGAGCAATGGCGCCCAACGATTTCCAGCATAAGAAGTTCTGCCAACAGCCTTGTCAAAGAGGGAAACGGAGCGGACGGAGGTTCAGGGTACTGTCTTGTTTTCGGGGTGGGAAACTGTCCCTATAAGGCCGACGATTCAACAATGATAAGTGGCATGAGGATTCAGAAGACAATGGAAACCACTGCGTTAAAAACACATAATGCGAATCCACAGGACATGTAGCCTGTAATTGGAAAAGTGTCGTGATTATCTCTCCATTGGCAAAAGATTCCTGGCTATTCCCCTATTCGACCTCAGGGAGGGTACTGCCAAGGGGGAGGTAACCATGTACAAAAGATTCGATAACCAACAAAAGAATAACCTTCTACGAGTCGGGGCGTCGAATGTCAGAAGTTTGAACATGGTAGGGGAGATAGAAAGTCTGAGATGGGAAATGCTAATACTCAGTCTGGATACAGGGCGGCTAGTGGAGCGAAATGGAAAGAAGTCAAGGATTTCTGAGCAGACAAGAAAACAGCAATATCAACAGCAGCAGAAAATGTTATAACGGGAGCAGGATTCCTCATGAATAGGTAGATAGGGCAGAGATCGAGTTACTGTGAACTGTTCAGCAGTGGGGTTGTTCTCATCAGAATAGACAGAGACCAAGACCGACAAAAATAGTTCAGGTATACTTCCCGACATCACGAGAAAAGGATGAATAGATAGAAAAGTATATGAGGATATTGAATTCATAATTCAGTACGTAAAGGGGGATGAAAATCTAATGGTCATGGGGGACTGGAATGTGGTTGTAGGGGAAGAAGGTGAAGACAGCTTTACGGGAGAAATGGGCTTGGTAATAGGAATAAGAGAGGAGAAAGACTAATTGAGATCTTCAATAAATTTCAGAAGGTAATAGCGAATACTCTGTTCAGGAAATGCAAGAGGATGAGGTACACTTGGAAAAAGACGGTACATACAGGAAGATTTCACAGATTCCGAAATCAGATATAGAATTGTAAGGCATAACCAGGAATAGATGCAGACTCATTTTACAATTTAATAATTTAAGAGACTAGTCAGGAAGGGTCAATGTACAAAGAAGTGGGGTACGGAAGTACTAAGGAATGAAGAGATACGCTTGAAATTCTCTGAGGTTATAGATGCTGCGATAACGAAGAGCTCAGCAGGCAGTTCGTCGAAGAGCAATCACAGAAGTTGGAAAGAAAAACATAGGTATAAGGAAGGCAACTGTGAAGAAACCATGGGTAACAGAAGAAATATTTCGGTTGATCGACGAAAGAAGACAGCACACAAGTCACACAGGAATGAAATAAATACGAAGTGCTGGAAAGCTAAGGTGAAATGGTTGCATGTGAAACGTGAAAAAACTGAAAAAGAAACGATTCTCGGAAGGACTAAATTAGCGTAGGCCTACAGAAAAATGAATACAGCCGTCAGTGAAATTAAAGGCAAGGGCCGTAACATTAATAGTACAGAAAAATGAATACAGCCTTCGGTGAAATTAAAGTACCGAAAAATGAATACAGCCTTCGTTGAAATTAAAGGCAAGGGCTGTAACATTAATAGTGCAATGAGAATTCCACTGTTAAATGCGAAAGAGATAGCGTATGGATAGAAAGAGTAAATTGTAGGCCTCTATGAGAGGTAGGAATTATCTGATGACGTGATAGAAGAAATAAAAGGAGTCGACAGGGAACAGATAAGGGATCCAGTATTAGAATGAGAATTTAATAGAGCTTTGGAAGACTTAAGATCAAATAGGGCGAAAGGAACAGATAACACTCCATCGTAATTTCTAAAATCATTGGAAGAAATGGCAACGACTGTTCACGTTGGTGTGCAGAATGTATGACATTGGCACTACACTAAGAGACTTTCATCCACACAATTCCGAAGATTGGGAGAGCCGACAAGTGCAAGTGAGAGAATTATCGCACAATCAGCTTAACAGCTCATACATCAATTTGCTAACATGTACGATACACAGAAGAATGGAGAAGAAAATTGAGAATCTGTTAAATGACGATCAGTTTGGCTTTAGGAAAAGTAAACTCACCAGAGAAGCAGTTCCCACGTTGGGGTTGATACTGGAAGCAAGACTGAAGATAAATCAAAACATGTTCATAGGATCTGTCGCACTGGAAGAAGCATTCGACAGTGTAAAATAGTGCAAGATATTCGAAATATCGAGGAAAATAAGGGTGAGATAAGGGGAATTATGGGTAATATATAATACGCACAAGAACCAGGAAGGAGTAATAAGACTAGAAGACAAAGAACGAAGGGCTCACATTAAAAAGGGTGTAAGACAGTAATGTAGTCTTTCGCTCCTACTGTTCATTCTGTACATCGAAGAAGCGATGACAGAACTAAGAGAAAGTTGCAAGAGTGGAATTAAAATTCAAGGTGAAAGGATATC
Source organism: Schistocerca piceifrons (assembly GCF_021461385.2). NCBI lineage: Eukaryota > Metazoa > Arthropoda > Insecta > Orthoptera > Acrididae > Schistocerca > Schistocerca piceifrons. Next base: position 852,018,908 of record NC_060138.1, read on the forward strand.
AACGATAAGATTCACTGATGAGATTGCTATCCTCAGTGGAAATGAAGTAGAATTACAGGATCTGTTCCACGGAGTGAACATCCTAGTGAGTACAGAAGATCGATTGAGAGTAAATCGAAGAAAGATGAAAGTAATGAGAATATGATGTGTATGTTAAATTAAAGTTGTAAGATGCCAAGAACTATGCCCCTTACATGAAGTCATTAAAGATCACCGAACTCATGTTGAGTAAACAGTAGGGCTGAACAAAACTGACTGACAAGGCACAATGCATCTTGCGGAGGGTATAGTATGGACATATTGGAATAATTAATGTTGGGTAATGGTTTTAAAGTAATTCACATGACATGAAAACTTTATGGAAACACGTCTACTTACTGGAGGCTAGTTTATCCCAGGGAAGTATGCAGAGTTGGCTGCAGCCAGGTGGCGGCGCGAGGCTGGGAATCGGCGAAGGGAAGCGATAATAGGTAGCTTAGAGCGGCTCAAACCCTGAGAAAGCAGTAAAAGGGCGCGGCCTCCAGCTGCCTGAAGATGAGTGACAGTGAGGGGGTGGTTGACCCCATGCTGGTGTACCGGAAAGCAGACGGAGAACTTGTATGGCTCTTGATAAATGTCCGTTGTCCTGTTTTCAGTGAAACATGCGAGAAAGCCGTGCAGAGCTATGGTGGACCGTTCAACAGAGGCCGAAATATGCGTGTTCGTGACTATAGCAACTTCACGCTGAATTCACGGTCCGCAGAGTCTGAAGTAAATCAGTTGAAGAGCGACAGAATGAAATACGCCAGCCTCCGATGGGAACGTAGGACCAAGGAATTTGAAGTACTCTCCTGGGAGTCAGAATTTCGGAAAAATTGATGTTTTATGTAAATGCTAACCTTGATGGGTTGTCTGGGAGGAGCTAAATACCAGAAGTTGAGAGGAAGGGAAATTTTGTGGGAATTTGTTCACTTCCCAGAGCAGGCATAATTAACGCAATTGGCGTAAGTCATTTTTCTGGAGGGGAAAGCGAGGCGAAGAGCAGACTGGCAGAAGTCTCTGTAGAGGTCTTCCATTCCCAGTTTGCCTAGAGTGTGGATGTGGTGTTCTTTACCCAGCTTGCCTGAGAGAGAGTAAGCATCTCTGCAGTTTATGACTTCGCAAACGGAATGATTGAGTTTGGAGATAGAAAGTTTTCGTTCAGCTATGTACTGAGCAAGATAGCTAGGAGTGAATAGACGAGCGCAGCCTTGCAGCACCACGAGGTCGGCCGACGTCCGCACAATGACGCTGCCCCGCCATGCTGAATTCGGTGATATTGCGCCCGCTCTGGCTTGAGTTAGGCCACTGATTAATTTGTTGGATCACGCCGGCAAAGTTTCCACGAGGGTTTCATGGACCGTGTCGCACTTCGCATTATGTCTGGGTCAGTCGATAGGAGTTAATTTTGATTTATCGCGCTTTACTCCATGTAAACGCAATTTATTTCCACTGCCTGTTAGGAGAGTCATGTAATGTGATGATTGAAGGTCGTGAGTTAAAATAAATTTGTGGTAATCGACTGCATCTGTTTTCAAAAATGGTTCAAATGGCTCTGAGCACTATGGGACTTAACATCTGAGGTCATCAGTCCCCTAGAACTTACAACTACTTAAACCTAACTAACCTAAGGACATCACACACATCCATGCCCGAGGCAGGATTCGAACCTGCGACCGTAGCGGTCGCTCGGTTCCAGACTGTAGTGCCTAGGACCGCACAGCCACCACGGCCGGCATCTGTTGTCAATCAAGTAGGTGAAATCCCAAGTCACTTTCTTAATTAATTTTATGCTCAACATTTCCATCTGGTATTCAATAGCAGAATATAAGATCAATGTGCACCCATTTTTAATTAAAGGAGATCAATTCTGAATCAATTAATGTCAACACTGGCACCGCAGTTCAATCAGGAGACACAGGGCCTTATTACTTTCTTTGCGTTATCTGATATAGCGGCAGTTTTGCACTCTCTGTTCATCTGTTAGTCAATTAGCTGGGGTGAACACACGCCAAAACCAGATAAGTGACAGGTGGGATGTTACAAAGTGTGGAGATTACTGGCCTCTACGTTTTCACGCTACGTAATTCCTACTTAAACAAACGAAAATTTCAGCCCAGCATAAGCTAAGCGGCTGATCTCTGGCGTACAGTACTGCTTGATGTGGTGTATGAATTTTTCATACAAGCGGTTGCGGGTATAAAACAAGCGATTGCGAATTCTAAACCTCTTACTCGCCTCGTAGCTACTCATGTGCTCGCTCATCAGACTCCCATCCACTATAGTCCGTGTGTGCTGTACGCTGAAATCTAGCATTTTGCCTTCAAGCGTTTCATCTACCGCCTTTCGGAGCTGTTGCAGGCGACCGAGGCTCTCCGGTCAGTAGGCTGCGTAGATAATCCCATTTGTCAGTTGGGGCCTCTCCAGGCCTGACAGCCGGCCGCCCTCGCTCTGGGACTGGTCGATACAGCGGCGCGCAGCACAGCACGGCTGCATGCAGGGAGCACGCTTGCTAATCGCGGCGCCCGGGCGACAAACCGCCCGCGAGGCGTTCGTCTCCACTGGCCGCTGGGGCTGGACAGACAGTGTCTGCGACACTGCCCTGTCTCTCCCACTCATCTGACAGTATTTCGCCCTATTATCATTGTATAATTTTGAAGCTCGGACAGCAACCACAATTGCAGACTGTTATTTGCATTAATTGACCTATGTGTCCTTTGTAGAGTATTTTACACATTATGAACGAAAAAGCACGCGACCCTCTGTTGGGCGGCGCTTTTGTTATAATAATTATAACCTATCATAAGTAACAGGAGGAAATTTAGAAGTACTGTTCGCCGTCTTTTACGGGAGCCTGAAAACTACACTACTGGCCATTAAAATTGCTACACCACGAAGATGACGTGCTACAGACGCGAAATTTAACCGACAGGAGGAAGATGCTGTGATATGCAAATGATTAGTTTTTCAGAGCATTCACACAAGGTTGGCGCCAGTGGCGACACCTACAACGTGCTGACATGAGGAACGTTTCCAATCGATTTCACGTACACAAACAGCAGTTGACCGGCGTTGCCTGGTGAAACGTTGTTGTGATGCCTCGTGTAGGGAGAAGAAATGCGTACCATCACGTTTCCGACTTTGATAAAGGTCGGATTGTAGCCTATCGCGATTGCGGTTTATCGTATCGCGACATTGCTGCTCGGGTTGGTCGAGATCCAATGACTGTTAGCAGTATATGCAATCGGTGGCTTCAAGAAGGTAATACGGAACACCGTGCTGGATCCCAACGGCCTCGTATCGCTAGCAGTCGAGATGACACGCATCTTATCCGCATGGCTGTAACGGATCGTGCAGCCACGTCTCGATCCCAGATGTGCACGTTTGCAAGACAACAACTGCCTGCACGAACAGTTCGACGACGTTTGCAGCAGCATGGACTATCAGTTCGGAGACCGTGGCTCCGGTTACCCTTGACGCTGCATCACAGACAGGAACGCCTGCGATGGTGTACTTAAGGACGAACCTGGGTGCACGAATGGCAAAACGTCATTTTTTTCGAATGAATCCAGGTTCTGTTTACAACATCGTGATGGTCGCATCCGTGTTTGGCGACATCGCGGTGAACGCACTTTGCAAGCGTGTATTCGTCATCGCCATGGTGGCGTATCACCTGGCGTGATGGTATGGGGTGCCATTGGTTACACGTCTCGGTCAACTCTTGTTCGCATTGACGGCACTTTGAACAGTGGACGTTACATTTCAGATGTGACATGACCCGTGGCTCTACCCTTCATTCGATCCCTGCGAAACCCTACATTTCAGCAGGATAATGTACGACCGCGTGTTGCAGGTCCTGTACGAGCCTTTCTGGATACAGAAAATGTTCGACTGCTGCCCTGGCCAGCACATTCTCCACATCTCTCACCAATTGAAAACGTCTGGTCAATGGTGGCCGAGCAACTGGCTCGTCGCAATACGCCAGTCACTACTCTTGATGAACTGTGGTATCTTGTTGCAGCTGCATGGGTAGCTGTACCCGTACACGCCATCCAAGCTCTGTTTGGCTCAATGCCCAAGCATATCAAGGCTGTTATTACGGCTATAGCTGGCTGTTCTGGGTACTGATTTATCAGGTTCTATGTACTCAAATTGCGTGAAAATGTAATCTCATGTCAGTTCTAGTATATTTGTCCAATGAATACCCGTTATCATCTACATTTCTTCCTGCTTTAGCGATTTTAATGGCCAGTAGTGTATTTTTGTTCTCAGTCAGAAGGCGATGGAGAATAAACTGACCGTAGTTCCCAATCTGCAAGTCCGCATTCCTGTCCAGCCCACTGAAAGAAATGATTCCATTCTCTATTTGCTCAGTAGGATCAGGACTATGATTAGAAATGAAGATTTTGAATTCTAATTGGTAGATATATTTCGTAAAGTTCCACATGCACAACATTGTAATATGCGTTAATAATAAATCTCTCTATCCTAAATAGCACTATGAGCAGTTCAGAGGCGACCGCTACTTATGATAGCAAAAGAATTGCTCGCCACAAAGGTGAAAAACAATTGTCACCACTTGCCACACAGATTTGTTAACCTTATAGGCGGTACACTGACAATTACTTCAGCGAAATCTGAGCAATACAGGAAGGTGTACGGTCTTTGCTATTTCATTACCTAATTGCACCGAAAACATGAGTTTAGTTGCAGTCTGACCGTGATGTCATCTGATGCATCGCGTAGTCCGGCGTTTGACTGACGCGGATCGTACGGTGGCTGGGTGCGAAGTGAAGCCTAGTCTTGTCTCTCGGGCTGTATTTATATACTGGTGTAGTGGACAGCCAAGGGAACACCTGCTGTCATCCGCTCTATGCGCACGGCAGCAGCCTCTAAACGGCCGCTTTCTCGCACACATAATAAATGGTTCAAATGGCTCTGAGCACTATGCGACTTAACTTCTGAGGTCATCAGTCGCCTAGAACTTAGAACTAATTAAATCTAACTAACCTAAGGACATCACACACATCCATGCCCGAGGCAGGTTTCGAACCTGCGACTGTAGCGGTCGCTCGGTTCCAGACTGTAGTGCCCAGAACCGCACTGCCACTCCATCCAGCCACACATAATATTTTATATCAATATCAGTAATCAAAATAGAATTTTCTTAATTTTTGTATTAATGAAGTTGGTTAAAATCACAGAAAAAGTTTTAGCTCGCCTGCATTTAAACTTTGCCGTCTAGAATTTTTAGAACAGAACTGACAGTAGAACATGACCTCTGAACTATAAATTTGGTAGTGCAAACAGGTCGGTACTGAGATTCTCGATAACTGTCTACAGGTTTACTGGTTTTGCACTTAGATACAACTGGAGATGACTGGCGTAGATGTGGTATTTTCCGTAGGGCAAAACTGAGGCCACATCGTTGACACACAATGGAAAGAGCGTAGGACGTAACACCGAACCCTGGAGGACACATTGCTGGGGAGATGTCAGGTATGAGCGAAAGCATGTGATGTATGAGAGTGAATATCACTTCTGGCTACCATACCTGGCGTGTAAACTGGCCAAAAAGCACACCATTGTAAGACTTTAGTCGCAGCGTACACTACCCATCAGAGCTCAAGAACGTCACTTACTACGAGGAACGTTCAATAAATTTTTCTGAAACTAGGTTGATTTTATTCACGATTCGATACACCACATTATTCCCTATTCTTCTGGATACAAAATCGTGTTATTCAACATAATCTACATTCAATACAACGGCCTTACGCCACCTTACTGGCACGGTCTGTGTGCCGGTATAGTACTGCTGTACTGGTCGACGTCGGAGCCAACGTCTTGCTGCATCACCCTGATGTCTCCACCATTGCGTGCTGTACATTCTCCATTGGGCCAAACAGAAGTCGGAAGAGTGGAAGAACAGCCCTATGAGGTTTTGTGAGCTGCTCCCGGGCACGCAGACTTGTGTGAAGCCTGGCGTTGTCATGTGAGACGGAGAATTTCGTTTGTATTTTTGTGGCGACGAACACAATGAAGAAGTATCTTCAGTTTTCTGGAGGTAGCACAATACAAGTCCAGTCGATCGTTGCAGCGTGAGCAATGACATAGAATGGCCTCTTCAAAGTCCCAGAAGACAGTCGTCATGACTTTATCGGTTTAGGGTGCGGCTTTGAACTTTTTCTTCGGAGGAGAGGTGGCATGGCACCACTCCATGGAATGTCGTTTTGTTTCGAACCCTGCTTTCATTGCCTGTGACGACATTCGAAAAAAAATTGGCACGATCAGCTTCGTTGCACGCAAGTAATTCCGCACGGATGGTCCTTCGTTGCTCTTTATGGTGTGGTGTTAGGTGGGAAAGAACCCAGCGGCCTCACACCTTTGTGTTCCCCGACTGGTGGACGAGTGTATGAGCACTACAATGAGAGACGTCCACTTGAGGACCGAGATGTTTGATTGTGATCCATCGATCACCTTGAATGAGAGTGTCCGCACTTTCCATCATTGCAGGAATCACAGCCGTGGGCCGCCGGCCGGCGCACGGGAGTTCGGACAGGTTTGCGCGATGTTGTTGCGATGACAGACGCCTCGCCCAACGACTCACCGTGCTTTTGTTCACTGCCAGATGTGCGTAGACATTCAGCAATCGCCTATGAATGCCTGTGATACTCTTGTTTTCCACCAAAAAGAACTCAGCGACACCTCTCTGAAACGCACGCCGATTACAGACACTATTTTGAAGGCTACGTATAGCGGCCCACCTATCGGAACTTCATGGAACAATAAGGACTGAGCGGGAATATTCTACGATATCCCATAACAAATTTCGAATTTTTTCAACTGGTCGAAAAAAAATGTTGCATTACTCACTGGACGCCCCTCGTACCTCATGAGTGATGTTGCGTGTCAGGCACACAACTCGTACATTTGATGCAGCTGCAGCAAGACCGTGGACCAGTGGTAATATTGGCTCTCAGAGTCCGCAAGTTACTCCGACAAACAATGTCAGTGCCAATAGTGACAGAATTCCTATTGAACACTCATTGTCATTAGCATGAATTGTTGAAATACCGGGACTGAGAATTAGGGAAGGAGTAAAATTAAGTTTTCTTGTTGAGTAAGAACCATTTTTACCATTTTATGTTGAACAGTTAAAGTTTCCTCAGTTGTAACGTAGATAAGACTAAGTACATCTTCATCTACATATATACTCCGCTAGCCCCCAAGCGGTGCGTGGCAGAGGGCACAATTCGCGCCAAAGTCGTATTTCCCCCTCTCTGTTCCACACGCGGATCGCGCGAGGGAGAAACGACTGACTGAACGCCTCAGTACGTGCTCTTATTTCCCTTATCTTTGAATCGTGATCGTCGGGCGATTTGAAAGTTGGTGGTGATAATATATCCTCTACATCCTCGGTGAAAATCGGATTTCGGAATTTAGTGAGCAGCCCCTTCTGTTTAGCGCGCAGTCTATCTGCAAGTGTGTCCCACTTCAAACTTTCTATGAGATTTGTAACGCTCTGGCGATGGCTAAATGTACCAGTCACAAATCTTGCCGCTCTTCTTTGGACCTTCTCAATCTCTTGAATCACACCCAACTGGTTCTGGCTCTGAGCACTATGGGACTTAACATCTGAGGTCATCAGTCCCCTATAACTTAGAACTACTTGAACCTAATTAACCTAAGGACGTCACACACATCCATGCCCGAGGCAGGATTCGAACCTGCGACCGTAGCGGTCACGCGGTTCCAGGCTGAAGCGTCTAGAGCCGCTCGGCCACAACGCCTGGCAGACCCAAGTGGTAAGGGTCCCATACAGACTGGACGAAGTAACGTATTGTAAGCTATTTACTTTGTTGAAGGACTGCATCGCTTCAGTATTCTACCAATAAACCGCAATCTAGAGTTCGCCTTACTCGTTACTTGTGTAATCTGATCATTCCATTTGAGATCATTTCGAACAGTCACACCCAGATACTTGACGGACGTTACCGCTTCCAAAGACTGGGCATTTATTTTGTACTCGTACATTAATGGGGATTTTCGCCTTGTTATATGCAGTAGGTTGCACTTACTAATATTGAGAGATAACTGCCAGTACTGTGTCTTTGTTCACATTCGTCTAGAAAAACTATTGTTTCAGGTGATTAATTGATCTACAAAATTTAATATTGTGCAAGCCTTCAATCATTGGAGCCTTCTCCTACTTCCTAGACGGTACGCAAGTAACTGCTGCTCAAGATTTTGCTGTGTCTTGTATATGTAATGTAAAGCAATTTTTGCTGGTACACGTTCAATATATATATCGAAGGAGCCCTTCATCGCAGCAATTATAGGGTTTAGACACTGAAGTGCGTTTAATAAGGAAAGGTTCGTTCCCAAGTGAAATATGAACAACTGCAGCAATACTAGACAACTTTGTCATCATAAACATGACGGCTGCATGATCGTTGTAAGTGCAGTTCTATTGAAACGTAAATATCGTATCCGTAATTTGAGTGTTACAAGCAATTTTTTAATCCCCACTGAAAATTCTCCTGGTCAGTGTACAACTGTAAGCTTTTAGGAAAATTGTTGTAACTATAATTTAATGAAGTGTTTTGACAGATTTTTGTCTCAAGTAATACCATTGTAAATGGTTGAAACTGCTGCTGGTCTTTGGCCTCTTTTCTCCTAAAACAAGAAAACAGGGCTAACTTTCCTTCCAGCAACAGGCGTAAGGAGTTCACAGCAAGGCGAGCTTTTGATTGGAAGATTAGACATGTCCTGTGGCGCAATCCGCTTAACGCGTGTGCGTGATAAAGCCCAGCTCCCACAACGCAGCGCGGAGTCTGCTTCGTGGCTTTGGCTGGCACAGCTCAACCTCAAACAACAAGGGGCGGGTACAGGACACAGCAGTCTCCAGAGATAAACTGAGACAATTAACTGTCACTTCTATGGCCAGTTCAGAGAAGTACTGTTTAGTACAGTTGTAAAACTGTCTTAGGCTACTGTTGACTAATATAAGTAAGCATAGAATATGATAGTTTCCTAGTAGCTTTGGTCAGTTAAGATCGTATACAAATTACCAGTACATTAGGCGTGTTGCATACCTACCAGGCGTTACCTCACAACGATCGCTTTCTTTACGTATCTGAACAGTGTCTTACTAGATTCCTCCAAATACTGGAAACAGTAAACCGTCTAGAAACTGATGATGATGTTTGGTTTTGTTGGGCACTGAACTGCATGGTCTTCAGCGCCGATACAAAGTCCCAATTTTTCATACAGTCCAATTCCTTTACTCAGTCCAATTTAGCCACTGTCGCGAATGATGATGATGATGAAATCATGAGGAGAACACAAACTCCCAGTCCCCAGGCAGAGATAATCCCCAACCTGGCCATGAATCGAACCCAGGACCCTGTGATCCAGAGACAGCAACGCTAGCCACTAGACCACCAGCTGCGGACTCTAGAAACTGAGCGAGGATACGTAATGAGTCAGGTAACCTGCAGAACGTGTTTGTTCTGTTATCTTCCTATCCGCTACTTAAGAATAAATAGTATTTACAGCAAAACTGAATCTGTCAGTGTTTAATTCAGATTTTATTTGAAAAGTGTTACTTTTGTTGCTTTGTAATGTGAAACAGCGAGATATTATTGTTAAAATAAAGAAAACAATATATATTTATCATGTAGCACTTAGGACAAACAATTTCCAAACAAAAAGATAAAAATAAAAAACTACAAAACAAAAATATATCACATACTGCTTCAATATTTCGTCGAACTTTTACAAAATAGGTTTATGTTATTCATAAACAACTTTCACATTTATCAATAATTAAAGGAAACTCCTGCCTTTTATCACGGTGAAGACATTCCACTGAGTACAAAATAACAACAATAATTACACATATTTTATGTTTGTGCACGTAAATTGTACTAGCATCAAGAGTTATTGCTTTGGTTAAATAAAAGCACAGAAGTTACGCGCTCAACTAATTTTTGTTACTTACAAATGCAGTTTATATTCTGTAAGGATATAAACTACAAAATGGACTGACACTGAATTATGTACAGTTCAAATTACGTGCAAAAAAATACCGAGCAGTAGGTTTGGTACAGTGCAGCCCTACTGCTGACAGACACAGTTTCCAAAAGGGTACTCTTCCCACGATTCACTTTGTAAGTATGAGAATGTAGGAAAACTAATTGTATGGTCATGCCTGATTCTAAGCAAAGGCACATAAAAGCATTCTCGACAGTGTTAAAAAGAATTTAAAGAGATGAATGATTAAAACTTATCAATGCCGGAGCCGTCAGATGAAGAACACCAGATAGAAAGGAAAAGGAAATCCGCCGTTTAGTTACTCAAGGCAGCATTCATCCCAAGATAATAAGAGAAACGAATGACACCTATATCAAGATGACCAGATGGAGATTTGAATCCCTTTCCTCCCAAATAAGAGTCCAATCTACTAACAACCCCGACTCAATGTCCAGATCGGCATATCTCATATATATAAATCATATATAAATCATTATATATATATATATATATATATATATATATATATATAGGGTGATTTAGTTACTGCTACCACTATGGTTTTATGCAACCCACAATGTCACAGCTGACAATAAACCAAGTGCGAGATTTTCATATTCTCTCACACACTATGTGCAAACTATTAGTCCTACTGGAAACATGAGCAGGACTTCGTTGTAGGGAATTTAATGTAGTTAAATTTTGTATTTGGATACATTTTCGCTAGAGGCTGTAGTTTTCCAGCTATTCAAGCAACACGTATAAAAATGACATACAAACGTAGCCCACTCCGTCCCACACTCGGCCGACACGGTTCGGATTTCTAATATGTTGTTCATTACTCTCTCTCCTGCCTCTGTACGAATATTTGCGACTGCACGAATTATTTCTCACATCCGACCTTTTTTGGTCTTCATTGACTGGCCTTATTACGCCCCCTGTTTAGTCCAGCATTTAAAAACTGTAAATCTGATGTTTGTGTAAATTTTACCTAATAGTCCTCGAATTTTAACAGCGTACAATAAAGAGCTGCCAACGGCCTTGACGCCGTGGTAACACCTAAGTTAAGCGCTGTCGGGTTTGGCTAAAACTTGGATGGATCAGTGTCCGGATCTGCCGAGTGCTGTTGGCAAGCTGGTTGCGCTCAGCCCTTGTGAGAACAATTGAGGAGTTACGCGATTGAGAAGTAGCGACAACAGTCACGAAAACTGACAACGGCTGGGAGAGTGGGCCGGCCGAGTATGTCGAGCGGTTCTAGGCGCTTCAGTCCGGAACCGCGCTGCTGCTGCGGTCGCAGGTTCGAATCCTGCCTCGGGCATGAACGTGTGTGATGTCATTAGGTTAGTTAGGTTTAAGTAGTTCTAAGTCTAGGGGACTGATGACCACAGATGTTGTTAAGTCCCATAGTGCTCAGAGCCATATGAACTTTTTTTTCAGTATGTACTCTGCATGGAGTAAAATATTCCTTTCTCAGGATGCAAAGCTGTGATGTTGTTATAAAATAGCTTTGAAAATAAAACAAGTAAATACTTTTAAATCCAGAAAACACTGGAGATAAGCCAAGTAAAGTCTGAGTCTAAACTCGTTTAATACACTTATGTCCGCTAAGAAACGATTAACTGGTAGCTTGTTACACTGTCCAGCCCTTTCAGCAAACACAGTGCGACGTCGCCCACCACGGAGAGTGCTTTAGCAGGCTACCACTGGTTAAAGTATGTATATGTCTATGTTAGTGCCATTAGTGTGAAATAAGAGAATGGTAAAAGATGTTTCTGTAGAGTTGCTGTGCGCTGATGACACTGTTCAGACTCATACAGCATTACGTGCAAAAAAGCGCAATACTGCATGAAGTTCCATAAGCAACACAGTGACTGAATTATTCTCATGGAAACATAAGGTTAGAACTGTGCTTGTTTATATTGTTATCGGGCAAAAGCAACTGGGATAAAAATGGGAGAGAAAAGCAAGAAACAAAAGAAATATCGAAACTAATAAGGAAGTATTCCGGTTCAACACAAACCGATAGTAACCGGCCAAATACTAGCATAATTGTGATAGAACTCTAGCAGCAAGGTCGTGACGAAAATTTGTCTTAGATCGATGCCGAGATATACCATCAGAATGTCGTCTCCTAATGGTGAGCGTTGCTTAGGGTTGGGCGACAGGATTCAGAAAGAAGGGAAATACTCTGCTGACGTAAGTGAGAGGACGCTTTGGCCTGACAGTGTTGTTAAAAATCCCTTATTACGAAAGGTACCGCTTGGAATAAGTACCGAAATGACAAACATTATGAGTATTTTACGACTTCTCATCCACTTGGCTCTTGCAGGATAGTGGTGTGTCGCCAATCCAGGGACTGCCGCTTTGTTTCCGGTTCGAAGTGATGAACCCTTGTTTCATCGCCTGTGACTATGTTCGAACAAAGTAAGCAATTCCACACAGATGGTCCTTCGTTGACCTTCGTTCTTCTGTTAGGCGGCGAGGAACGCTACGGGCAAACGTCTTAAGCCGTCGGCACACGGACCGTGCTGTCGAACGTCAACGTTGAGCGTGCCGCTGAACGCTCAGGAACGATGCGACTTGTGCATACGGTACGTGGGCCCCAACGTGGTATATGCGATCGGGACGCACTCCAGCGGCAGTTGTGGGATGTTTCTATTCGTAAATCAGACTGTTTACGAAACGGGTGCGCGTAAAATTCCGACGTTAGCCCTATTAAAACGCACGTTTCCTCCATTGTCCATACCCTAGTCACGTTGTTCTATATGTAATATACACAAAAACTTCAATATCGATGTACATGTTTTAAAACAAAAAAGGAAAGTACCATGTCCAATCAATAAGGACACAGGCGTATAAAAGTTCCATTACAAACAGTGCGACACAAATTTGCGATAGTTCTCCACGTAAGATAAACGTTATTTTATCTTTCTCACATTTTGGTAAAACCCTAAGGTCATTCTTACTTGATCTCTGTTCCTACCTAATAGCAGAATCTTTAAAAGACGTGAATTACGAAACTCAACAGAAAAAGGAACAAAACATCTTTACACAAGTAGCGCAAGCTGTCCTGTAGATTAAGCCAATCGAACAAACTTATTCCACAAAAAAAGATGAACTTATATTTATATGACATCATAGCATCACAACCTATTAAATATGCGAATGTTAGGAAAAAAACTCAAGCCTCGTGAGACACTAACCACCGTTCAACCATCCATCTGGTTGAAGACCATTGACGGTACTTACTACGCTAAACTGACAACAGTTTATCCTGCCCCAATTCTAACATGTTACCACATGAGAATGAGATTTTCACTCTGCAGCGGAGTGTGCGCTATTATGAAACTTCTTGGCAGATTAAAACTGTGTGCCCAACCGAGACTCGAACTCGGGACCTTTGCCTTTCGCGGGCAAGTGCTCTACCAACTGAGCTACCGAAGCACGACTCACGCCCGGTACTCACAGCTGTACTTCTGCCAGTACCTCGTCTCCTACCTTCCAAACTTTACAGAAGCTCTCCTGCGGGAGACGAGGTACTGGCAGAAGTAAAGCTGTGAGGACCGGCCAATAAGAGATGGGGCCCCTCCACGCCCGCACCAACGTGGTGACCAAACCAAAAGCTCTACTGTCACCTCCGTAAACATGTTAGTTGCCTAGTAAGTGGATCACAGGATGCTGGGCTGTGATGTTGTCCGTGCGTCTGGGTAAGGCTACGCATTAACACGGTCCATCAGGTGATAGATAGTGGACGAAACGCGAGTGAGGGTAGCGATTTGAAGAGCAGAGGAAAAAAAGTGCCATGGCTCGTGCCGTGGGAAAAAAATCTCTGCGACAGTGGGATGGGTAGTAAGAGCAGTAGTGGCTTACTAGCTGCGATAGTTCATGCAAGGTTGGACTTGTTAGTATAGGTATTATGCATCATTACCATGACAAGCGATGGCGATGTGTCCCAGTTGCTGCTGCTGCTGCATTCCTGGAACAATCAAGATCGTTATACAGTAGTGGGAGATCGGCCATAGATCATCTCACTGTGTGGGGGATGTGTGGAGCTTGTTTGCATGCAGTGTACGGTACGGCTTCCCTGTGTGGTGCCAGTTATTCGGCAGTGTATTCCAGCTGGATATCCAGTAGTGGCGTCTGATTAACAGGGGCTCGCGTGTCCGTTATGTTTGCGTATGCTTGGCCATAGATGTTATGTCCTTACAAGTATGTCTTTTGGTCTTTTATGTTTCCATCTATGGTTGTGGTCGTAGTTCCCCAGATTCAGAATAAACGGGTTCTGCGAATGTCTGGAGTTTCTGTATAGTCTTGTGGTGAGTTTGTGGATTACCTCCGTGAGAGTCTCAAGTCGGTATTCCCGGTGAAGGTCCGCGATGCGTGTGTAATCTGGAGCATTGCTTATGATTTTGAGTACTTTGTTTTGTATGAGCTGCAGACGGCGCAGGCGTGTAGGCGCAGCGTATCCCCAGACAGGAGCTGCATACGTCATCAGGGGTCGGATAAGTGTCATGTACATGGACCTCGACACCCTTCTGTTCAGTGTGCTACGCCTGTTGAGCATAGGATAGAGCTGTTTGAGCCTCGCGCTAGCTCGGTTGGTCATGTGTTGTATGTGGTCCCCCCAGAGTAATTTCCGGTCCAGCCAGACACCGAGGTATTTGACTTTCTCACGGAAACGTATTGGACGTGCATGTAGAGTTATTGGTCTGCAGTAGCGGTGTTTGCGCAGTTGCTTCGGTCTTCTAGTGAACAGAACGGCTTCGCACTTGTCGACGTTTACTCTAACACGCCATTTCTTCAACCAAGGCTCGGCCACTCTGAGTGCAGTCTGTAGGCGTGACGTAATGTTTGATGGTTTCCAATCTTGCGCAAGGATGGCTGTGTCATCCGCGCAGATTGCCATCATTGTGTTGCGTGTGGTTGGGAGATCGTTTATGTAGAGGTTAAACAGTAGGGGCCCTAGGATGCTTCCCTGGGGTACTCCCGCGTGTATACCGTGTTGTGTTGATTGTTTTCCCTGCACGTCAGTGTTGAAACTCCTGTCTGTGAGGTATGAGTGTATTAGACGCAGCAGCCCGTCAGGGAATCCCGCGTCGCTGAGTTTGCGGATGAGGCCGTTGTGTCATAGACGGTCGAAAGACTTTTCGATGTCCAGGAACACTGCCCCTGTAGCTTTGTTTATGTTGAAGCCATGTGTTATATGTTCAACGACCCGTAGGAGTTGTTGTGTTGTGGAGTGGTGATTCCTGAAGCCGAATTGCTCCGGTCTCAGGATGTCATTTGTTATGCAGTGCATAGTGATGCGTTTGAGAATCACCTTTTCAACAATCTTACTGAGCGAACTCAGAAGGCTGATGGGTCGGTAATTTTGTGGGAGGCTGTGGTCTTTCCCCGGCTTCCTGAACGTCAGGACCTTGGCCGTCTTCCAAAAGGCGGGGAAGTGTTGGTGTTTTAGTATGGCATTCGTTATGTGTGTTAGGTACTCAGTTGCTTTATCCGTGAACTCCTGGAGGACACGGTTTTGAATGCCATCATGACCAGGGGCTTTCCTAGCAGCGGAATGCATTATAGCCCAGGAGACTTCGGCTGTGCTAGCATGTCGAATGTCGTCGCGCGATGGTTGGGCTAGAATGCGTGTAACCTCTTGGTCAGTAGCAAGTGTGAACACTGGATCTGATGGTACCAGGTTCGGTGTGAATGACGCTGCGAGTGTTCGAGCCATTAGTTCTGCTTTCTCTTCCGCTGAGTATGCAGGTGCGTCAGGCCCTTGAAGCGTTGGGGTGTATATTTTCTCCCTGGTGAAGTGTCGGGCTAGTTGCCACACGCCAGGTCGTGCGGTGTCCAGCACATTCCCTATCAGAGGGGACACAGGCCAGACGTGATAGACATGGCCCTCATCAAGGCATTACAGCGACACTCAACGTTGCCGTTGAAAACGATCTGCCCTCAAACCACCAACCTGTAATACTATACATTGAGGAAACACTGCAGCACACGGAACAACGCAAGATGTTGGACTACGGGCGTGCGAATTGGACATTGTTCAAGCAAACGCTTGTGCGTCGGTTCAGTCGGCGCTAGTATAATGTAGTTTCTACCTAGCGAATGTTCGTACAGTTTTTTGCCGTTGGGATTTCGTATGCGTGAATTCCATTCTGGGTGTTTTGCGTTCAGATCTCCAGCGACTATTACTAGCGGTGAAATGTTGAGTAATGTGCTGATATCGCGTGTTGAGATGCCTACAGGGCTGTTGTATACCGATATCAGTGTGGTGTAGGCTCCGTTGAACTTGACTCTGACGGCCGTAGCCTCGATTTTTTCCAGTTCAGGGAGCTCTATGTTTGTGTGCTCAATGTCTTTGTGTATGACGATTGCAGTTCCACCTGCCACGGCGTCGCCCGGTCGGTCGGTACGATAGACACAATAGCCAGGAAAGTTTAATTGTTTGTGCGGTTTAAGTTTAGTCTCGCTCAGTAGCGCGACAAGGATTCCCTTGCGCTCCATGAACGCGGCAAATTCTGCCCTTTTGTTGTGGATCGAGTCTGCATTCCAGAACAGGATCTGTGATAGTGTATGCGGGTCTGCGTTATGGGCCGGGTGTGGTATATTATTCATGTAAGAGTGTGAAAGAGTGTTGTGATGGCAGTGTGTATGACAGCCTAGTATTGCCCGGGTTCGGCGCTCATGAGCTGGGTGATGAGTGTAGTGACGGCCATCAGCACCTTGGTAAGGATTTGAACGGTCGTGTGTCGGGGGAATAGTGTTTCCAGTATTCCCCCAGGCGGTGTGTTAGTGTTGGGTGTGGCAGCCTGAGGTTCTGTTGTGGAGTTAGCGGCCGCTTGTGCGGGTATTGGTGTGTTGTTAGGAGCGGCATTTGCGCTTTGTGGCAGAGGTTGTGGCGCCTGTGTTACTTCTGTGGTGAGGGGGATGGCAGTGTGAGTTAGTCTCGGTGTCTTGTTGACTGTTTTCCTGTGTGTTGTTGTTCCGTTGTTGTTGTGTGGCCTGTTGTGGTGATTTCGTGTTCCCCGCCCTGTGTTTGCGTGTATGTCTATTCCTCCTATGGGCTTGGGGTTCGGGGGGTTCTTGTGTGGGTGTGTTTTCCTGTATATGGTGCGTTTCTTCGCAGCACGTGATTTCCGGGAGAGGGTCGTGTTGTTTGGGGGCATAGGTGTTGGTACCAATGCTTGTTGGGTTTCAGGTGTTGCCTGTGGCTGTTGTGTGGCTGTTGCAGCGGTTGTTTCACGTGTGTGTGTAGGGCGCTGAGGTTCCGCAGCCTGTGCCGTTCCGCCAGGGCGTGCAACCGTGGCAAACGTTACGCCGTTCCTTACTGGGTTCGGCGCTGGCCTTGGACGTGGTATGTCGTACAGTACCCTACTTTTGTCTTGTTTTCGCTTCAGCGCCTGTTTGTATGAGTTGCACTGTCTGGAGTTTGCCGCATGGGGCCCACCGCAGTTGGCACAGCGTCGCTGGTTTGGTTGTGTTTGTGTGCAAGTGTTGGATCTGTGGTTGCCAACGCATCCGCGGCAGCGAGTTGCCAGGCCGCAGCGGAGGGCCGAGTGGCCGAACCGCTGGCAGTTGTTGCATTGTTGGGGGACGTTGGGTGGTTCGTAAAGTTCTACTCGTACGTCCATCCGCAGAAAGCTCTTTATCTGCAGGATGGCGTGGGAATCAGCCGAGTCGGCTAACTCAACCATGTAGTGTGGTAACGGTGCGTGTGTACAGAACCCTGTCATCCGGGAGGCACTTTTACAGTCGAATCCCAGATAACAAAGGGCCGCATGTACTGTCTCGTTGGGGGTACTGGGATCCACTCCCTTGATCACGTACTGCTGGGTTCTCTCGTCCAGCGTTCTGTACGTGTAATGTTCGATCTTCCGATCTTTGAGGAAGGTCAGAAGATCTTTATATTCGTTGTCTGTGGCAACGTACAGTGAGGCCCTATCCCCCGAGTACTTTGCATGTAACGTGCTGTTTATGTGCCTTGCCGCGAATGCAGTGTTAAGGGCACTAAGGTTCCCGTAGTTTTGTATAACAACTGGGGGGAAACCAGTCTTGTGTTGTGTGGGCACTGCTGTGGCTTTGTGTGCTTTGTTGTTGTTCGCCACAGCTGTGTTTGCGTTTTGTTTTGTGTTAATGTTGCTAGCCTGAGATGAGCTAGTGGGTGTAGGCAACAGCGCCTTTCGGTTGCCTAGCGAGTTTGGTTGCTCGCTTGTTTGTGCTGGTGTTTTTTTGGGTCTGCGTTTTCCGGCCGTGAGTCGTGCTTCGGTAGCTCAGTTGGTAGAGCACTTGCCCGCGAAAGGCAAAGGTCCCGAGTTCGAGTCTCGGTCGGGCACACAGTTTTAATCTGCCAGGAAGTTGCGTATCAGCGCACACTCCGCTGCAGAGTGAAAATCTCATTATGGAAACCTCCCCCAGGCTGTGGCTAAGCCATGTCTCCGCAATATCCTTTCTTTCAGGAGTGCTAGTTCTGCAAGGTTCGCAGGAGAGCTTCTGTAAAGTTTGGAAGGTAGGAGACGAGGTACTGGCAGAAGTAAAGCTGTGAGTACCGGGCGTGAGTCGTGCTTCGGTAGCTCAGTTGGTAGGCACTTCCCCGCGAAAGGCAAAGGTCCCGAGTTCGAGTGTCGGTCGGGCACACAGTTTTAATCTGCCAGTAAGTTTCATGTTACCACATGTTAAATTCTTTAATCGTAGCTATGTTACTACCGGAAATTTAATAATAACAAACTGTACCAAGAACAATGGATTTTTGGTATATCCTCAGTGTGTCACTACCTTCAAATGACATGCTCTCATAATGCGCAAGTTATAATAATCCTTTTTCCACGAATATGAAGTTTCTCATTATTTTATTGCAACGAATCACACAGTTAACAACGGGTTTTCGAGTGATTCTCAATTTTCTGGTGCTCAGAAACGGCATATATACGTACAGGCTTCAACTGAATGCCAATATGGCGCCTCACAGCTCTGTGCTGAAGGGATATGGCGTGCGTGTGACGTAGGTGGCGATGTGCCATCTGCTTAGAGTACCCCAATTGGTGGACGAGTATATCAGCACTACTGACAGAGACGTCCATTTGAGCAGCAAGGTGTTTGATTGTGTTCCTTCGATCACCTCAAATGAGAGTGTCGGCAGCTTCCCACATTGCAAGAGTCACAGCTGTGTGCGGCCGGCCGGCACGCGGGAGATCGGACAGGTTTTGCGCGAACTTGTTGTGATGATGACAGAGGCCTCGCTCAGCGAGTCAGCGCGCTTTTCGTTCACTGCCAAGTCTCTGTAGATATTTTGTAAGTGCTTATGAATATCTGCGACGCTCTGGTTTTCCGTCAAAAGAAACGTAATGACGCCTATCTGCTTGGAACACGTCTCCGTTACAGATGCTATTTTGAAGGCTATGTCTAGAACCTCATGAACCTAAACGGGCTGAAGCGGGAACATTCCATGATGTCCCACAGTAAAGTCTGCAGTTTTTGAACCGAAATTGACCGATTAAAAATGAGTTGTATTCGTTATTAAACACCCCTCG
Source organism: Schistocerca piceifrons (assembly GCF_021461385.2). Lineage (NCBI taxonomy): Eukaryota > Metazoa > Arthropoda > Insecta > Orthoptera > Acrididae > Schistocerca > Schistocerca piceifrons. The sequence continues at coordinate 852,038,494 of NC_060138.1, forward strand.
TATACAGGGTGGTCCATTTATCGTGACCTGGCCAAATATCTCACGAAATAAGCGTCAAACCAAAAAAACTACAAAGAACGAAACTTGTCTAGCTTGAAGGGGGAAACCAGATGGTGCTATAGTTGGCCCGCTAGATGGCGCTGCCATAGGTCAAACGGATATTAACTGCGTTTTTTTAAAAATAGGAACCCCCATTTTCTGTTACATATTCGTGTAGTACGTAAAGAAATATGAATGTTTTAGTTGGACCACTTTTTTAGATTTGTGATAGATGGCGCTGTAATAGTCACAAACGTATGGCTCACAATTTTAGACGAACAGTTGGTAACAGGTAGGTTTTTTAAATTAAAATACAGAACGTAGGTACGTTTGAACATTTTATTTCGGTCGTTCCAATGTGATACATGTACCTTTGTGAACTTATCAATTGCGAGAACGCATGCTGGTACTGGTACAGCGTGATTACCTGTAAATACCACATTAATGCAATAAATGCTCAAAAAGATGTCCGACAACCTCAATGCATTTGACAATACGTGTAACGACATTCATCTCAACAGCGAGTAGTTCGTCTTCCGTAATGTTCGCACATGCGTTGACAGTGCGCTGACGCATGTTCCCAGGCGTTGTCGGTGGATCACAATAGCAAATATCCTTCAACAACTTTCCCCTCAGAAAAAATCCGGGGACGTCAGATCCGGTGAACGTGCGGGCCACGGTATGATGCTTCGACGCGCAATCCACCTGTCATGAAATATGCTATTCAATACCGCTTCAACCGCACGCGAGCTGTGTGCCGGACATCCATCATGTTGGAAGTACATCGCCATTCTGTCATACAATGAAACATCGTGTAGTAACATCGGTAGAACATTATGTAGGATATCAGCATACATTGCACCATTTAGATTGCCATCGATAAAATGGGGGCCAATTATCCTTCCTCCCATAATGCCGCACCATACATTAACCCGCCAAGGTCGCTGATGTTCCACTTGTCGCAGCCATCGTGGATTTTCCGTTGCCCAGTAGTGCTTATTATGCCAGTTTACGTTACCGCTGTTGGCGAATGACGCTTCGTCGCTAAATAGAACGCGTGCAAAAAATCTGTCATCGTCCGGTAATTTCTCTCGTGCCCAGTGGCAGAACTGTACACGACGTTCAAAGTCGTCGCCACGCAATTCCTGGTGCATAGAAATATGGTACGGGTGCAATCGATGTTGATGTGGCATTCTCAAACACCGACGTTTTTGTGATTCCCGATTCTCGCGCGATTTGTCTGCTACTGATGTGCGGATTAGCTGCGACAGCAGCTAAAACACCTACTTGGGCATCATCATTTGTTGCAGGTCGTGGTTGACGTCTCACATGTGGCTGAACGCTTCCTGTTTCCTTAAATAACGTAACTATCCGGCGAACGGTCCGGACACTTGAACGATGTCGTCCAGGATACCGAACAGCATACATAGCACACGCCCGTTGGGCATTTTGATCACAATAGCCATGGATCAACACGATATCGACCTTTTCCGCAATTGGCAAACGGTCCATTTTAACACGGTTAATGCATCACGAAGCAAATACCGTCCGCACTGGCGGAATGTTACGTGATACCACGTACTTATACGTTTGTGACTATTACAGCGCCATCTATCACAAATCGAAAAAAGTGGTCCAACTAAAATGTTCATATTTCTTTACTTACTATACGAATATGTAATAAAAAGTGGGGGTTCCTATTTAAAAAAAGGCAGTTGGTATCCGTTTGACCTATAGCAACGCCATCTAGCGGGCCAACCGTAGCGCCACCTGGTTTCCCCCTTCAAGCTATACGAGTTTCGTTCTTTGTAGTTTTTTGTTTGATGCTTATTTCGTGAGATATTTGGCCCGGTCACTAACAGTGGAGCAGCCTGTATAGATCACCACGACTAGTGACTTTCCATTCAAAAATATAAACGCTTTTACAAAAATGTTTTCAATGGAAGTCGTGAGCCCCGTGCGCCTACCCCGTAGGAGCCACACCTGTCTCAGCCACATCCGTTGTGTAACGCAGAACACGCGCTTCGCTAGTGTGGCTGTGGTTAGTGATGCTTCTCCCGTGTGCCTCGGAGCATGAGAACGGCCAGCCATTAGCCAAACTTCCGTCCGTTGCCGGTCGCCGGTCGGTGTCACGTGACACACACGCCTCCCCAGAGAGCGCAGGTGCCGCAGCCGGCAGCCGGCATGCAATATTTAGCGGCGGGCGGAGCAGCCTGGACTGCACTGCAGTTAGCGGCTGCCCGCTCTTGTGGTGGCGGCGTTACGTTTTTTACGGCGGCCCGGTATTCAGGACCGGCCCTCGCTTTTTGGCCGCTCCCCGTCTGGTCGTTTCTCACCGCCTCTCCTAACGCGCCTCGGAGCTGTGCGCTGGTTTTTTCCCCCGAAGCGTGGCGGCAGTTCGTTTGTACCGCCGCCGACTCCCGTTATTCACCAATTACCCGCGTCGCTCTGACCCCTCCCTGTTCTGAAATTGGAGTCTCTTTAACGTCACTAATTCTTTCCAGCTCTTCGAAAAAAGATCTCTGTATCATCTCAATTAAAGTTCTGGGGCAGAGAAAGGGGTAGGATAGTCTTTTGCGCTTTTATTCAAAGACAGTAGATCTAAAATTTCTGAAAGAAAAACTAATGCAGAATACCGTGTGTGGGAATGTCATGTGAAGCTTGACTACGGTGAATGAAAGAAACTATTAAGATTTATACTTTTTTTTCCACATCAGGTATAAACTTCTATGGCGAGATGCATCTCTCAACAAGACATCATGCCGTTAAAAAAATAATAAATACGAAGAGCAGATTACTGTACCGAGCGAGGTGGCGCAGTGGTTAGCACACTGGACTCGCATTCGGGAGGACGACGGTTCAATCCCGTCTCCAGCCGTCCTGATTTAGATTTTCCGTGATTTCCCTAAATCGTTTCAGGCAAATGCCGGGATGCTTCCTTTGAAAGGGCACGGCCGATTTCCTTCCCAATCCTTCCCTAACCCGAGCTTGCGCTCCGTCTCTAATGACCTCGTTGTCGACGGGACGTTAAACACTAACCACCACCACCAGACTACTGTATGCTCTTACGTTCTTATTGAGATGCCGAGACTTTCGAATTATTTCGACTTTCGTAAAGGTTACGCGCTTTATAAACTCTGTAGCCCCCAAAAGGACTAAAATTCTAGTCAACCACACATTGATGAGAAACAGAATTCACACAACACTCTACGGAAAATCGAATCTACTGACCATTCATCACCGGTAGCTGTAACCGAGCGCTTCTAGGTGCTTCAGTCCGGAACCGCCCTGCTGCTACGGTCGCAGGTTCGAATCCTGTCACAGGCACGGATGTGTGTGATGTCTTTAGGTTAGTTAGGTTTAAATAGTTGTAAGTTCTAGGAGACTGATGACCTCAGCAGTTAAGTCCCATAGTGCTCAGAGCCATTTGAACCATTTTGACCTTTCATCAGCCGGCCGGTGTGGCCGTGCGGCTCTATGCGCTTCAGTCCGGAACCGCCCTGCTCCTACGGTCGCAGGTTCGAATCCTGTCTCAGGCATGGATGTGTGTGATGTAATTAGGTTAGTTAGGTTTAAGTAGTTCTAAGTCTAGGGGACTGATGACCTCAGGTGTTAAGTCCCATAGTGTTTAGAACCATCATCTGACCCTTCATCTGCAGATTTCGTCACGACTTTCAGAAGATTCTTTGACGTGGGTTGATAGCGTCACTTAAACGTTCTCGGTATGGAAGCGACAATAAGACACGGGACGTCAGATTGGAAAATTTCGTCGCTTCAGAGACTGTTTTCCGGAAAAACAAATGTTAGCAGGGAAACTTCATTTATGGACCGTGTACAGCCTTACGGACAAACCTCTGCCTGACGCGGCTGTTTCGATCTTGCAGAAAGGACTGAACTTTCCCGTCCACCCTGAAGACACAACACGCTGTATATATTATTAGCTTTCTGGGGGTTTTCTGGGGGTAGCACAATACAAGTCCAGTCGATCGTTGCAGCGTGAGCAATGACATAGAATGGCCTCTTCAAAGTCCCAGAAGACAGTCGTCATGACTTTATCGGTTTAGGGTGCGGCTTTGAACTTTTTCTTCGGAGGAGAGGTGGCGTGGCACCACTCCATGGAATGTAGTTTTGTTTCGAACCCTGCTTTCATTGCCTGTGACGACATTCGAAAAAAAATTGGCACGATCAGCTTCGTTGCGCGCAAGTAATTCCGCACGGATGGTCCTTCGTTGTTCTTTATGGTGTGGTGTTAGGTGGGAAAGAACCCAGCGGCCTCACACCTTTGTGTTTCCCGACTGGTGGACGAGTGTATGAGCACTACAAAGAGAGACGTCCACTTGAGGACCGAGATGTTTTATTGTGATCCATCGATCACCTTGAATGAGCGTGTCCGCACTTTCCATCATTGCAGGAATCACAGCCGTGGGCCGCCGGCCGGCGCACGGGAGTTCGGACAGGTTTGCGCGATGTTGTTGCGATGACAGACGCCTCGCCCAACGACTCACCGTGCTTTTTTTCACTGCCAGATTTGCGTAGACATTCAGCAATCGCCTATGAATGCCTGTGATACTCTTGTTTTCCACCAAAAGGACTCAGCGACACCTCTCTGAAACGCACGCCGATTACAGACACTATTTTGAAGGCTACGTATAGCGGCGCCACCTATCGGAACTTCATGGAACAATAAGGGCTGAAGCGGGAATATTCTACGATATCCCATAACAAATTTCGAATTTTTTCAACCGGTCGAAAAAAAATGTTGCATTACTCACTGGACGCCCCTCGTACCTCATGAGTGATGTTGCGTGTCAGGCACACAACTCGTACATTTGATGCAGCTGCAGCAAGACCGTGGACCAGTGGTAATATTGGCTCTCAGAGTCCGCAAGTTACTCCGACAAACAATGTCAGTGCCAATAGTGACAGAATTCCTATTGAACACTCATTGTCATTAGCATGAATTGTTGAAATACCGGGACCGAGAATTAGGGAAGGAGTAAAATTAAGTTTTCTTGTTGAGTAAGAACCATTTTTACCATTTTATGTTGAACAGTTAAAGTTTCCTCAGTTGTAACGTAGATAAGACTAAGTACATCTTCATCTACATATATACTCAGCTAGCCCCCAAGCGGTGCGTGGCAGAGGGCACAATTCGCGCCAAAGTCGTATTTCCCCCTCTCTGTTCCACACGCGGATCGCGCGAGGGAAAAACGACTGTCTGAACGCCTCAGTACGAGCTCTTATTTCCCTTATCTTTTAATCGTGATCGTTGGGCGGTTTGAAAGTTGGTGGTGATAATATATCCTCTACATCCTCGGTGAAGATCGGATTTCGGAATTTAGTGACCAGCCCCTTCTGTTTAGCGCGCAGTCTATCTGCAAGTGTGTCCCACTTCAAACTTTCTATGAGATTTGTAACGCTCTGGCGATGGCTAAATGTACCAGTCACAAATCTTGCCGCTCTTCTTTGGACCTTCTCAATCTCTTGAATCACACCCAACTGGTTCTGGCTCTGAGCACTATGGGACTTAACATCTGAGGTCATCAGTCCCCTATAACTTAGAACTACTTGAACCTAATTAACCTAAGGACGTCACACACATCCATGCCCGAGGCAGGGTTCGAACCTGCGACCGTAGCGGTCACGCGGTTCCAGGCTGAAGCGTCTAGAGCCGCTCGGCCACAACGACCGGCAGACCCAACTGGTAAGGGTCCCATACAGACTGGACGAACTAACGTATTGTAAGCTATTTACTTTGTTGAAGGACTGCATCGCTTCAGTATTCTACCAATAAACCGCAATCTAGAGTTCGCCTTACTCGTTACTTGTGTAATCTGATCATTCCATTTGAGATCATTTCGAACAGTCACACCCAGATACTTGACGGATGTTACCGCTTCCAAAGACTGGGCATTTATTTTGTACTCGTACATTAATGGGGATTTTCGCCTTGTTATATGCAGTAGGTTGCACTTACTAATATTGAGAGATAACTGCCAGTACTGTGTCTTTGTTCACATTCGTCTAGAAAAACTATTGTTTCAGGTGGTTACTTGATCTGCAAAATTTAATGTTGTGCAAGCCTTCAATCATTGGAGCCTTCTCCTACTTCCTAGACGGTACGCAAGTAACTGCTGCTCAAGATTTTGCTGTGTCTTGTATATGTAATGTAAAGCAATTTTTGATGGTACACGTTCAATATATATATCGAAGAAGCCCTTCATCGCAGCAATTATAGGGTTTAGACACTGAAGTGCGTTTAATAAGGAAAGGTTCGTTCCCAAGTGAAATATGAACAACTGCAGCAATACTAGACAACTTTGTCATCATAAACATGATGGCTGCATGATCGTTGTAAGTGCAGTTCTATTGAAACGTAAATATCGTATACCGTAATTTGAGTGTTACAAGCAATTTTTTAATCCCCACTGAAAATTCTCCTGGTCAGTGTACAACTGTAAGCTTTTAGGAAAATTGTTGTAACTATAATTTAATGAAGTGTTTTGACAGATTTATGTCTCAAGTAATACCATTGTAAATGGTTGAAACTGCTGCTGGTCTTTGGCCTCTTTTCTCCTAAAACAAGAAAACAGGGCTAACTTTCCTTCCAGCAACAGGCGTAAGGAGTTCACAGCAAGGCGAGCTTTTGATTGGAAGATTAGACATGTCCTGTGGCGCAATCCGCTTAACGCGTGTGCGTGATAAAGCCCAGCTCCCACAACGCAGCGCGGAGTCTGCTTCGTGGCTTTGGCTGGCACAGCTCAACCTCAAACAACAAGGGGCGGGTACAGGACACAGCAGTCTCCAGAGATAAACTGAGACAATTAACTGTCACTTATATGGCCAGTTCAGAGAAGTACTGTTTAGTACAGTTGTAAAACTGTCTTAGGCTACTGTTGACTAATATAAGTAAGCATAGAATATGATAGTTTCCTAGTAGCTTTGGTCAGTTAAGATCGTATACAAATTACCAGTACATTGGGCGTGTTGCATACCTACCAGGCGTTACCTCACAACGATCGCTTTCTTTACGTATCTGAACAGTGTCTCACTAGATTCCTCCAAATACTGGAAGCAGTAAACCGTCTAGAAACTGATGATGATGTTTGCTTTTGTTGGGCACCCAACTGCATGGTCTTCAGCGCCGATACAAAGTCCCAATTTTTCGTACAGTTTAATTCCTTTACTCAGTCCAATTTAGCCACTGTCACGAATGATGATGATGATGAAATCATGAGGAGAACACAAACTCCCAGTCCCCAGGCAGAGATAATCCCCAACCTGGCCATGAATCGAACCCAGGACCCTGTGATCCAGAGGCAGCAACGCTAGCCGCTAGACCACCAGCTGCGGACTCTAGAAACTGAGGCATGGATGTGTGTGATGTTCTTAGGTTAGTTAGGTTTAAATTGTTGTAAGTTCTAGGAGACTGATGACCTCAGCAGTTAAGTCCCATAGTGCTCAGAGCCATTTGAACCATTTTGACCTTTCATCAGCCGGCCGGTGTGGCCGTGCGGCTCTATGCGCTTCAGACCGGAACCGCCCTGCTCCTACGGTCGCAGGTTCGAATCCTGTCTCAGGTATGGATGTGTGTGATGTAATTAGGTTAGTTAGGTTTAAGTAGTTCTAAGTCTAGGGGACTGATGACCTCAGGTGTTAAGTCCCATAGTGTTTAGAACCATCATCTGACCCTTCATCTGCAGATTTCGTCACGACTTTCAGAAGATTCTTTGACGTGGGTTGATAGCGTCACTTAAGCGTTCTCGGTATGGAAGCGACAATAAGACACGGGACGTCAGATTGGAAAATTTCGTCGCTTCAGAGACTATTTTCCGAAAAAAAACAAATGTTAGCAGGGAAACTTCGTTTATGGACCGTGTACAGCCTTACGGACAAACCTCTGCCTGACGCGGCTGTTTCGATCTTGCAGAAAGGACTGAACTTTCCCGTCCACCCAGAAGACACAACACGCTGTATATATTATTAGCTCTGTTGAACAGAGAATTGCGAAACTGCCCAGTGACGCTGCTAGGAAGTTAGACGGCAGACTTGCCGTGCTCTGACAAGGGCACCAGCACCCAAGAATAGTATCTCTGCTCCAGAGGGGTCACCATTCCGACCTCTCCGTGAGGATCCAAATATTGTGATCTTACTGGTGGATAAAGGCAACACACAGTCATCCTATCAAGACCCGTGTACCTAAGCAAGTTATTGAACGCCGCTGCATATTTTTGTGGTTTTGTTCCCCTGATTTCCTTTCACAGTTTTCCTTTTTCACCTTTCATTAATTAATTTTTGGTATATATATATATATATCGGTGTATTTTGGTCGTGGGGTTCACGTTCACGCCTGCGCAGTTTCTTCTCAGACTGACATAAATAGGAGGCTCTGGTCACAGGAAAAAAAAAAAAATACTCAGCCTCAGTAGTATGTTCGCTGCACCTGAAGATATCGGTCAGTTGCGTCGATAATACATATTATCGACGCAACTGACCGATATACAACTATTGAAATATCGATAGCACTGTCGGCTATCACCTACTCCTACTTCAGCCAAGACCAACTACTGTACATTGTTGGTCTTTCTTGAGCTCAGATGTTGTTTTGGTAATCATTTCAATTGTTATTTGCAGCTGAATTTAATGTAAGTGCAGCTGTTTAATGTTTTTGTGCTCTATGCTGTTGTTATAGTTTCTGATTGTGGATAAGATTGTAACATGAAAGAAGAGGAAAACCCTTTTGATTCGTCCATTAGGGTTATGGTAAGTTAAAAACATGTATGCACTTCTATAAAGCCTAATGAGGCCTCCATATCTATAGCAGTTAAATTTTAGCACTGGAGTCGTTGTTTGGTGACTGATGGAGCATTGAGGTTGGAATATTTCACTGTTTCACAAGGCAGCGAAGTGGTAGACATCTTTACAAATAACATTAAATTAAATTCAGTGCATAAAAATATATGTGGATTTGCCTGTGTCACCCAAAAATCGCATTGATCAAGGAAAATATCGCCAAAACCGCTTTGGTTGCCTTTGAGGAGCATCTTTTCAAATCGTATTAAGTACGCAGATCATAATGTTACATGAAGCATAATAAAGTGTCTCTTCCTAAAGAAATGAAATATGTCAAAATTCTCTACTGTAGGACGTAAATATTTAGACCATGTTCCACAATCAGTCATAATCGAAATCGTTTCCCATTTTAAATTTTTAAATTGCACTTAATATGTTTTGAACAAATTCACTTAACAAGACACGTTTTGATTGCATCATGTTTTCACATAATATGATTGAATTTTTATTGATATTATTGTTGGGCATAGCTTATAGAAACTAAACCTATTAACATGTTGCTGGTGGTAGATCGACGTGTTACAGTCTTGCACTCAGTCCTTCCTGCTCGTGCAAGCAGTCTGTGTTATCGTCCTCACGAGTCGGCATACCAGTTTCAGCGGATGTCGCATCGATGTTTACTGGCGAAACATAAAACTGCAAACTATCAACCTCTTTCCAGTTTTCTCCAAATTTTGTTTTCAACGGTTTATCGACATCCAGTTTCTTAGCGTCAGGTAATTAGGTTTATCAACGAAATTTCGACTGCGCTTTCCTGCTTAATGCTTTCCAGTTCTTCATCATGTCACTGAGTCTGCTATCTTCTTCCACTTTGTTCCGTACGCAGTAAACTTCATTTTTTTACTTTCATTAAGTAGAATAATGGGAAGCTCACGCACCAGAATCTGCCTTCTTTGTGATTACAAAGCGACTCAAAATTACTTAAATGTGGCTCTCGGTTTAAGTACCTAAACCGAAATACGTGTTGTCAGGTCCTGACTACAGATAGAAAAGCTCAATCACAGTATAAAAACATGCATTTATGCAACCTTTCCCACACGAATAACACATCAATGAACCGGCATTACAAATTTCACTGAACATGATCAATCGTAAAATACGTCAGGGGTGTTATTGCGTACTAAGCTTCCTTTTCACCCTGTCTTTTAGTTTTCGCATCTCTAATACTCCAATACGTTTCGATCTCTCTCTCAATGGTGAATATCCTTCCTGGTGATCGAAAGTGCACAATTATTTAATCAACACCACATTGTCAGCTCCAAGATGAAAATAGCGGAAACGGCAAGCAAAAGAACGGGCTAATACTACAGGCCAGAAAATTTTCCTGAACATAATACGTTTTGAACCGTCGAATGCGATTTACGTAACACGATTTAACGCACCAGTCTGTAGTTCAACCAAAACTTCATTTAATACGTTGCGAAACGATGCTCCTCTTTCTTAAAAAAGTAATTTCCCAAATAACAAAATAACGCCCAGTACTCAGTTACGAAAACCAGTTCGGGTACGCAACGATGGAGAGGAGTTTGTGGAGGAGTTAGTTCGTTTCTTCGTTTCTAACAGATTTTTTCATTGGGCTGCTTCAATTCGTCAGAATTGACTGTACCTTGCGTCCCCCCACCCTCACCCCACACTTCTGCCAAAATCTGTTTACGCCCTTGTAATATTATTATAGCTGGAGTTAGGAGTTCCATGCACAATTAAATCTTAAAATATGCATGCATTCATGAACTGTCGAATGACCAAATATGCACAGTTAAAGGAAAACCTTAGAGTATCAGAATTTCTTCTTTTGTTGTGATGCATTTTATTTTATTTTGAAACTACGTGCAACAACGTTTGTTTTCCAAATTCTAAATGGTTCAAATGGCTCTGAGCACTATGGGACTCAACTGCTGAGGTCATTAGTCCCCTAGAACTTAGAACTAGTTAAACCTAACTAACCTAAGGACATCACAAACATCCATGCCCGAGGCAGGATTCGAACCTGCGACCGTAGCGGTCTTGCGGTTCCAGACTGCAGCGCCTTTAACCGCACGGCCACTTCGGTCGGCTTCCAAATTCTAAGCCGATAGGTGTAGCTCTGCGTGTTGAGTCACTTATTTTGGAGGCAAGGTTGTTTAAAATCCGTCCACCGGCTATCTCGAAAATAGTTTTCTGTGATTTCCATTTTCAGTTTAGGCGAATACCGGAGTTGGTCCAATACTGTAGGCCACAGTCAATTCCTTCCCAATTCCTTTCTTTCCTGAGAGATACCAGCTCCCTTAAAGATGCTTAAATGAAAAGAGCTGCACTGAGGGCGAGCCAAACATCTCCTCCAAGGCCGTACTGATAGATCATCTCTTCAAGTTTTACTACAAAAACGTTCTACAGTGAAATGTCCTATCTGTAATATCCGTGGAACAGCGAGTTCAACCATTAAAGCTACGACATATTTGCAAATAGAAGTTATACAAACGAGAATGTATGTTCTACATTGTAGAGGGCTTTATTAGCATCAAGGCTGTATAACCATATTACCGTGGATAAATACAAATTGATTTGAGGTCGTTTAAATTAGAAGTCTGGCAGTAGAGTGAAGTTATCATATTGCCAAATAAAGAAATATGTAATTGTGCATTTCGGTCTTTCTCAACTATATACAGGGTGTTACAAAAATGTACGGCCAAATTTTCAAGAAACATTCCTCACACACAAATAAAGAAAAGATGTTGTGTGGACATGTGTCCGGAAACGCTTAATTTCCATGTTAGAGCTCATTTTAGTTTCTTCCACCTACGCTCAATGGAGAACGTTATCATGATTTCATACGGGATACTCTACCTGTGCTGCTAGAACATGTGCCTTTACAAGTACGACACAACATGTGGTTCATGCACGATGGAGCTCCTGCACATTTCAGTCGAAGTGTTCGTACGCTTCTCAACAACAGATTCGGTGACCGATGGATTGGTAGAGGCGGACCAATTCCATGGCCTCTACGCTCTCCTGACCTCAACCCTCTTGTCTTTTATTTATGGGGGCATTTGAAAGCCCTTGTCTACGCAACCCAATACCAAATGTGCTCGTATTGTGGACGGCTGTGATACAATACGCCATTCTCCAGGGCTGCATCAGCGCATCAGGGATTCCATGCGACGGAGGGTGGATGCATGTATCCTCGCTAACGGGGGACATTTTGAACATTTCCTGTAACAAAGTGTTTGAAGTCACGCTGGTACTTTCTGTTGCTGTGTGTTTCCATTCCATGATTAATGTGATTTGAAGAGAAGTAATAAAATGAGCTCTAACATGGAAAGTAAACGTTTCCGGACACATGTCCACATAAAATATTTTCTTTCTTTGTGTGTGAAGAATGTTTCCTGAAAGTTTGGCCGTACTTTATTGTAACACCCTGTATATATTTTGCGTTATACTTTCTAAGGAAAGCTTTTCTTGCTTAAATACTATTTATATGAAGGATGTACATAAAATTAAAAGATAAATAAATACGTTTTCAGAATAAATGAAAAAGATGAACATTTTTAAGGTCCTCTTTAGCAAATTGGACTCCCCCGCCCCCTTTGGCAAAATCCTGACTACGTCCTTGCTGCCATAGGCAACAACATCTTGATGCTTGCGGTCGTTTCTAGCAATGGATAGACAGGTGGCAGGGAAACGGGTCAGCCGCCAGTCTGTGCTGCACAAAAACCACTGCGCAGAACGAGTGCCGTAACCACTGTGGGGAACATAAGGCTCTGCCTGCTTACACACGTTACAGAGCATATAAATCCTCCAGCTGGATTGATAGGTGGCAGCACACCTTGATTCATTCCAATGGCAGATATGAGATGTCTCAAACTATACACGAGGCGGTGCATCCACCTTTCCAATAGGGCATGCCTTGGATCCCTCGTGGAAGTATCACCGGGTGAAGAACGTACACACCGCTGAGCTTTAATACTGCAACGCCAGAGAGCAGAGCAATAACCTAATCTTACTTACTGTACATACACAATAGACAGTAGTAGGAAAAAAACGTGATTAAAACTGTAGGTGCCGTATCTGGTACTAGCAACGGCTCTAACCCTGCTGAGCATGAAGCTGTAACGCCCCAAGGACAGAAAACCCCAGTTAACAAACTTCGTGGAAACTTAAAGTAGGGAAGTGAGTCATCTTGACAGTGACGGCAACTATTGACGATAAAATCTACACTGGTAAAATTTTGATTAACACCTATATTATTCAAATACTGAGAATAGCATACAATAAGGAGAGATAAAAGGAAAGGATTATCATAGATTCTTTATCAAACGTCTACAGAATAAATTCAAAATCATATGAAAGAAGGTTAAAACCAAGAAAGTAATTCAGTCAAAGACAACATTTACCATGGAAGAGAGTTGGAGCCGCATCGAAAAGGATATTCAATGCGACTACAATGCAACTCGGATATGGAAATGTCTAGTTAGCTGCTGTTGAGTCGCTCTAGAGTACTTTTGCGATAGTTATCTGGACTCAAGCGCTATTAGATTGTTGGAAGTTTGATAATTCGTAAGGTAGAGACCGAAGTATTGCTCAGTCATTCGACTGATGAAAGTTAATCTTTACCGTTCTCATCGCGACGGTATAGTAAGACGAGTGTTAGACTTCGATGGAATGATATTGGTTTATCGGACTTAGCCTTCGTACTGATGAAAAATTACAAACCTTGAGAGCAACGGATCAACGACAGAAAAACGATACGTAGTCTTGAGTAGGACACAATAAAACGAAGACACGAAGAAAGACAAGTACGCCGATTAGTCAAAAGTTGTCGTCAGCGTCACGATTACTGAACTGAACAGAAGTTAATCTTGAATGACATATCGGTGTGCGTGTGTTGTAGGGACAAACAATTAATTACCGAAAGAACAATAAAATCCGAATCAAAAGATAAATCTTACGTGTTGCCTAACTCTTTAAACATTTTAAGTGACTGAGTGAGTACATGAATAATGGACAGTGAAGAGTGATTAGTTTAAACCAGTGTCACGGCGTAAAAAAAAAGAAAAAAAAACATTTACTCCAACAGAAGTTACCTCTGGAGTTACGTCGGACCGTTGTTAATAACTGGACGTAGTAACGGCATAGCAACGGAATAGTAGACAGAAAAACTTCATCCTCGCTATGTATGATGTGAAAAACGACCGTAATGATGAAATCAAGAATCAAGATTTTATTTCATCACCTAACTAACCGGGCATAAAAATAACGATTACAGTTTACTAGTTCGCACAAACTGAGAAGACTGTTGCTGACAGATAACAGAATATTTCTAAACCACGCGAGGAGTTGTGTTCTTACAAGAGTTACGGGTGCTGTTCCACGTCACACCGACGGGGACGAACATCGTTGCGAGTCGCGTCTCCTTCCGGCGAGTGGGGGAGGAGGGAAGGGGCGTCACAAAGTCTCAGCGACTTTGGATGTCAGATACGGGTGCATCATTCCATAATGCTCTAAAGCCAGACAGAGTTCATGGATCGTAGTGGCTGGTGAGTTGTGGCGTGCCGCACTCTCGCCACCCCATTCAAAGCACATAGTAGAATACTTACTGCTAATCCTATAATAAGTAACAAGGAAAAACGAATCTGATTATCCTGCTACTTCTTACGGATGAATTAGTGGTTTCGGCACGAATTCGTTTAGGGTTACCTAGGGTACGGCACGAGATGGCGAACTGCACCCTGTTTTACTTTATCGCAATTTCACATACTGCAATCTTGCAATTTTTCCATCCCGGAAGTTTGCCAGGTGTTACTTCATGAATTTTTAAATTAGAAAGAGACCTCTTCCTTTTTCTTTTTGGGCAATTGATGACAGTTTTGATTTCGAGCTGAATTTGCTTCAGTTCCGCAACAAATCTGTACTGTACATATCTGGGATGCAGGAGTGGAACCGAGTATTGCACTTGCTATGGAAACTTTCACAAGCATTGGTAGTTTCTGTCTCTTGCAATTTTGTTCTATCCACGTGGATGCAGGAAAGAGTGCGTTATACTATATGTAAGTATCTACTAAGTAGTCGCAGGACGGTTGTAGTTTTTCACTCACAGGCATAGCTGACTTTAAGCTCTCAACAAAACTGGCACCAACAATACGATAATACTGCATTTTCAAGCCAAAATCTTCCCAATTTCATTTCTGGAATAGCAGTCATTTGCAAATCCCAACGTTTGCATCTTTCGCCGCCTGCTCTGTTAGGTGAAATTTACAACCTTGGATTCTTACAGTAGTCCATACCTCACTTTCAGCTTTCGTTGCTCTTTCTTAAAAGTCCGAAAATATCGTAGACGGTGATAATTTAAGACATAAATTATCACCTTTATCAACAACTCTTGAAAACACATGCTGATAAGGTGAAATTTTATTATCGTTTTTCAAAGCAAAAACCACGGGAATATCGTGTCCAGTAACAAGCCCATGGATCGTAAATAGCTGACAAAACCTTTGTGCAGTACTTGAAAGTGCCATCAACATACATTCTGTCACGCTGACTAAGTATTTTTAAGTTTTCAGTTTCACACAATATTACAATGTTCTTGTCAGCATCATTATATAACAATAAATCCGCTCCATCTTTAGTTTTCACATGTAATGTGTTGAGAACAACAGAACCTCCTAAATGCTTGTAGGTAATTTCTTCAGAATTATCTGCCTATTTTTAAAAATGGATTTACGAAAGCTGTCGACATCTTTCATGATTATCTCTTTCGTGTGTTCTCCTTCCAGCTCATTATGTACGAGTTTTGATAGTCTCTCACATGTATATTGTGTATCTTTTCTCTTCAGATCACAAACTATTTTCTGCCTCTGAATTTTATCACAATGCACATCGGCATCTTCAATGGAGACAGTTTAAAAAACGAAAAAGAAAACGTTCTGCAATTCTAAATGTTGCTTAATGTTGCATCGTCCTTCTGAAGTCGCATTTTCTTTCCCGTTGTACTCACAGCAAAACCGTTGGAGGATCTGTTCACTGTAAAGCTATCTGCTATATACATAAGCCTCATAGCTTTGGTGCCGCATGTACGCTGTTAACAGTGTGGATGTCAGCGCGTTGAATGTTCTGTTTCCGTGCGATATCTTCCGTGGAACAGTGCACTGAGGTGTGTTTGGTAGCGAAGGAAATGCAGGAACAAGGAGCTACATGATGTACTACTGTGATCGTGTTGTGTAGAGGGCGAAAAGACATTCGAAAACAGTCTAAAATTGTCGTATCGAACATATTGAAGACTTTTTGTTATTTTTTTCTGGTCTGTCCAACAGTGAAAAAGCCAATAATAACACAAATTTTGCACAGGTTCGTACAATGACAACAAAAACTTGTGTTATTTCCGAATCGAGTGTATTCCGTATTAAAAAATCTCTAGACGTGAGCAGGTGTTTTCCTTTTCCAGGAAAATGGTATAAATGGAAACTGAAACCACGGAACTTGACGATTCTAACAAGTTATTGCGTAGAACAGTACTTCAGTGCTACGACAGAGGAGAGTATCCGATGGCTAGAAAAATACAGATTGATCCCTGTGAAATTTTGGAAATTTGTGGTAAGGTCTTATGAGACCAAACTGCCGAGGTCATCGATCCCTAAGCTTACACACTACTTAATGTAACTTAAACTAACTTACGCTAAGGACGACACACACACACACACACATGCCCGAGGGAGGAATCGAACCTCCGACTGGGGGACCCACGCGGACCGTGACAAGACGCCTCAGACCGCGCGGCTACCCCACGCGGCGATCCCTGTGAAAAAATTGATTATTCTGGCTCATACCCCGTTCTTTGTCTTCTCCGCTCACTTAATTTTCGATTCAGAAAGTGTAATGATGGACAAAAATTTTTAATGTAATGCAGAGAGATTGCAGCAGCAAGAACGACGTTTTGTGTATAATGCACTTAATACGTGCTAAGACGAATAGTCTTGCAGTATACTTCGATAAAACTTGGGTTTAATAAAGTCTTGTAGTATACTTCGATAAAACTTGGGTTTAATAAAACCACACGTAAAAATATATGTTACTAGATTTCATCGGAAATACTGGCCTGAAAGTACCTATAGTTACTTTTGTACAGCGTATACGGTGATTTGGGTCATGAGTACAACGACGAAGAGCTGCAAACGAAAAAAAATTCGGGAGGTAGAGTATGTTTCCGGTCTATTAATGCCAGCCCTCTGCACAATAATTCTGGATGCGGCACACAAGTACTAGCGCGCTGTCGCGCACGGAGTCCCTTGTAAATAAAATGCTCTCAGACGTGTCTCAGATGTTACAAAAATTAATTTCGTAGTTTTGTTAACAAGTTTCTCTCTGGGTGTGTCTACAAGGTCCAACAGAACGCAAATTCATCAGCGCCAGTTGGATGTTCTGTTTTAGTGCGGTATCAATTGTGGTTACAGTCTTCCGTGAAACGGTGCACTGACGTGTATCTGGTAGTGAGCGAAATGCATATTACTGTGATCGTTACAAAGGCGGAGCAGCTGCACACCTCTTATGATATTTTATTTTTATCTCAGAATTATTTTATGTTTTCGCGATAAAACGTGAATCATGTGCATCTATGAACTTTGAGATGTTCCTATATTATTTTCGGTACAAATACCTCAGTAACACTGTTTTCTTCACGCCCTGAATTATAAAAAAAAAATTCTTAAATTTCCTGTAACGCCAGCTGGCAAGAATTTTCTTTTGGAAAGAACTCCATCATATTCTAGACTAAAAACAGGGTTTTCTAACGTTTTTACGGAATTTTTACTAACATTTGAAACTGTCACTAACTGTCAATGGTGCAGGACGCTGAGGTGGCCTTGTGATGCCTATTTTCGTTACGGCCGCTAAATTTGATGGTACTTAGACTTGTTCCTGCGGCGTGGTTCCTGCTACCTGCCAGTCGACCCTGCTCACGGGAGGCGTGGGTGTTGTGCCCCGCATGGGTAGGTCAAGGCCGATGCTGCACGCAGAACTGGTAATCGCCTGGAAAGATAAGATAGCGCCACTCCCATCTCCAGCGTTGGCGTTGGACGCACCTTTGTCGATACGCCTGTCTCTGCTGTCGCATCAAGGGAAGTAGAAACATTGGTCGCCGTGCTAACAGCTCATGGTGCTCCAGACGTCGCCGCACTGTCAGTGTGGATACTTGTCTAGTTGCAGACAAGCTCGTTTTCTCCCTAGAGGTAGATGACGTGGCTGTACGATCCTGCACGGCAGGGCGAACAGTTTACACGTTCTCTCAGGCGCTAGTCGCGTAGGACCGTTAAGATGCTGCATTCAGTACGCCCCGCCTCAACCTATGGATTCCATATTTGCATCACAGTCTTAGGATCCAGACCAACGAGAGTAGTAGCTCAGAGGAACGATAAACTACAGTGTCGATAGTCCACGATCCTTTCGCTGCTGAATTTCGACACATGCTGGCAGCTTTTACTCCTTCTTACATGAGGCAAAATAGGGTCTTCTAACAAACAAACAACATTCAAATATGGTTTCTGAAAGAGACACTCTTGCGTATATTTCCCTTGTACACAGAATTTATGACGGGCGATCAAACATCCACATCCACATCTACATGGCTACTCTGCAATTCACACATAAGTGCCTGGCAGAGGGTTCATCGAACCATTTGCGTACTACTTCTCTACCATTCCAATCTCGAATGGCGCGTAGGAAAAAGGAACACCTAAATCTTTACGTTCGAGCTCTGATTTCTCTTATTTTATTATGATGATCATTTCTCCCTACGTAGGTGGATGTCAACAAAATACACTCCTGGAAATTGAAATAAGAACACCGTGAATTCATTGTCCCAGGAAGGGGAAACTTTATTGACACATTCCTGGGGTCAGATACATCACATGATCACACTGACAGAACCACAGGCACATAGACACAGGCAACAGAGCATGCACAATGTCGGCACTAGTACAGTGTATATCCACCTTTCGCAGCAGTGCAGGCTGCTATTCTCCCATGGAGACGATCGTAGAGATGCTGGATGTAGTCCTGTGGAACGGCTTGCCATGCCATTTCCACCTGGCGCCTCAGTTGGACCAGCGTTCGTGTTGGACGTGCAGACCGCGTGAGACGACGCTTCATCCAGTCCCAAACATGCTCAATGGGGGACAGATCCGGAGATCTTGCTGGCCAGGGTAGTTGACTTACACCTTCTAGAGCACGTTGGGTGGCACGGGATACATGCGGACGTGCATTGTCCTGTTGGAACAGCAAGTTCCCTTGCCGGTCTAGGAATGGTAGAACGATGGGTTCGATGACGGTTTGGATGTGCCGTGCACTATTCAGTGTCCCCTCGACGATCACCAGTGGTGTACGGCCAGTGTAGGAGATCGCTCCCCACACCATGATGCCGGGTGTTGGCCCTGTGTGCCTCGGTCGTATGCAGTCCTGATTGTGGCGCTCACCTGCACGGCGCCAAACACGCATACGACCATCATTGGCACCAAGGCAGAAGCGACTCTCATCGCTGAAGACGACACGTCTCCATTCGTCCCTCCATTCACGCCTGTCGCGACACCACTGGAGGCGGGCTGCACGATGTTGGGGCGTGAGCGGAAGACAGCCTAACGGTGTGCGGGACCGTAGCCCAGCTTCATGGAGACGGTTGCGAATGGTCCTCGCCGATACCCCAGGAGCAACAGTGTCCCTAATTTGCTGGGAAGTGGCGGTGCGGTCCCCTACGGCACTGCGTAGGATCCTACGGTCTTGGCGTGCATCCGTGCGTCGCTGCGGTCCGGTCCCAGGTCGACGGGCACGTGCACCTTCCGCCGACCACTGGCGACAACATCGATGTACTGTGGAGACCTCACGCCCCACGTGTTGAGCAATTCGGCGGTACGTCCACCCAGCCTCCCGCATGCCCACTATACGCCCTCGCTCAAAGTCCGTCAACTGCACATACGGTTCACGTCCACGCTGTCGCGGCATGCTACCAGTGTTAAAGACTGCGATGGAGCTCCGTATGCCACGGCAAACTGGCTGACACTGACGGCGGCGGTGCACAAATGCTGCGCAGCTAGCGCCATTCGACGGCCAACACCGCGGTTCCTGGTGTGTCCGCTGTGCCGTGCGTGTGATCATTGCTTGTACAGCCCTCTCGCAGTGTCCGGAGCAAGTATGGTGGGTCTGACACACCGGTGTCAATGTGTTCTTTTTTCCATTTCCAGGAGTGTATTTTCGCATTCGGAAGAGAAAGTTGGTGACTGAAATTTCATAAATAGATCACGCCGTAAAGAAAACCGCTTTTATTTCAGTCACTGCCACCCCAACTCATATCAGTGACACTCTCCCTCCTATTGCGCGATAACACGAAACGAGCTGCCCTTCTTTGAACTTCTTCGATGTCCTCCGTCAATCCTACCTGGTAAGGATCTCACACCGCGCAGCAACATTCCAACAGAGGACGGACAAGTGTATCGTAGGCTGTCTCTTTAGTGGGTTTGTCGCATCTTCTAAGTGTTCTGCCAACAAAGCGCAGTCTTTGTTTCGCCTTCCCCACAGTATTATCCATGTGGTCTTTCCAATTTAAGTTGCTCGTAACTGTAATTCCTAGGCATTTAATCGAATTGTCAGTCCTTAGATCTGTGCGATTTAACGTATACCCAAAATTTATTAGATTTCTTTTAGCACCCATGTGGATCAACTCGCACTTTTCTTTTTTTAGTGCTAATTGCCACTTTTCGCACCATACGGAAATTCTCTCTAGATCATTTTGTAATTGGAATTGATCGTCTGACGATATTACTAGACGATTCTAGTTAGTTGATGTAATCGTTCTTTTTTCTGTTGATTTCTTCTGTTATCACCGCGTGACCCCAGTAGGCTGTATCATCAGCGTAGAGCCTCAGCCTTTCGTTCCATTCTGCTAATTGCGAAATGTCAGACGCATATAAATTGCATGAGAGGAGCGACAGGATCGCGCCTTTTGCTACGCTGTCTCTGGGTAAAATGCTCGAGAGTGGACTTTGTCGCCGGCCGCTGTGGCCGAGCGGTTCTGGGCACTTCAGTCTTGAACCGCGAGACCGCAGGTCGCAGGTTCGAATTCTGCCTCGGGCATGGATGTGTGTGATGTCCTTAGGTTAGTTAGGTTTAAGTAGTTCTATGTTCTAGGCGACTGATGACCTCAGATGTTAAGTCCCATAGTGCTCAGAGCCATTTGAACCATTTTTGGGCTTCGTCGACGTGCAGTCTGGATACTTGTCGTCTAGAATTTTCGGCCGAAATGTGATTAGGCTGGTATCACCATTTCGTGGAGTTTCTGCTGGTGACCTCCATGTTGAGGAAAAGAGCTAATGCGTAATTTGTTTGGTTTATTCTTTCCGTAATTCCGCTGCATCTTCTTAGTATGGGGTCAATGGGGCCATGCCATTCCATGAATCCTGCCTTTGTTTTGGGTAAAGTGTTATTTTTCTCCGTTTATTGTGAGAGTCTGTTGAGTGTTGCTTCAAAATGCTTTCCTATCACTGGGAGTAGCATTGTAGATCTGGGACTGCTTGCCAGTTTTCCCGGCTCTGGGAGCACTATAATCTCCGCTACCTTCCACTGGATCGGTATAATTAGCGGTTGTAGTGCATCATTGTATGCGACGTTGAACCAGTCTAGCGTACTGTTTTTGCCATTTAGTAGCGCTTTTTCGCAGTGATGGTTTTCAGTTCTTGTGTTGGTAAGAATGCCCCGGAGCCGGTGCAGGGCTAATGTCTCCTCTCTCTCTCTCTCTCTCTCTCTCTCTCTCTCTCTCTCTCTCTCTCTCCAGCCCCCCGCACCGAGCGAGGTGGCGCAGTGGTTAGCACACTGGACTCGCATTCGGGAGGACGACGGTTCAATCCCGTCTCCAGCCATCCTGATTTAGGTTTTCCGTGATTTCCCTAAATCGTTTCAGGCAAATGCCGGGATGGTTCCTTTGAAAGGGCACGGCCGATTTCCTTCCCAATCCTTCCCTAACCCGAGCTTGAGCTCCGTCTCTAATGACCTCGTTGTCGACGGGACGTTAAACACTAACCACCACCATCCAGCCCCCCGCCTTCCCCCCGCTTCCCGCCTACCTGGCGTTCTGTAGGTCCGCGGCGCCCAGGAGCGGCGATGCGTGCTGAATTTCTTCTCTCCATCCCCCCCCCCCCCCCTCCTCCCGCCGCCATGGCGTTTCATGGATGCATGCTGGTCGCATGTCTGCTGTTGTTCTGCCCACTAGCTTGCGCACCTGATGATGGCAGCGAGCTCGTTTGTCGAAATATTATGTCCGCTCGACGCTGACATCCAGCCGTTCACTCGTGAACTATTTGCTCTCGACTTACGCCGGAAAAGTTGCAGAATCATGGATTTCATTTTCTCTTCAATTAATACGTCCTCAGTTGCCAGAATTCTTCTAAAATTGGAAGCCATCAGTCAAATAGTATATTTCTTTCAGCACCTGCTCGCCGATCTTTCAGATCATACAATATCGTAGCGAAGTATCAGTAAGAGCTCTATAGTTGAAATGAGCGAAGTGCAGGTAGCACCTGCGTGCACCAAACAAGCACGCCATGTTAGCGGTAGATGCTAGTCAGTAGTGATCGTTTCTTCATGACGCTACCGCGACAAAATAGCACTCTCGCAACCGAGAGTCGAGGGGAAAGTGTCTTCTCGTAGGCAGAATGTACGAGACTAGGGGAACTCTCGTATCTCCCCCGGCTAATTCTTTTATAGTCCCTCTTTCTTGGTTCGCAGAAATATTACAAAATTAGCAGATGGCGTTTCGCTGTGTGGCCACGACAGGCGTGACATAATATTGTTGCGATATTATACTTACCAGATGCGCTAAGATCAAGGATATTGTTCATATCCTTATGATTTCCGCGATGCTTTTTTTATTAATGCATTTATGTGTCCTAGAACTTTCACATCCCCTGTACCCTATGTATCAAACATGGAAAGCAAGAAAGTGCATTGCAAACATCACATCCACAGATCGTATTCTTTTCGTACACTTTCATATTTAATTTTCTCGTATACTCGCTTTTTTACCACTACCTATAGCCTTTTGACTTACAAGGGAAGTAATCCTAGCCAAGCTGAGTATACTAACATTACATATATAAATTGAGATTTTTAAACATGTTCAAATTTTATAAATAGTGG
Organism: Schistocerca piceifrons; assembly: GCF_021461385.2. Lineage (NCBI taxonomy): Eukaryota > Metazoa > Arthropoda > Insecta > Orthoptera > Acrididae > Schistocerca > Schistocerca piceifrons. Next base: position 852,061,534 of record NC_060138.1, read on the forward strand.
TTTAACATTGCGAGGTATAAAATAAAATGAAAAAAGGTGTAAAAAAATTTCCGCTACCGGTCACAGTAAAAGATTATTTATTCGTCACACGACCGGTTTCAGGCTTGTGGCCATCCTCAAGTGTTTATACTTTTATGCACATATACAGGGTGTTACAAATAGGTACGGCCAAACTTTCAGGAAACATTCCTCACACACAAATAAAGAAAAGATGTTATATGGAAATGTGTCCGGAAACGCTTAATTTCCATCTTAGACCTCATTTTAGTTTCGTCATTATGTACTGTACTTCCTCGATTCACCGCCAGTTGGCCCAATTGAAGGAAGGTAATGTTGACTTCGGTGCTTGTGTTGACATGTGACTCATTGCTCTACAGTACTAGCATCAAGCACATCAGTACGTAGCATCAACAGGTTAGTGTTCATCACGAACGTGGTTTTGCAGTCAGTGCAATGTTTACAAATGCGGGGTTGGCAGATGCCCATTTGATGTATGGATTAGCACGGGGCAATAGCCGTGGCGCGGTGCGTTTGTATCGAGACAGATTTCCAGAACGAAGGTGTCCGGACAGGAAGACGTTCGAAGCAATTGATCGGCGTCTTAGGGACCACGGAACATTCCATCCTATGACTCACGACTGGGGAAGACCTATAACGACGAGGACACCTGCAATTGACGAGGCAATTCTTCGTGCAGTTGACGATAACCCTAATGTCAGCGTCAGAGAAGTTGCTGCTGTACAAGGTAACGTTGACCACGTCACTGTATGGAGAGTGCTACGGGAGAACCAGTTGTTTCCGTACCATGTACAACGTGTGCAGGCACTATCAGCAGCTGATTAGCCTCCTCGGGTACACTTCTGCGAATGGTTCATCCAACAATGTGTCAATCCTCATTTCAGTGCAAATGTTCTCTTTACGGATGAGGCTTCATTCCAACGTGATCAAATTGTAAATTTTCACAATCAACATGTGTGGGCTGACGAGAATCCGCACGCAATTGTGCAGTTACGTCATCAACACAGATTTTCTGTGAACGTTTGGGCAGGCATTGTTGGTGATGTCTTGATTTGGCCCCATGTTCTTCCACCTATGCTCAATGCAGCACGTTATCATGATTTCATACGGAATACTCTACCTGTGCTGCTAGAACATGTGCCTTTACAAGTACGACACAACATGTGGTTCATGCACGATGGAGCTCCTGCACATTTCAGTCGAAGTGTTCGTACGCTTCTCAACAACAGATTCGGTGACCGATGGATTGGTAGAGGCGGACCAATTCCATGGCCTCTACGCTCTCCTGACCTCAACCCTCTTGTCTTTTATTTATGGGGGCATTTGAAAGCTCTTGTCTACGCTACCCCGGTACCAAACGTGCTCGTATTGTGGACGGCTGTGATACAATACGCCATTCTCCAGGGCTGCATCAGCGCATCAGGGATTCCATGCGACGGAGGGTGGATGCAGGTATCCTCGCTAACGGGGGACATTTTGATCATTTCCTGTAACAAAGTGTTTGAAGTCACGCTGGTACTTTCCATTGCTGTGTGTTTCCATTCCATGATTAATGTGAGTTGAAGAGAAGTAATAAAATGAGCTCTAACATGGAAAGTAAGCGTACCCGGACACATGCCCACATAAAATATTTTCTTTCTTTGTGTGTGAGGAATGTATCCTGAAAGTTTGGCCGTACCTTTTTGTAACACCCTGTATATATTGCTGGAGATCACTGTATAAATACAAAAAATTATTTGCTGGTGACTAAACAGATACAAGTGGAACAATTGTAAGTGGCAAGGCAGCATCTATCCAAAATATTTCTGTACTTACATAAAGATGAAGAATCATTATTATAATTACGCTGTGGTGACAGCTTTTCCAATTAGTTGCACTTTTGTTATCATTTTCACATCCATATTTCAGTTTTATAAAGTGCTACATATTTCACTATTACTTTATGTAAGTACAGAAATATTTTGGACAGATGCTGCCTTGCCACTGACAATTGTTCCACTTGCATGTGTTTAGTCACCCCAGCAATTTTGTTTTTTGTTTTTTTTTATTTATACAGTGATCTCCAGCAATATAAACATGTACATGAATGTATAAGCACGTGAGGACGAGGACAAGCCAACAAATTGCCACTGTATGCACTTCACCAGTTCGCAATGGAACCATTAAATCAGATACTGCTATAAAAATTTGTCATATTCTACTCATGAATGTCTCATACCAGCATGCATTCGAAGAGAAACCGCATAATTTTTGTGCGTTTTCCTTCTCGTATTCGAAGAGAAATGGCATGATTTTAGTACGATATTTACAGCGTGCTGTAGCACACTGGCACATAATCACCGGCCATCACTGCTTGGTTGTAATTTTCCGTTAGTTTGTGCACACCCTCCCTGCCTTTGTACTTGGCAAAGGCCTATCCCGCCACTCCCTCTGTACGATCCTGAACACAGGATATTCCGAAAATTTACTTGCTGTAGCTTATTACTGCCAATACTCACGTTAGACAGTCTCTAAAACATCGACGAGAAATTTCTAGACCCTCTCCTGAAGGAAATGTTGAGCTGTAGAGTTATCAAGAATATCTCTCTCTCTGTCTCTATCTTTTTTTTCTAAAAAAAAAAAAAAATAGCTGTACACGGTCACGCTTTGCTATGTCCCAGTCTGCTTAAATGGAAAAGAACGCAAAGAGAAAGGACACGTTTCTAATATATACGGGAATTGGATGTACGTCCTAATCTCCTCCTCTTCCCTGTCTCTGTCCATCTCCTCCTTTCTTTGTTCACCTCCTCGTCCTTCTTCCTCTCTCTGTCCATCACCTCCTTCTCGTCTCTCTGTCTATCTTCTCCTCCCCCATTTTCTAACAATCTCCTCCTGTCCCCTCTCTCTGTCCATCACTTCCTCACTCTTCCTCCGTCCATTTTCTCCTCTCCCACGCTCTCCAGCTCCTCCTCCATCTCTCTCTATCCTCCTTCTGCGTCAATCCTCCCATTCCTCTGCGCCTCTCTTCTTCACCACTATTTCTGAACTTGAGCGTTGTTTATCGTTATTGCAAATTAAAATTCTGTAGTAGTATTCCAATCATAAACCATAAACATAACTTTTCTATTTGTTAAAGATGTTTCTCTTATATATATATATATATATATATATATATATATATATATATATATATATATATATAAAATGTACGTAGTCTGTATGTATCTATAGCTTTATTACCGTAATGTGTACGAATTAGCAGTATTCGAAAAGATATATTTTGAAATTTTTTTGGTAACAATATTTTCAAAATGGTTCAAATGGCTCTAAGTACTATGGGACTTAACACATGAGGTCATCAGTCCTCTAGAAATTAGAACTACTTAAACCTAACCAAACTAAGGACATCACACACATCCATGCCCGAGGCAGGATTCGAACAATATTTTCCCTTTTTATATTACATATATACATTTATATATTATATGCATTAAAATATACATATATTAAAGAGTTCGGTAGCTAAGAACATGACATGCCCAGATTATAGAGTTCAACATTGTGTTAAAATTTCAAAGTAATTGGTCAAGAACTTCCGGAGATTTTTATTTATATCGATATGAAACAACGTTCCCTGTTCATTCACCTCGCTCAGATTTACGCCCCTAATGTGTGATTTGGAATCAGTAACGTAAAATACTGTTATTTTCTATGCAAATAATGTAGGCATTAGTTTTGGGTAATGGAAGACGAAAACGTGAACCGCTCCTGGGCTTCGACTGCTCTTATCTCGGGAAGCGGCAAGCAGCTTCCTCTCTCCGCCGTAGCAACCACGCAGGCCCTGGAGGCACCTGTGCTCCCGGACGCCGTTACCAATTCCTTTCCCCCCTCCCGCTACCCTCCAGCCACCCTACCCACCTTCTTCCCCTCGGTCCAAGCAGTTCGCTGCAGGCTTGCCGTTCGCCCATTTCCACCCACCGCTTGCTGTTCGTCCAACATTTCCATCCACCGCACCGTGCCCGATTACATTTATTCGAGTGCCGTCTGCAGGCAGCTTATAAAACAGGCGCGATTCATCGCCCCTATTGCAAGTAGGGTTCTGCGTAATTTCTCTGCACTCTCTAAAACATTGACGATAGGATTAATTCTGCTCGCAGTACGAGAAATGTCTACACCCTCTCCTGAAGGAAGTTTGAAGCCGAGGTAGTGGTTAGGAAATTTTAGGAAACTATTCTAGATTATCAAGAATTTCCCTCTCTCCCTTTTTTTCCGTGGAGGTTGCTACGCGCCATGAGGAGATTTGCGGTTTTCTGAACACGAAGGTTGCAATTATTTTCAAAAGTAATCTTAGTATGGCTTTCTGACCAGCTGTCCAGGGTGGGACAACAAAATATATTCCACTGGAAGTGAGCGCCACATCTCCTGGTTCGAAGCCAGGAATGTAACAGAGAAATAAATCTCCTTAGTAACAGCATTTATATCTCTGATACAAAGTTGAGTATGAAACGCAGGTTTAGTCAGAGGTAATGGAATTGTTTTAAGACAGCCATTGATTTAACCTAGGAAAGTGTGCCACTAAAAGAGTATTGGAATGTAGACCGTGTGCCATCAGCCCAAAGCTGAAGACTAAGTTAAAAATGAAAATGTACTCTCAACTACTGCTATTATGTTCTGGGCGTAGTAAGGCTTTAGTCTATCAACTCTGCCGAAAATGAAGGTGAATTACAAACAGAGTAACTCTACCTTTTACTTTATACAGTTCTCATTGATTTATTTCTTTCTGCCCACTTTGTCTCCTGAGTACCTCTTCTATAGTATTTATGCACAAAATTCGCGAGTTCCTCTTGAAAATTATCTTACGGTTGGCACCGCAGTAATGATGACAAGCTGATACAGTAGTCAACAATGAAAAATGTTGACCTTCAAAAAAAGACTTTCTTTGCTCTGTGTTATTATTTATTGTATACTGGCTGATTGTCTTACGTTGTCCAGTTGGTTGTTTATACCAATCTTTGGTAAGATAAGAAAAGGAATGCAATCTGTCTAGGATTAGTTTTCGGTTATTTTTAGACCCCCTCCACTCGTTAAGACACTTATCCAAACAATGTTTTATTGCATACAGTATATCATACACGTATCAAGTTTCGTTGAAATTACTTCTGCCTTCCAGAATTATGGTATTTTGCTCACATGTCTCCTCCTCTTCCGACAGTATTTTTTTCTTAGAGAGTAAGCCATTTGCGCATTATGTTTGTTAAAATTCCTCTGTGCTTCTCAGGTTCATTCATTCATCTCAGCCTCTTCCCTCTTTTACTCTCAGTGCTAGGATTGTCCTAATCTCATAGTAAATTTTTTCACATAATAAGCCGTAGGTACACAAATCGACGTTGAAATTTCTCCATCCATCCCACAATTACGCTTATTTATCATCCAATACCAATCACACCCCCCTTAAAAAATAGGGGATGGGGCTTTGCGTGTTTTACCCCCACCGTAATTTTCTCCTAGATATGAGGCGAATGTGTTGAAGTTACTCCAGGAGTTCCAGAGCGGCGAATGTACACTCCTGGAAATGGAAAAAAGAACACATTGACACCAGTGTGTCAGACCCACCATACTTGCTCCGGACACTGCGAGAGGGCTGTACAAGCAATGATCACACGCGCGGCACAGCGGACACACCAGGAACCGCGGTGTTGGCCGTCGAATGGCGCTAGCTGCGCAGCATTTGTGCACCGCCGCCGTCAGTGTCAGCCAGTTTGCCGTGGCATACGGAGCTCCATCGCAGTCTTTAACACAGGTAGCATGCCGCGACAGCGTGGACGTGAACCGTATGTGCAGTTGACGGACTTTGAGCGAGGGCGTATAGTGGGCATGCGGGAGGCCGGGTGGACGTACCGCCGAATTGCTCAACACGTGGGGCGTGAGGTCTCCACAGTACATCGATGTTGTCGCCAGTGGTCGGCGGAAGGTGCACGTGCCCGTCGACCTGGGACCGGACCGCAGCGACGCACGGATGCACGCCAAGACCGTAGGATCGTACGCAGTGCCGTAGGGGACCGCACCGCCACTTCCCAGCAAATTAGGGACACTGTTGCTCCTGGGGTATCGGCGAGGACCATTTGCAACCGTCTCCATGAAGCTGGGCTACGGTCCCGCACACCGTTAGGCCGTCTTCCGCTCACGCCCCAACATCGTGCAGCCCGCCTCCAGTTGTGTCGCGACAGGCGTGAATGGAGGGACGAATGGAGACGTATCGTCTTCAGCGATGAGAGTCGCTTCTGCCTTGGTGCCAATGATGGTCGTATGCGTGTTTGGCGCCGTGCAGGTGAGCGCCACAATCAGGACTGCATACGACCAAGGCACACAGGGCCAACACCCGGCATCATGGTGTGGGGAGCGATCTCCTACACTGGCCGTACACCACTGGTGATCGTCGAGGGGACACTGAATAGTACACGGTACATCGAAACCGTCATCGAACCCATCGTTCTACCATTCCTAGACCGGCAAGGGAACTTGCTGTTCCAACAGGACAATGCACGTCCGCATGTATCCCGTGCCACCCAACGTGCTCTAGAAGGTGTAAGTCAACTACCCAGGCCAGCAAGATCTCCGGATCTGTCCCCCATTGAGCATGTTTGGGACTGGATGAAGCGTCGTCTCACGCGGTCTGCACGTCCAGCACGAACGCTGGTCCAACTGAGGCGCCAGGTGGAAATGGCATGGCAAGCCGTTCCACAGGACTACATCCAGCATCTCTACGATCGTCTCCATGGGAGAATAGCAGCCTGCATTGCTGCGAAAGGTGGATATACACTGTACTAGTGCCGACATTGTGCATGCTCTGTTGCCTGTGTCTATGTGCCTGTGGTTCTGTCAGTGTGATCATGTGATGTATCTGACCCCAGGAATGTGTCAATAAAGTTTCCCCTTCCTGGGACAATGAATTCACGGTGTTCTTATTTCAATTTCCAGGAGTGTATCTTAAGTTTTCGAATCGTCGGAAAAGCCTTAAAATCCAGTAGCGCTGAGACTGATGCAAATGTCTACCTAGTTTAGGCCAACGACACTCGCCTGTCAAACGGAATTCACGGCGATAGTGCAAACATAAATGAGGGCCTGTAAGGTTAAAGCATCAAAAAATGGTTCAAATGGCTCTGCGCACTATGGGACTTAACTGCTGAGGTCATCAGTCCCCTAGAACTTAGAACTACTTACACCTAACTAACCTAAGGACATCACACACATCCATGCCCGAGGCAGGATTCGAACCTGCGAATGTAGTGGTCTCGCAGTTCCAGACTGTAGCGCCTAGAACCGCACAGCCAGTCCGGCCGGCTTTAAAGCATCGCTTTTCATTATCTTTCGATCACGTTCCTATTAGAAGCAGAGATTCAGCTTTATTTATAGACATAGGACAATTCTGGTTTTCCTTTTTTGTAACTGTGCTTAATTTTTGAACGCCGGTGTAGAAATGCGCTACAGCTTCCAACATAGTTCCGTCAGAATCCGGAAGACAGGGTTCATTAACGCCCGTACGGAAACACATGGTCTATCCTTGTTACTTTGTTACATACTTGAGCAGAACGGAATAATACCTCAATAATTTGTTGATGTACAAGTTCGAATGGTTTTTCCACAAGTTTAATAAAACGGCAGATAAACAGAGTCTTTAGTCATCAATAATGTGTGCTGCTTCACTATTTACAACAGTCTGCCAACGCTGGGGTAACTTCTGTAGAAATCACGCAGTTTTGAGGCCACCTTGTAGAGCCATGTTCGGAGCGCATTTTCAAAAAAATGGTTCAAATGGCTCTGAGCACTATGGGATTTAACACCTGAGGTCATCAGTCCCCTAGAACTTAGAACTACTTAAACCTAACTAACCTAAGGACATCACACATGTCCATGCCCGAGGCAAGATTCGAACCTGCGACCGTAGCGGTCGCGCGGTTCCAGACTGAAGCACCAAGAACCGCTCGGCCACACCGGCCGGCCTCGGAGGGCATTTTCAACCGAAAAGTAAGTTCCATGAAGGTTGGTCCATAGAGAGCGGAAAAGTTGAAAATCTGAGGACACAATATCAGGCGAACAAGGCGAGTGCGGAATGACTTCGCAAACAAGGTCGTATATAGTGTTTTTTGTCAGTTTATCAGGATGCGGGTGGGTGCGATCGTGGAGTAGCATCACTTCACGCAGTTTTTCTACTCGTTGGTCTTGGAATGCGTCTGCAAAACGTCTCAGTTGTTGTCCATAAATGTCAGCAGTGATGATTACACCTCGGAGAAGCAATTTGTAGTAAACCTAACTATTGCTCTTCCACCAGATGCATAACATTATCTTTTGTGGATGTGCACAGGTCTTGGAACTGGGAGTTGCTGCTTTGTTTGGGCTCAGCCATTCCTTTATTTTCCTTATGTTAGCATAAATAAAAAAAACTTTCTCGTCGCCAGTAACGGTACAGGTTAGGAATGGTCGGTGTTGCTCACGAGCCAATTGATGAGAACCAGGCAGAGATGCACATATGCCCACCCGCTGATTTTTGTCATTTTGAATTGAAATGTGATAATTTGCACATGAGTAGGCAAAGCCAACACACTTGATTGCAAAAAATACAGCTTGCGTGAAAGACTGATCTGTAACTTAGCGCAAGGTGTAGGTAAGCTTGGAATGTCAGGAAGCTAACGAATGTGAAAGCAAAAAACCATATGAAGTATCCTGAGCTCCAGAGAAATGTCAACACATTTCACACAAGTATCACTTTGTGCTACTGTTACCAAACTTCCTGACAACCTGTGCCTTCTTTTAGTCATGTTGTTTCACAAATCTTTTTCTCCTAATCAGTATATTTTCATTCAATACTTTTTGTTTTCTTGGGGGGGGGTGGGGGGGGGGCGGGGGAGGTCATCGGTTTTCTGATTGGTTTGATGCATCCAGCCGTGAATTCCTCTCCTGTGCTAACCTTTTCGTCTCAGAGTAGCACTTGCAACCTACGCCCTCTATTAGTTGCTGGGTGTATTCCAATCTCTGTCTTACTATACAGTTTCTCCCTCTACAGCTCGCTCTGGTACCATGGAAGTCATTCCCTCATGTCTTAGCAGATGTCCTATCATCCTGTCCCTTCTCCTTATCAGTGTTTTCCACATATTCCTTTCCTCTCCGATTCTGCGTAGAACCTCCTCATTCCTTACCTTATCAGACCACTTAATTTTCAATATTCGTCTGTTGCACCACATCTCAAATGCTTCGATTCTCTTCTGTTCCGGTTTTCCCACAGTCCATGTTTCACTACTATACAATGCTGAGTTCCAAAAGTATATTCTCAGAAATTTATTCCTCAGATTAAGGCCTAGGTTTGATACTAGCAGACTTCTGTTGGCCAGGAATGCCTTTTCGCCAGTGCTAGTCTGCTTTTGATGTTCTTCTTGCTGCGGCTATCATTAGTTATTTTGCTGCCTATGTTGTAAACTTCCTTAACTTCATCTACTTCGTGACCATAAATCCTGATGTTAAGTTTCTCGCTGTTCTCGTTTCTGCGACTTCTCATTACTTTCGCCTATCTTTTGATTTACCCTCAAGCCATATTCTGTACTTATAAAGATTGTTCATTCATTCGGTAGGTCCTAAAATACTTCTTCACTTTCACTGAGGACAGCAATGTCATCAACGAATATATAAAAAAAAAAAAATGGTTCATATGGCTCTGAGCACTATGGGACTTAACATCTGTGGTCATCAGTCCCCTAGAACTTAGAACTACTTAAACCTAACTAACCTAAGGACATCACACACATCCATGCCCGAGGCAGGATTCGAACCTGCGACCGCAGCAGTCGCGCGGTTCCGGACTGCGCGCCTAGAACCGCTAGACCACCGCGGCCGGCGAATATATCATTGATATCCCTTCACCTTTAATATTCATTTCACTCCCGAACCTTTCTTTTATTTTCATCATTGCTTTTTCGATGTACGGATTGAACAGTAGGGACGAAAGATTTTTTTCTGCCGTACGCTGTTTTTAATCCGAGCACTTCGTTCTTGGTCGTCCAGTCTTAGTATTCGCTCTTGGCTCTTGTACTTATTGTATATTACCCGTCTCTCCCAATAGCTTATCCCTATTTTTCTCAGAATTTCGAACACCTTGCTCCATTTTACATTGTCGAACGCTGTTTACGGGCCGACGAATCCAATGAACGAGTCTTGATTTTTCTTTAGTCTTGCTTCCAATATCACGGCAACGTCAGACTTGCCTCTATGGTGCCTTTACCTTTCCTAAAGCTAAACCGATCGTCATATAACACATCCTCAATTTTTTTTCATTCCTCTGTAAATTATACTTGCCAGCAGCTTGGATGCATGACCTGTTAAACCGAATGTGCAGTAATTATCGCACTTGTCAGCTATTGCAGAATTTGGAGTTGTGTGGGTGATACTTTTCCGAAAGTCAGATGGTAGTATCTATAGCCTCAGAGAACTTCATTCCTCAGTACCCTCACTTCTTTGCGACTAATTTTTGCTGACTAGTCTCTTCAGCCAACTCTTCATCAGTAGAGTACACTGCGATCTAAGTCTATGTCTGCTCCTGTGTACCCCTTACAATCCAGTATCTGATTTCGGAATCTCTGTCTGACCGTGACGTAATCTAACGGAAATCACCCGTATCTCCCGGCATTTTACAACTATACCTCCTCTTTATCTATCCATACAGTCTTCAGCACCCTCTATAGTACTACATACCTAAAGCTTCTACTCTCTTCACTCCCATAATAAGCCTGCCAATACTGAGATCGTTTTATACAACGTTCAGTGTAATATCTGGCGTTCAAAAACCACACGTTAAATTTTCATATTCTCTCACTGGCTACGCACTTGATGTTAGGTCTACAGAAAAAATTAACAACACCTTTTGTAGGAAATTTAATGAAGTTAATTTCTGTACCGGGCTACATTTTCGCTATAGACCCCCACTCCCACACTCAGCACCCAACGGCCAGGATTCCTAGTATGTTGTTCATGACACTCCATCCCTCCTACCACTGTACAACAGTTGGCGACAGCACGAATTATTTCCCTCACTCGACCTTTTTGATCTTCACTGATTCGCCTTATTACACCACTGATTTGGTCGAGAACTTGCAAATCCTAAAAGTGGTTTTTGTATAAATTTTATATAATAATTTTGTGAATTTTATCAGCATAAAATAAATAATTATATCTTTGCATTAGTCACACTTTCTGACTAAGAAACTACTGTACTGGTAAGGGATACGTTTAAGTCGAATAGACATCGTAATTAGTTTTAGCGTGATGTTTACAGATTTCGTTTTTCATTCATTACTCCGAAGTGTGCGTTTATATTAACAATGTTAACGAAATAGCCGACTATATTGGTGGCGTAATAGCTCAATCAATAAAAGGATCAAAAAAGATCGAAATCTGGGAATAGTTCATACAGTCGAAAATTTTTGTGTAGTGGTAGAAGGGAGTGGCACGAACGACATACCAGAAATCCTGACTGAAGAGGGGTTAGTGTAGGCGTGGATGAGCGTTTGGAGGTCACGTTTTACCTTTTTCCTGAATAACTCGAAAACCGTGCACTCCAGCGGAAATGTATCTCATTCCAAAATTTAACTGCATTAAATTTTCTACAAAAAGATTCGGTTCATTTTTTTCTGTTTTTTAGGACTAACAGTTCGCGCATAGCGAGTGAGAGAATGTGAAAATCTCGCATGTGGTTTATGACAGATATCTATAACGTTTCGGGTTGCATAAAACCACATCGGTAGGGGCATGAACAGGGTGACTATGAAACTTCCAAAACGCTGAAGAAATAACACCACTGGTCAGAATAACGTCAAATTGCTACCGAGTATTATCGGAGAAGGGGGAAAACGTATGGCGGAAAAACAAAAATAGTGTGAAAATCGATCAATAGATGGCGCAGTATGTGTCAGAAAACGTAAATGAAAAAACCTGTCATGTGCACGACCCATTGAAGTCGGTATAAACACCCCTGGTACACGGCTTTTCCCCCCTTTCGCGTTTCCGACGTTCGCCATGTCTCTCTCAATGCAGGATCGCGCTCTGCTTGTAAAGCTGTATTACAAGAATGATGACTGTGCAGCCGCGCGGGATTAGCCGCGCGGTCTTGGGTGCTGCAGTCGTGGACTGTGCGGCTGGTCCCGGCGGAGGTTCGAGTCCTCCCTCGGGCATGTGTGTGTGTGTGTGTGTGTGTGTGTGTGTGTGTGTGTGTGTGTGTGTGTGTTTGTTTGTCCTTAGGATAATTTACGTTAAGTAGTGTGTAAGCTTAGGGACTGATGATCTTAGCAGTTAAGCCCCGTAAGATTTCACACACATTTGAACAATTTTTTTTTTTATGACTGTGCACACGTCGCTCTGCAGAAGTCCCGGACACTGAAGGGTTTGAAAAAAGGCATTGGTCCGATGACTCCCGTGGGTCTGGAGAAAATGATTCGAAAATCCGAAAAGACGGGTTCTTTTGGTGTGCAACCTGGTAGAGGGAGGAAGCGCATTAATTCGACGTCAGTGGAAGCAATGGCCACAACAATGCAGGAGGAGACGAGTGGTGGTGTGGAAACGGGGTGGTGCACGGAGAATTGCCCGAACATTGGACATAGCCGTGACCCCGGTGCATAAAATCATACGAAACATCCTTCTTTGAATCCATTCAAAATTACCGATGTGCACGAGCTGCTTCCTGTTGACCTGTCAACAAGAGAGACTTTTGCTTTAGATTTTCTTGCTCGCATGGAAGTGGACAATGATTGGCCGTGGAAGATTTTGTGGACAGACGAAGCCCTCTTCTACCTGACAGGATATGTCAATACACAGAATTGTCGAATATGGGCAACGGAAAATACACACACAAAATCAACCAGTACCACTTCATCCTGAAAATGTCACAGTGTGGTGCAGGTTTACGGTATCATGTATCATAGGGCCACATTTTTTTCAAGAGGCAGGTGCTTCCGGTCCTGTTACCTGTATCGCTATGAGTGTCTTTTGCGCAAGCATGTCATTCCAGCTCTCCAGCAGCATGGATGTGCGGATGGGGTCATTCTTATGGAAGATAGCGCACCTCCGCACATTGCAAATCCAGTTGGGCAGTTGCTGAAGCGCCATTTCGGAAATGCTAGAATTATTAGCCGCCATTTCCCTACAGTCTGGCCGTCCTGATCACCTGATCATAATCCGTGTGACTTCGGACTATGGGGCTATCTGAAAGAGGTTGTGTTCAGTGTTGTGATTGCAAACTTAACTGCATTGAAGGCACGTATTGCGCAACACATTCTGAACGTAATCCCGGAAACACCTCGATCACTTGTGTAGCATGCTGTTTCTCGATTTCGGCGTGTTGCAGGAAACGGTGGACAGCATATTGGACATGTTCTGCGCCAGTCACACGGAAACTAATAATCCGATTTGAATCTGACTGATGCTTTTCATACCGTTTTTGGTCTCAGGGCAATTAAAAATCGATTTTTCCCATCCGATGTGATATGACCTTGCCATGGTGGATAAGCTTACGTAACTAACAGTTGCACACCTGTGCACCCATGCACAATGAGTAGTACAGTTTGTTTTACGTCAAACGTACACCTTAGGCATTGTTGTATGATTCATTTGTCGTTTGTAATCGACCACTATTAAATTATGATGCTTACAGTGCCATCTATTGGTACATTTTGTAACTATTTATTTTTCTTCTGCCATACGTTTTCCCCCTTCTCCGACAATATTCCGTTTCAATTTGACATCAGTCTGACCAGCGGTGTTATTTCTACAGCGGTTTGATATATATATATATATATATATATATATATATAGAGAGAGAGAGAGAGAGAGAGAGAGAGAGAGAGAAATGGCTGGATGAAATGCCTGCAGCCAGAGGACGTTTCCCCAGGGCAGTGCTTACTAGTTTATCTCGAGGAAGTATCTGCAGCATGCTTTGTGTTTTCCACGAGGGACGCCGGTCCACCGGCCGTGTCGGATGGCAGCGGCGGCTGGGCCTATGGCGCCCTCGATGCACTGGGAGGGCCTTGGGTTGAGGGCTGAGGACTGCCACCCCACATTCCACGCCGCACAAAAACTCCCCGCGGAACAAGGGAGGGCCCGCCAGCCTGCTCAAGGGCGGCAGGCGGACCGTTACTGTCACAAAAACAGTCGACAACTGCCACCCTCCCAACAGCAGGGCTCATTGCGTGCGCAGCCGTCTTCCTCCCTGTTACTAAAGTGATGCTGCAGCAAGTGGGATGACGGCTGATAAGGCAGTGGAGCCGTGATGTCTAGTGGCTCCGTTAACAACATTACGTCAACTCAAACAAATTGTTCAGACAGACAGTGAAGTGCCATTCAGATTATGACATTAGAATTTGTGAAAAAACCGATTTGGCGAGATTTTGACCGTGGACTTACTTGAACTTTTGTCTTGGAGAAACGTAAAGAAGCAAATTTTGATTACTTTGGGCTATAACGAACCCATTTCTCTGCCGAAGTTACTGAAATGGGATTCCAATTCGGTTTTACAGAGAGTACTCTACTGCATTGGCTCCTTACTTACCTTGTATTTATGGCGAATCTCTTGCCCAACGTAAAGTCCCGAGCGACTGGAAAAAAGCGCAGGTGACGCCTGTAAATAAGAAGGGTAGAAGGACGGATCCTCAAAATTACACACCAATATCCTTAACATCAGTTTGTTGCAGGATTCTCGAACATATTCTCAGTTCGAATATAATGAATTTCCTTGAGACAGAGAAGTTGCTGTTCATGCATCAGCACGGCTTTAGAAAGCATCGCTCCTGCGAAACGCAACTCGCCCTTTTTCCACATGATATCTTGCGAACCATGGATAAAGGGTATCAGACGGATGCCACATTCCTTGACTTCCGGAAAACGTTTGACTCGGTGCCCCACTGCAGACTCCTAACTAAGGTACGAGCATATGGGATTGGTTCCCAAATATGTGAGTGGCTCGAAGACTTCTTAAGTAATAGAACCCAGTACGTTGTCCTCGTTGGTGAGTGTTCATCGGAGGCGAGGGTATCATCTGGAGTGCCCCAGGGAAGTGTGGTAGGTCCGCTGTTGTTTTCTATCTACATAAATGATCTTCTGGATAGGGTGAATAGCAATGTACGGCTGTTTGCTGATGATGCTGTCGTGTACGGGAAGGTGTCGTCGTTGAATGACTGTAGGAGAATACAAGATGACTTGGACAGGATTTGTGATTGGAGTAAAGAATGGCAGCTAACTCTAAATATAGATAAATGTAAATTAATGCAGATGAAGAGGAAAAAATCCCGTAATGTTTGAATACTCCATTAGTAGTGTAGCGCTTGACACAGTCACGTCGACTAAATATTTGGGCGTAACACTGCAGAGCGATATGAAATGGGACAAGCATGTAATGGCAGTTGTGGGGAAGGCGAATAGTCGTCTTCGGTTCATTGGTAGAATTTTGGGAAGATGTGGTTCATCTGTAAAGGAGACTGCTTATAAAACACTAATACAACCTATTCTTGAGTACTGCTCGAGCGTTTGGGATCCCTATCATGTCGGATTGAGGGAGAACATAGAAGCAATTCAGAGGCGGGCTGCTAGATTTGTTACTGGTAGGTTTGATCATCACGCGAGTGTCACGGAAATGCTTCAGGAACTCGGGTGGGAGTCTCTAGAGGAAAGGAGGCGTTCTTTTCGTGAATCGCTACTGAGGAAATTTAGAATGTTCAAATGTGTGTGAAATCTTATGGGACTTAACTGCTAAGGTCATCAGTCCCTAAGCTTACACACTACTTAACCTAAATTATTCTAAGGACAAACACACACACCCATGCCCGAGGGAGGACTCGAACCTCCGCTGGGATTAGCAGTCCATGACTGCAGCGCCCTAGAAGGAAATTTAGAGAACCAGTACAATTTTACTGCCGCCAACTTACATTTCGCGGAAAGACCACGAAGATAAGAGAGATTAGCGGTCGTACAGAGGCATATACGCAGTCATTTTTCCCTTATTCTGTTTGGGGGTGGAACAGGGAGAGAAGATGCTAGTTGGGTTACGAGGTACCCTCCGCCACGCACCGTATGGTGGAATGCGGAGTATGTATGTAGAGGTAGATGTAGATGAAATGAACTGTATCCGAATTTGGTTAGCAAACTGAGAAGCATGTGGCATTTTGTAAACGACAGCGAAACAGGCTTGACAGCGAGAGCCTTGCATTGCAGTTTATCTGTTCATACTTGATGCGTTGTGGCGTCGACAGCGACTCGTCGATGGTGGCGATCTAATTAAAGTAGTTCCATCAGTATTGCGACTCGTACTCGTGAATGTGGCTTCTGGTAGTAAATTTATCCTCCATGCCATTCCTTTCGACACACACTAGTCGAACGTAAATGTCGCTTCACAGATCGAAGATCGTATATACACAACCGTTGAAGCGGTATTACACAACATACCTGTCGTATACAACTCTGCAGTACCGCCAAAAGCGTACACGTCTGGAACTGCCAGCATTTTCGTTAGCTCTATTATACACTGACGGGAAAGAGATCACAACACCAAGAAGTAGTTGTGCGACATAAACGAAAGTGTTTCTACGTCTGAAAGGCCATATCATTTTAAACTTGGAATGATCCCGGTAGGAGGGAAAAGAAGTATGGGAGTATACGATACTGAGGATAAATTACGATTTTTCAGTAAATTAAACTCAAATTAAATTTCGTATGGGTGTAATTACGATGCAATGTTTTTCAATGTCATTAATATATAATATTTCGATCCAAAAGAGATTTCAAAAGCAAGGTAAATTTATTTAAACTGTTTTAACACGAATATTTCATTAGGAACTGTTATGTTTTGCTCATATAGGCTTATTCAAAGTGTCAACATATGTTTAGTTTAATAATACTTTTGTACTGTATACTCACGCAATTTACAGATTTGCACTTTTTAGCGCCAATATTATGCAAATGAGAAAGGTCATATTCAACACTTTGTAATCCGGCTACTTCACTTGGTTGACACTTGTAATTATTTGTAAAATGCACGATTTATGTTTTTAATCTAAACACCTGAGCACCAGAATCATTCGTAACTATTTCGTGTAAATAATTCGTTTAATAACAATTTAATTGACTCTAAAAAAAAGAGATAATTTGTTCATCTCTTTGGAAGGTTATACATACGAGCACTGTCAAAGACCGGCAGGCAGTTGGCTCAGTTTAGTTGTGAAAGTCACGTCGGTCAGCGTTTTTAGAGCCGGCTAATTCCATTGTATGTAAACATGTGTGGATCGCAGAACCAAAGATGTTGATGCACAAAAGTAACAGTTTTGTCAGAGACGCCATGTAAACTTTACGTGTGTTTTTTTAAAGAGGAATAAAAACGTGTAATGACTTTTATAAAACTGCTAGATGTCTCCGGCCTCACCTTTTTTTTAAAAAAAATCCGGACCTCTTATAAATATATAATACCCTAGACAACAAAAGTGAAGAACCATAAACTTTATCTTTGAAACAGTATTATTCAGAATGAGATTTTCACTCTGCAGAGGAGTGTGCGCTGATATGAAACTTCCTGGCAGATTAAAACTGTGTGCCCGACCGAGACTCGAACTCAGTATTATTCAGCGTTGTGACGACCGCCCTGCGAACATCTTTGAAATGTTTTGATGAGAAGTTATGTTCTCCTAAAGCATGTGACATTTTATTTAGTAACATAAAACTGAATTTTCATCATATTAAGGCAAGGGGCCGTTATAAACTTAACTTCAGGATTCATATCGTATTGGCTTTAAATAAATGCTGTAAGAGTTGTGAGTCTTAGTTACCTTTGAGTGAATCGATGTCAGTCAAGAATGCCTTTAAGGTGGCAAAGACATCATCATTAACATCTCACTACATTTGAACGAATTTGTGTTACAGCGTTACGACAGGCTGGATGTTCCTTTTGCGATATCGCAGAAGACTTGACAGGAATGTAGCTCATGTACATGGTTGCTGGCGGCAGTCATCCACGAGTATGTACAGCCGCAAGAGGATCGGGCTACGGAGGGCACGTGGCACTACCGAGAGGGAAGGCCATCGTGTTTGCTCTGGTGCACCGTACTGCATCTGCGGCAGCAATTTGAGCAGCCGCTGGCACCGCAGTGACACAATAAACTGTTACAAATCGGTTACTTCTAGGACAGTTCCGAGACAGATGCGCTTAAAGCCGTCGGCACACGGGCCGTGTTGTCGAACGTCAACCTTGAGCATGCTAAGTTCAACGGGCTGCTGAACGCTCAGAAATGATGCGACTTGTGCATACGGTACGTGGGCCTCAACGTGGTATACGCTATCACAACGCACTCCAGCGGCATTTGCGGGAAGTTTCTAGTTCGTAAATCACACTGTTTACGAAATGGGCGCCCTTAAAATTTCCCCTATTAAAATGCACATTTCCTCCATCGTCCACGAAAAGGAAAGTACCATGTCCGATCAATAAGGACACAGGCGCGTAAAAGTTCCATTACAAACAGTGCGATACTAATTTCCATTACTTCTCCACGTAAGATAAACATTATTTCATCATTCCCACATTTTAGTAAAACCCCAAGGTCAGCCTTACTTGATCACTGTTCCTACCCAGTAGCAGAATCTTTGCAACATGTGAATTACGAAGCGTAAAACAAAAAGGAGCAAAATATATTTATACAAGTAGCGCAAGCTGTCCTATAGATTAAGCCAATCGAACAAACTCACCGCTCAAAAAATGTGAACTTATATTTACATAACGTCAAATATTATAGTATATACTTATATTAAACTAATAATAAAGTATCAGAACCTAATAAAAATGTTAGGAAAAGATCTTGGAAGTGTCGAGTCACGAACCACTGCCCTAACACGCTACATCATACAGATCAGTGACGCTACTCACTTCGCTGTTTTTTTTTAATCTCATTTTGTTCGTCTTCGTTCTTTTGTATCTTCTCTGGTGGACGTTTCAGTTCGTCGTTGATCCATTAACTCGGCGTTTTTTTTTTATTACAGAGGGCAGCTAACCCTCTGACCGAAGACGCTGAGTTACTGTGCCGCCTCGCTAAACCAACAACACGCTATATAGTCTCAATCATAGCTTGTTATCACATGCTGAAAATCTTAATCGTAGATATCTTACCAATTGAAATTTAATTATAAGAAATTGTACCAAGAACATTGCGTTTTGTGTGGATCTTCAGTGTGTTGATGCCTTCAAATAGCATACTCTCGTAACATGCAAGTTACAATAATACTTTTGCCACGAATATGATGTTTCTCATTATTTTATTGGAACGAATCACACAGTTAACAACGGGTTTTCCAGTGATTCTCAATTTGTTAGTGCCCAGAAACGGCATATATACGTATAGGCTAGAAATGACTGCCAATATGGCATTCGGAAAAGACTCCCGACCGTGCTATTCCATGTTATGACGTCAGAAACTCGGCACACTCAACGCTCAACTTTCGGTTGCACGGTCCGTGTGCCGACGCCTCAACGTGCATTCCACTGAGCCCAGACCATCGTCATCTGCGGCTATAGTGGTGTCGAGCGAGAGCTCGTTGGAGAACAGGTTGGAGGTCTGTTGCGTTTTCTGATGAAAGCTGGTTCTACCTCGGTGCGAGTGATGGCCGTGTGTTGGTTAGAAAGAGGCCAGTTGAGGACCTGCGACCAGCCTGTCTGCTTCCTAGACAGGTTGGACCTACACCTGGTCTGGGGTTCGATTTCGTAAGACAGCAGGAGCACTCCAGTGGTTATTCCATCCACACTGACTGAAAAACTGTACGTCAATCCGGTGAGTCGACCTGTTATGCTGACATTTATGAACAACATTTCAGAAGGTGTTTTCCAACAGGATAACGCTTGCCCACATTCCGCTGTTTTACCCCAACATGCTCCACAGAGTGGCGACCTGTTGCCTTGGCCTGTTCGATCACCAGATCTGTCTCCAGTGGAGCACATATGGAACATCATCGGACGACAACTCGAGTGAATCCACAAACAGCATTAACCGTCCATGCATTGACCGACCAAGTGCAAGAGGTATGGAACTCCATCCAACAAACTGAAATCCGGCACCTGTGCAACATAATGCATGCACATTTGCAAGCTTGGATTCAACGTTCCAGCGCTTACACCCGTTATTAATGTACCAGCATTTCATTACCCTACATTAATTATTTTCTGGTGCTGCGATTTTCTTCCGTCAGTGTGCACCTCATCGCATATATACACTTCTGACGAACCAGTCTCACATGTGGTAAACAGTTTGCCGGCCGCGGTGGTCTAGCGGTTCTAGGCGCGCAGTCCGGAACCGCGCGACTGCTACGGTCGCAGGTTCGAATCCTGCCTCGGGCATGGATGTGTGTGATGTCCTTAGGTTAGTTAGGTTTAAGTAGTTCTAAGTTCTAGGGGACTGATGACCACAGATGTTAAGTCCCATAGCGCTCAGAGCCATTTGAACCATTTTTTTGGTAAACAGTTTAAATATTTCTTCAACGACGGTTCATATTTTAGCACTCACGGCAGTTCATTAAACAGCAAATAAAATAAGAATCTTGATGTATATTTATTTTGCAGTTCACATCAGATGTAAACAATTTGGTGGGAATAACGAAAACTATCCACTCACGTGTGCACTGCCATTGCATGCAAGAACTCGATCGTAACTTTTCGCCTGTTTCTGTCCGACGCGTTCTACTATCACGTTACATTGCATATCCGAGTATCCATGCCACTGCACACACACTGACTCTCTCTGTAGAACTAAAACTATCAATATCGCTCTCGCACCACAGCTCATCTAAAAAAACAAATGGTTCAAACGGTTCTGAGCACTATAGGGCTTAACATCCGATGTCACCAGTCCCCTAGACTTAGAACTACTTAAACCTAACTAACCTAAGCACATCACACATATCCATGCCCGAGGCAGGGTTCGAACCTGCGACCGTACCAGTCGCGCGGCTCCGGACTGAAGCGCCTAGAACCGCTCGACCACCACGGCCGGCACGGCACATTTAGCAGTTCTACACATCACATTTAGTTTTACGTGTTGCATTTAACAAAAGCATTACAAAGAAATAAGACGTACCCATTATGGATGTGGAACACTGTAACTGTGAGGAATAAAATTTTCCAGTAATAAACACAGACCGTGACCGGTTTTGAGTTGCCTAGCGATTGATCATGAGTCGGTACACAGTAAAGCTTTTAATTCTATCTCGATGTGTAAATAACTCTCGCCACATGCAGTGCTTCCTTGTTTCGTTTTTATCTCTTGCCACAGCTACATGACCTCCACGAGGCTCTAGACATTCATTAAAGGTGTAGCAGCTGATGATGAATCGCTACGCTATCGGAAACCAGTCACGGTAAATAAAAATTGAGAAATCACAAAACGCGACTGGTTGCAGTTGTTTCTGGAAATCGTTAGATCAAAAAGAAGTTCAAAATGCTGGTACTTAGTTACTAAGAGGTTCGCGTAGCAACTTAAACAAAGAAAACATATTTACAATTCATAGTATAGAACAAGGCAAAAAATTCCAAACCATCAAAGACTTATGTACAGAGTAAAAAGAAGTGAAAGAACCAAAGAAAAGAAAAATTTATCACCCGCTATTAGAAACGTCTTCAAAAATTATGCTAAGACTCCAATTAGAACGAGAGAACGGTTAATTGTTGTACCTGGAAGTGAATTTTGCGCAGAGATAACACTGAATCATCAAACACAGTCATAAAGGAAGTAGACGAAGAGCCATTCGTGAACTGCCTTTTGCAAAAGTAAATTTCAAATATTTGTTGAGCTGCATATTGAGCACTATTAAGAAATCCGACGTTCACATTAGAGATTCGGTACTGGCACGAGTAAGACTACAGGTCACACTTTGATAAGTTTAACCTGGCGCATACCTGTCATCTGTCCAATATATATTCCACCTCCCAGAAAGTACAATTTCAAAGTTCTTGTGTGACTTGTTGGATACTATTTATGATGCCCTGAACACTTATTTGAAAGCTAATGTTTCACTCTTGCACCCGACAATAGTTAATTAAATAAGACGTAACAGGTATTGTAAATATTAAAGTTGTTTACGAAATTTTGGAGTTACGCTTTGTGTAAATACACTATAAGACACTGTAATATAGCCGGTGATTAGATGTTCATGTTTCTTTATTAAAAGTTAATGTAGAGCTAAAATTATACTGCCACCACAAACCTTGCTACTTCCTCTCTCAAAATTATTGGGCAGGTACGTAAGTGCGCGTATGTCGTTATGTTGCCAATAATGGAATCTCAATACACCGCCAGTACTGCATTAAGTAACTTTGCTGGCTGTTGTGGCCGAGCGGTTCTAAGCGCTTCAATCTGGAACCGCGCGACCGCTACGGTCGCAGGTTCGAATCCTGCCTCGGGCATGGATGTGTGATGTCCTTAGGTTAGTTAGGTTTAAGTAGTTCTAAGTTCTAGGGGACTGATGACCTCAGATGTTAAGTCCCATAGTGCTCAGAGCCATTAAGTAACTTTCTTGATTCCACAAACAAGATCGCACCCCATTGAATTAAAAAAACTACGCAGTTGTTGCGAAAGAACTCTTTTCAGACATTTCTTGATACTGTGGAACACGCACAGAGCAAAATTGCCAACACGGAAACAAGGATACAACGATGGTGCGCCGAATTTATCCACGAGGTGGCAGTTGACTGCGACTAACCTGTAGTGTGCGAAGGAAAGTAGCGCCACAAAGTCAAAGCCGTTGACGTCATAGGAATCTGGCTATTTCCACATACAACTTCGAGTGACGTCACTTTAGTTGCATGTGGTAACCCTGCTTATAATACTACCGTTACTTCAAGACAGTGAGCTACTTGGTCTAGTGCAGGCATTTGAGTCCGAGGCCGCATACGTTGCAAGGTACGAGGTATCGACCGCAGGAAAAAAATCAAAAAATTGCCATTGACTCTGGGCCGTTACGATGAAAAGTCCTTTCTCAGCGGTCGTTACAGGAACAGAAGCGTACGTCGTTATCAAATGTCATATGCTCACATGAGACTGAGTCAAAACAACGTCATTTTGCTTATCCCACGCCTGAACGGTAAAATTACCGTTATTAAATACAGTAAATCGGCATATATTGTAAGAATTAAAGAACTAGCAATTAGAGCGTGTATGAACGGTCAAAGTAAAATCAGTGTGAGGGTGTCTCTCGTAAGAGTCGCCAGGGACATTTTCTCTGGTGTTTCGGCAGGTATCTGTCCTTGTGTTTTTGCATTGTGTAATGGAGTCAACACAAACAAATACTGCTCATTACGTTTTCCATGTGGCCCCAAGTGTCAGTGGAATGCGTCGGTTTGTTTCCCAGAACAAACAAAATTATTTAAAAGCGAAATTTTATGTGCACATTCGACAGATCGATCCAAAATTAGTCTAGCGCTATATTCAGTTCAGCGATACGTATTCATAGTGACAGTAGAACGTGAAAGATACGTAACCAGTACTGCTCCACGGCAGTAGCACACCGTGTGGGGCAAACCAGTGCATGAGATGGGCCAGTTTTTCAAGGTTTACTATCCCTGTTAATATGTATCATTTAATAGTATAACGTTAGATTTCAAATCTCACAGTCGAATAATTAAGTTATTTATAACACTCTGTTAACAAGAAACATTCAGGAAGTATTCTACGCAAAATCAATGTCATTGTGTCTTAGTTAGGCTTTAAGCCCTGTAACTACTATAAAAAAATCACTTTCAAACTATGCAAAGTATGATACAGTTCGTGGATAATCCTGAGACAGCACTGACGTACCTAGTGCAACAAAACACTCCAGTAGACCAAAAGCTCTATCATGCTTTGTTGCGGTAACGGACGCAAGAGGTGTTCTGATCCATGTAGGCTAGTGTAGCACTAGTTATGGGTATGGAAATCCAAAGATAATGAGTATATACAAATATTTGTTTTCTTGTTGAACCTCACCAAGATTGGCCGTCTTGAAAAGTTGCGCCACTTCTTGCGGTGTATTCCTGGTTGCTTTTCCTCATTTTTGTTAACAATGGGATAGGAATAACAATTTATTATACTCTACGTTACGTGTATTCAGTAATTTTATTCGAACCAGATTTCTTGCATAGATATTAGTTTTTACTCATTGCTAGATAACATCTGTGACTGTTGTTTGTTGTTAACGCTATAGTTGTAGTAGTGAGAAGTTAGTTCTCGTTTTTGTTCTTGTGCCGTTTAAATTGTTATCGCTTAAAGCACTTCATGTGATGATCATTTACGTTCACCATATCTGGAATGAAAGTACAAGGACGTTCTGAAAAGTTATGCCTTCGAATTTTTTACTTGAAAACTCTTAAAACTTTTAAAATAAAACATACTTCATTAACATTCTTCACATTCGTTTCTCAAAATAGTCACCGTGACGACGAACACATTTCTCCCAATGAGAGGCCAGTTTATTGATACCGTTACTGTAGAATGTTGAATTTGTTGTTTGCACCGCTTCGTCACTGTCAAAGTGAAGCCCTTGAAGGTGTTCTTTACTTTGGACGAACTCTTCGAATTCGAGCTTTCAGTTTTCTTAGGGTCTCTCACCCGTTGTCATAGTTGTTACACACCATCTGGCGACAGAGGGTTGCAACTTGCGTCAGCGAAGTGGGAACGCCGACTGAGTAACATGAATGACAGGTAATACCTCAACCGACATTGAGAACAATAAAAAATTCGAAGGCATTACTTTTGAGCAAACCCTTGTATTGTAAAGAAGGTAGAAAATACAGGTTCTGTTACTCCAAGACTGCTTACTTTTAACTGTTGTGACCTACCTGGAATCAAACATCGTTGTTGGTAAAGGACAGTCGCATATAATATCAGTATAACTGAATAATTATGAAAATAGCATTCTGCCACAAATCGATAGTAATCGTCCACATTTGCAATAAGGATTTGTTGCATTTCTTCCCTACGCCCGCGTGGCGACGAACTAATTTTTGCACAGGCATTAATAAAGGCTTCTGCCGCAACGTCGTAATTTAAATGGCTTCGATTTGAAAAAGTAAGAATGTAGGTACTGTATCACTGCCGCAAATTATTCTTCTCTCTCAAAATACTGTCACTGCAGTCAAGCGACTCATCATTTGCCCAGCAAACATCACGAATTTTAATGTATTTTATAACATTTCTCTGACTACTCGTAATAATGGGGTTGATCATAGTTACTCTTTTATCTGCTGCAGTCGTGGTCCTGAGTACATTTACGGCCACTGTAACATATAATTTCGGAAAAGTTAAATTTTAAAATTAATCTTGTTTTATGTTTTAAATACATTTATGATACTTTTAAAACAAAATTAAAATATTAATACAAAGGCAAACAATACTTACAGTACAAAAGGCACAGTACATGCTCACTGCTCAAAAACTAAAACCAGACTGACCCACTTTGCCAACATGGCTGAAACTATTTATACTTTCTTAACAATCCCGAACAATCCTCGGCATTGTTTAAAATTATTATTTCATTAATTAACAATTAAAATTTATTAAAAAAATGAAAATACATATCTGATTGTATATTTTCTTCAGAACAGTTAGTACACTACGATATTATTATATCTACATCTACATCTACATTGATACTCCGCAAGCCACCCAACGGTGTGTGGCGGAGGGCACTTTATGTGCCACTGTCATTACCTCCCTTTCCTGTTCCAGTAGCGTATGGTTCGCGGGAAGAACGACTGTCTGAAAGCCTCCGTGCGCGCTCGAATCTCTCTAATTTTACATTCGTGATCTCCTCGGGAGGTATAAGTAGGGGGAAGCAATATATTCGATACCTCATCCAGAAACGCCCCCCCTCGAAACCTGGCGAGCAAGCTACACCGCGATGCAGAGCGCCTCTCTTGCAGAGTCTGCCACTTGAGTTTATTAAACATCTCCGTAACGCTATCACGGTTACCAAATAACCCTGTGACGAAACGCGCCGCTCTTCTTTGGATCTTCTCTATCTCCTCCGTCAGACCGATCTGGTACGGATCCCACACTGATGAGCAATACTCAAGTATAGGTCGAACGAGTGTTTTCTAAGCCACCTCCTTTGTTGATGGACTACATTTTCTAAGCACTCTCCCAATGAATCTCAACTTGGTACCCGCCTTACCAACAATTAATTTTAAATG
Source organism: Schistocerca piceifrons (assembly GCF_021461385.2). Taxonomy (NCBI): domain Eukaryota; kingdom Metazoa; phylum Arthropoda; class Insecta; order Orthoptera; family Acrididae; genus Schistocerca; species Schistocerca piceifrons. The sequence continues at coordinate 852,087,752 of NC_060138.1, forward strand.
ATCATTCCACTTCAAATCGTTCCGCACGCATACTCCCAGATATTTTACAGAAGTAACTGCTACCAGTGTTTGTTCCGCTATCATATAATCATACAATAAAGATCCTTCTTTCTATGTATTCGCAATACATTACATTTGTCTATGTTAAGGGTCAGTTGCCACTCCCTGCACCAAGTGCCTATCCGCTGCAGATCTTCCTGCATTTCGCTACAATTTTCTAATGCTGCAACTTCTCTGTATACTACAGCATCATCCGCGAAAAGCCGCATGGAACTTCCGACACTATCTACTAAGTCATTTATATATATTGTGAAAAGCAATGGTCCCATAACACTCCCCTGTGGCACGCCAGAGGTTACTTTAACGTCTGTAGACGTCTCTCCATTGATAACTACATGCTGTGTTCTGTTTGCTAAAAACTCTTCAATCCAGCCACACAGCTGGTCTGATATTCCGTAGGCTCTTACTTTGTTTATCAGGCGACAGTGCGGAACCGTATCGAACGCCTTCCGGAAGTCAAGAAAAATAGCATCTACCTGGGATCCTGTATCTAATATTTTCTGGGTCTCATGAACAAATAAGGCGAGTTGGGTCTCACACGATCGCTGTTTCCGGAATCCATGTTGATTCCTACATAGTAGATTGTGGGTTTCCAGAAATGACATGATACGCGAGCAAAAAACATGTTCTAAAATTCTACAAGAGATCGACGTAAGAGATATAGGTCTATAGTTTTGCGCATCTGCTCGACGACCCTTCTTGAAGACTGGGACTATCTGTGCTCTTTTCCAATCATTTGGAACCCCCCGTTCCTCTAGAGACTTGCGGTACACGGTTGTTAGAAGGGGGGCAAGTTCTTTCGCGTACTCTGTGTAGAATCGAATTGGTATCCCGTCAGGTCCAGTGGACTTTCCTCTATTGAGTGATTCCAGTTGCTTTTCTATTCCTTGGACACTTATTTCGATGTCAGTTATATCATTCGAGGATAAACTCTCAAATAACAAATTACAATAATACATATACATTTTTTATTAATTACTAGAGACTCCGTTCATGGGAATTGTTCCCTTCATTTACAGAGCTTCTGCACTTTGAACTCAAACAAATTAAACAGTTATTATCTCAGTTATAATTTTTTCTAGACGAGTTGCATATTTTGTTTACATGTGCGATCCTGAATTAGACTGGGAATGTTCGTTTTAAAAGGGTCTTAATGGGCTGTTACGTTCCAATTTCCCTACATTTGTATCTGATGGCCAGTGTTTTAACACTACAAGTTATTGAGAAAGTAAGTAGTTTACCTATCGTCAATTTACACGTTTACCTACGCTCCTCAGTAATTCTACTCCAGTTGTTACTGTATGGTATGACGTTTTACGATTCACTGAAAACGCTTTTGTCGCGTGACGACGTTAAGGGCGTATAACAGCCAACAAATCTCGCTTTGATGTAGGGCAGCTGCGTAACTTTACAGAATGAATAACAGACGAAACTTCTGGCGGCAGCAGAGAGTTAATTTCTGCGAATTACGAGCCACTGTGTAGTTAGCGTCAAGTTTGTCGACAGCGCCGTGTTTGTCACTGTTTGCTGGCGCTAGACAGATCAATCTTACATACAAAGGTCACTCTAGCTAGCTTTGGTCTTTTCGTTGTCGACCCTCTCTCCCGCGTCTTATACGAGTATAGTATTGGTGAGCTGATCAGTCCCTCGCCTTTCTTTGGTGACGGCAACAAATATTCAGATGTTCAAATGTGTTTCAAATCTTATGAGACTTAATTACTAAGGTCATCAGTCCCTAAGCTTACAGCCGGCCGGTGTGGCCGAGCGGTTCTAGGCGCTTCAGTCTGGAACCGCGCGACTGCTACGGTCGCAGGTTCGAATCCTGCCTCGCGCATGGATGTGTGTGATGTCCTTAGGTTAGTTAGGTTTAAGTAGTTCTAAGTTCTAGGGGACTGATGACCTCCGATGTTAAGTCCCATAGTGCTCAGAGCCATTGGAACCCTAACCTTACACACTACTTAACCTAAATTATCCTAAGGACAAACACACACACCCATGCCCGAGGGAGGACTCGAACCTCCGCCAGGACCAGCCGCACAGTCCATGACTGGTGACGGCAACAGTTTTAAAATAGCATATTATGGTCTTGCTCATTACGTCTGAGGTCTTCCATTTACGGGTGCAGGGCACTGGAAGCATAAAGAACTTGTAGATAATGGAGAGAATTTCCTTGCTTGGTAGTGTTTTATTACGCGCCTTCCTATTACTGTCCGAAGTCGCAGTCGCTTATGGCTCTGACTACAGACAAGATATACAACACTAACTGGTCTCAATAAACAACCGAGTCCTTTAATCAATTACATACAAGCAAAAAAGAAACTACTGGTTCTCTGAAATAAATATTGCCTTTAATGAAAGCAATATATCAGAATCTAATTTCTGAATAAGACTATCATTTAAATTATAGTCATGAAGAATCCTTTGTGTTTTAAAGCACTTCTTAATTTCTCAGATGTGGTCCGTTAAGCAGTTCCTTTTAGAATCACACTTTTTTGGCGGCACTTCCAGAAAAGGTTCACTGCAGGTACGTAAGCTACAAATAAACTTGAGTATTTTAAGTTGTGCAGTGAAAAAACAACTTATTTTATTCGGTGAATTCGCTGCATGATCCTAGAGCATATTCTAAGCTCGAACATTCCTGGAAGAAAAGTAATTTCAGTTAGCGAATCAGCACTGTTTCAGGAAAAACCAGTTGGGTGAAAAAAAATGGTTCAAATCGCTCTGAGCACTATGGGACTCAACATCTGAGGTCATAAGTCCCCTAGAACTTAGAACTACTTAAACCTAACTAACCTAAGGACGTCACACATATCCATGCCCGAGGCAGGATTCGAACCTGCGACCGTAGCCGTCGCGTGGTTCCAGACTGAAGCGCCTAGTACCGCTCGGCCACGCTGGCCGGCACTTTGGTGAAACAGAATTCACTTTTTAATATACATCTTGGCAACCGTAGCTGCAGATGAACAAGTAGAGCCTGTATTTTCTTAGAGTTCCGAAAAGCGTGCGACACAGTACCACTTTGTCGACTGATAACCAAGATGTGTTAATGCAGAGCAGCTTCACAATTATTATGTAAACTGAACGTGGAGGGGGAGAAAGGAAAGGGACTATTGATGTCAGCTGCATTCGGACTTCTTGCGGAGTCAGCGGCCAGTACTGAAAACGTGTGCCGGACCAGCAATCGAACCGGGATCTCCCGCTTACTAGGCAGTTGCCTTGGCCACTGTGCCACCTGGGCACAGTTTGTCGCACCTGCGCGGACTGTCTCGGTTCGCCTGTCCGCTGATCCACATCTCCCACTCAGCGCCACCTACCCGCAGTCCCTGCCCTTGTCCTCATGTTGACCTTCCTGTAGGAGGTCGGACGGAATTGCGCATCCCCGCCGAAGGTGGTGGATTCATTGCTCCTCGAGGCGAATCAATACATGAATTAATGTTCGAAAGAACTGACACCACGCATTCATATAAACTTCACAACTGCCTCGAAGAATTTTGACTGGTAGAACTCAGAACTGTCCACTTACTTTTTATTTTTCCGAGCACAGTCACAGAATACTTTTTTAATCCTAACTGGCTTTGGCCGTAGTTTGGCCATCTTCAGAAGCTACAATGTAAAAGAGAAAATTTCTACATTAAAATCAAAACCTTTAAAAATTTTTCAGTACTATTTGCTAGCGATGTCAAGTACAATTACTTCATTCAAAAAGAAATGTATGGCTTTAAAAGTCAGGCAACAGCAACCAGTCAAGACAGAAGCAGCAACAGGGAATTAACTGATTTTGCGACTGCGTGCTTTGGTAGTTTACTTTGTTGAGTTTCAGCGTGTTAATTCTATTTCTCATAGACGCAGTTCTCGCGTTTTCGTTTGTGTCGGAAAGTAAAACTATCTTGTGACATATTATAAGTTCCAAATTGGGGGCGAATTAGTTCGGTTTTTCAAAATGGTTCAAATGGCTCTGAGGACTATGGGACTTAACTTCTGAGGTCATCAGTCCCCTAGAACTTAGAACTACTTAAACCTAACTAAGCTAAGGACATCACACACATCCATGTCCAAGGGAGGATTCGAACCTGCGACTGTAGCGGTCGCGCGGTTCCAGACTGTAGTGCCTAGAACCGCTCGGCCACCCTGGCTGGCTCGGTTTTCCAAGCTCTGCTTATTAATCTAATTTATTAGCCGCAGTTCTTGCGTTTGCGTCAGGGTCTACAGTAGAGTTCCGCTGCATGTGTCGATAGTGAGTTGTTTCTAAGTAGTGTAGTTTTCCACGGTCTTAAGTATGGATAGGGACTGTGATTGTTGTGTGCGTATGCGAGCAGAGATGGTGACACTTCGCTCTCAGCTCCAGGCTGTGATGGCTTCGGTTACACAGCCTCAAGCTACAATGGATGGACACCACTGTTGTGGGTCAGCCATGGGAATCCAACAGACGTCCAGCTTGTCCGAGTCCTCTGATCGGTTTGCACTGGTGACCAGCCCACTTATTACTCCCACTGAGGTTGACCCTTCACCTGTGGTCGAGTGGGAGGTCGCCTCAGAGAGTGGCAGACGGCGAAAGACTTCCCAGGGGGTGGGCCTCACACAAGGCCTCCCCGATTAGTCTGACAAACAGGTCCCAGGCGCTGTCTGTGGCTGACACTGTCCCTCAGCCAGATCCAGTTGTCTGTCCTGTTTTAAAGCCTCTCAACCTGAAAGACCCGGGAATCACAGATGGTGGAATTATTGATAGTTGGGAGCTCCTAATAGGCGTTATATGAGGCCCCTTAGGGCCGTGGCTGCAAAGGAGGGGAAGAAAGCCAATGTGCACTCTGTGTGCATACTGGGTGGAGTCATTCCAGATGTGGAAAGGGTCCTCCCAGATGCCATGAAGAGCACAGGGCGCAGCCAACTGCAGGTGGTGGTTCACATCGGTACCAATAATGGGTGTCGTTTTGGATCGTAAGAGATTCTCTCTGGTTTCGAGCAGTTAACAGAAGTGGTAAAGGCTGCCAGTCTTGCTTGCGAGATGAATGCAGAGCTGACCATTTGCAGCATAGTCGACAGGAATGATTGCGGACCTCTGGTACAGAGCCGAGTGGAAGGTCTTAATTAGAGGCTCAGACTGTTCTGCGACTATGTAGACTGCAAATTCCTCGACTTGCATCATAGGGTGGTTGGGTTGCGGGTTCCGCTGAACAGGTCAGGAGTCCACTACACGCAGGAGGCGGTTACACGGGTAGAAGGGGCTGTGTGGCTGGGCGGTTTTTTTAGGTCAGAGGGTCTCGGGAAAACACAAAATGGGATTCAGTATCAAAGGGTGCAGGCCGAACGCAGAAAGAACGTAGATACAGGAACCTACGGGTATAACAGATGTAAATTATCGTAGCTGTGTTGGAAAAGTACCAGAGTTCCGAGCGCTAATAGAAAGCACTGATGCTCATATCATTAGAGACACTGAAAGCTGGCGAAAGCTGGAGATAGGGTGCAGGCCGAACGCAGAAAGAATGTAGATACAGGAACCTACGGGTATAACAGATGTAAATTGTCGTAGCTGTGTTGGAAAAGTACCAGAGTTCCGAGCGCTAATAGAAAGCACTGATGCTCATATCATTAGAGACACTGAAAGCTGGCGAAAGCTGGAGATAATTTCAGCTGAAATTCTTCGAAAATCTAACCGTGTTCGGAAATAATAGCCTAAACACAGTTGGCGGTGGAATGTTTGTTGCCATTAGAAGTTGTTTAGCTTGTCGCGAAATTGAAGTACATAGTTTCTGTGAGTTAGTATGGGTAGAGGTCATTCTTGGCAACTGGAATAAAGTAATAATTGGATTCTTTTACCGACCTCCAAATTCAGATAATATAATTGCTGAAGGGTTAAAAAAAATTGAGTTTGATTTCAAACACCTACCCGACTCATATAGTTATAGTTGGTGGTGACTTTAATTTACACTCAATATGTTGGCGAAAATACATGTTTAAATATTGAGGTACGCATAAAACATCATCCGGAATTGTGCTAAACGCATTCTCTGAAAATTATTTCTAGCAGTTAGTTCATGAGCCCACGCGAATAGTAAACGGTTGTGAAAACACTCTTGACCTCTTAGCAACAAATAATCCTGAGTTAATAACGAGCATCAAAACGGATACAGGGCTTAGTGAACACAGTGTTGTCGTAGCGAGATTGAATATTGTTACCACCAAATCTTCCAAAAATAAACGAAAAATGTACCTATCAAAAAAACAGATAATAATTCACTTGACGCCTTCCTGAGAGACAATCTCCATTCCTTCCAAATTAAGACGTAAGTTAGACCAGATGTGGCTTGAATTCAAAGAAATAGTATTGGCAGCAATTGGAGATACTATCGAAGACAGTGCTGCCCAAAGCAGAGTTACTAAACACAGCATTCCGAAATGCCTTCACAAAAGAAGACGAAGTAAATATTCCAGAATTCGAATCAAAAACAGCTGCCAACATGAGTATCATAGAAACAGATATCCTCAGAGTAGTGAAACAACTTAAGTCACTTAACTGAAGCAAGTCTTCGCTCCAGATTGTGTACCAGTTAGGTTCCTTTCAGAGTATGCTGATGCAGTAGCTCCATAATTAATAATCATATACAACTGTTCGCTCGACGAAAGATCCGTACCCAAAGACTGGAAAGTTGCACAGGTCACACCAGTATTCAGTATAGGTAGTAAGAGTAATCCACCGAATTACAGGGCCGTATCATTACCGTCGATATGCAGTGGGATTTTGGAACACATATTCTGTTCGAACATCGTGAATTGCCTCGAAGAAAACGGTCTATTGACCAACAGTCAACACGCATTTAGAAAACATCGTTCTTGTGAAACACAGCTAGCTCTTTAGTCACACGAAATGTTGAGTGCTGTTGAAATGGGATTTCAAACTGATTCCGTATTTATAGACTTCCAGAATGCTTTTGACACTGTACCACACAAGCGGTTTGTAGTGAAATTTCGTGCTTTGGGATATCGTCTCAGTTATGTGACAGCGTTCGTGGTTTCTTGTCAGAGAGGTCACAGTTCGCATTAGTTGACGGAAAGTCGTCGAGTAAAACAGAAGTGTTTTCTAGCGTTCCCCAAAGTAGTGTTGTAGGCTCTTTCCTGTTCGTTATCTATAGGCTATAAACGATTTAGGAGACAATCTGAGCAGCCCTCTTAGGTTGTTTGCAGATGACGCTGTCGTTTATCGACTAATACAGTCATCAGAAGATCAAAACAAATTGCAAAAAGATTTATAAAAGATATCTATATGTTGCAAAAATTGGCAATTGACCCTAAATAACGAAAAGGGAGAGGTCATCCACATGAGTGCTTAAAGAAATCCGTTAAAATTCGGTTACAAGATAAATCAGTCAAATCCAAAGGCCATAAATTCAACTAAATATCTAGAAATTACAATTACGAACAACCTAAATGAATGGAACACACAGAAAACGTTGTGGAGAAGGCTAAGGACAGACTGCGATTTATTGACAGGACACTTAGAAAATGCAACAGATGTACTAAGCAGACTGCGTACACTACGCTTGTCCGGCTTCTTTTAGAATACTGTTGCGTGGTGTGGGATACTTATCAGACAGGACTGATGGAGAACATCTAGAGAGTTCAAAGAAAGGCAGCACGTTTTGCATCATTGAGAAGTACAGGAGAGAGTGTCACTGAAATGATACAGGATTTGGAGCGGACATCATTAAAGCATAGGCATCTTTCGTTGCGGCGGAATCTTCTCGCGAAATATCCATCACCAACTTTCTCCTCCGAATGCGAAAATATTTTGTTGACATCGACCTCCATCAGGAGAAACGATCACCATGATAAAATAAAGGAAATTAGGGCCCGCACGGAAAGACATAGGTGTCCGTTTTTTCCGCGCGTTGTACGAAATTGGAATAACAGACAATTACTGTGAAGTTGGTTCGATGAACCCTCTGCCAGGCACTTAAAAATGATTTGCAGAGTATCCATGTGGATGTAGATATAGAAAAGCTGAAAACGAAGTTCTTTTTTCTGGGGTCTAGTGTGGCGTACATGTCGACAGCCCTAGAGCAAACGCCGGCTCACCTCACAAGCTGGAACAGTAGTCCTTGTTGGTCGCCTCTTACCCGTACCTCCTCCATGAACCCAATTGCATCCATTATTCCAGGTTATCATTTTTGATAACTGTAGCTAGGAGAAATCTTGATAGAGAAAGGATTGGTAGTCCAAATTCTTTCAAATAACTATCATCGGTTCTCACCATAAAATTTGGCCATCTCTGGTTTAATTCTGTACAAATTGTTGTCACAAAACTATGACGAATATTTATCATTCCGCCATTTCTACCTATGTCACTGTCTCCAGTCTGCCAACGGCTCTCCATTGCTTGATATAAAAGCGTAGGCTTCCACGGTAGGTGGGTCTTTGCAGACAGAAAACTGAGTATCATTCTCAATCGAGAGACACGTACAAACGTGAAAATAGTTTCGGGCGTATCACAAAGGAATGTTATATGACTATCAACGTTCAGAATATATGTAAATGACTTAGTTAATAACGGTGGAAGCTCTTCAAAACCGATGGTGCGTTTTACTGTACACTGAGGTGGCAAAAATCATGGAATAGTGATAGCACATAAACACATGTTGTACAGTATCGGATACACAAGGTATAAAAGGGCAGTGCCTTGGCGGTGATTCATCTGACAAGTTTTCGACGAAATTATGGCCACACGAAGGGAACTAACAGACTTTGAACGCGCAGTGGTATTTGGGCTAGACACATGTGACATTCCATTTCGAAAATCGTTAGGGAATTCGATATTCCGAGGTCCATAGTGTCAAGTGTGCCGAGACTAACAAATTTCAGACTTTACTGCTCACTACGGACAACGCAGTGGCCGACGGCCTTCATCTAATGGGGTTATAATTTACACAGCGTAAAACAAAAGTGCACACTCACAGTTACCAGAATTTCATTTAGCACTACGATTGTGTACACATGTTTGAATACGGTGGCTATGTGAGCGTTTTAAAGAGGGAAATGCTGTTCCTTTCAATCGTTTCCACTTATGTATGTAAAATAAGTCCCAGTGGCCATCTGTTTCTCATTGGAGGGTCTGGCACTTTCCGTCTTCCCTTACTCAACTTGCTGTGGCTTGCTAGGTATACTTGTGGGCTCATGAACCGTGTTGGTTCTGGGGTGGCACAGCAAGTTCTGTAAGGTTGGGATTTTGCGTCTGTTTAACACGTTTGTAATAGATAGCTTTCTTGTCTGTTTGTGACTTCAGACTAACTTCCCGGTGAGCTAGAGGCTTGAAACTTTCAGTGTTGCTCAGAACTGGAAGACAGTGCAATATTAACTCGCTCTCTTGTCTGGCGAGTGGCGGAGGGCACTTTCGTTTCCTGTGTGTCTGTCTATTCGGAACAAATTTTGCCATTCATTTTCAACTAAATTCCCGATGAGCTAGAGACTTGAATCTTTCTATATATCTTGTAAATGGATGACACTGTAATATTAACTCGCTTTTGTGTCGTGTTTGTCGTGGAGGATACTTTGTGTACCACAACTATTTCCCCAACTCACTATTCCAGTGGCGAATTTTTCGTGGCAAGAACGACTCCTGACAAGCCTCCGTGTGAGCTTTGAGCTCGATTCTCCGTTATTTTCACCTTGACGGGTATTCCGCGGGATATATGTGGGAGGAAGCAATATATGGATTGATTCAGGTGAAGAGGAACTGAAACAGGCTTGAAATTTATCACATGTCTCTCTTGTAATCCCATCATAGTATTTGAAATCGACTCAAAAATTTCACACATACAAGACTCAAGAGCAGAAAACAGTTACTAAAATAAACAAATTTTTGACAACGCTTTTAAAACTGACTAAAAAGTATGAAATAAAGTCTCCTAGCCCCATACAAATTCCTAAACCCCATACAGATAGACCAGAAAATTTTTTCCTGCAAATTTTTAGTACTTACGACAACACTTGCAAAATTTAAAACGAAAAACACGGGGCGCATACAATAGATAACAATAATAAGTGTAGAGAGCAGCGCCGTAAAGAGGCCGTGCCGAGATTGGTCCCCGCCAAGGGCGTATGCACAGAGGGGGAGCAAAAACTGACTAGAAATTTAAAAAAATAAAAGAAGAAATGAAAAACATCGAGGGATACGTGCAGTGTCTGCAGTGTCCTACCCGCTCATTTCCTATCTTTCCCCTACGAGAAATAGACTTCCTATCGGCCCGGAAAGGGAGACGCATACTATTGTCACATCGTTGCGATGCGTGTTGTCATAAATTTTTATTTCGATCGCTTTTTTTTATTATGCTATCCTAAAAACTGGATAATAGATGTATCGTCGAATGCAATACGTTGACCGTTTTCTAATGAGTGCTCCGCAACCAGCCGGCCGTGGTGGCCGTGCGGTTCTAGGCGCTCAGTCCGGAACCGCGGGACTGCTACGGTCGCAGGTTCGAATCCTGCCTCGGGCATGGATGTGTGTGATGTCCTTAGGTTAGTTAGGTTTAAGTAGTTCTAAGTTCTAGGGGACTGATGACCACAGATGTTAAGTCCCATAGTGCTCAGAGACATTTGAACCATTTTTTGCTCGGCAACCGCTGATTTCTCTGGGTACCGTAGACGGAAACATCTCTCGTGTTCTACACAACGCTGTTCAATGGTACGCATAGTCTGTCCGATATAAAACTGTCCACCCCCAACTGGTACACCGAGCGAGGTGGCGCAGTGGTTAGACACTGGACTCGCATTCGGGAGGACGACGGTTCAATCCCGCGTCCGGCCATCCTGATTTACGTTTTCCGTGATTTCCCTAAATCGCCCCAGGCAAATGCCGGGATGGTTCCTTTCAAAGGGCACGGCCGACTTCCTTCCCCGTCCTTCCCTAATCCGATGAGACCGATGACCTCGCTGTCTGGTCTCCTTCCCCGAAACAACCAACCACCCAACTGGTACCTTATATACTCCTGGCGTTCTGAGGCCTACGTAGTCTTTCACAGGCCTCAAGAGTTGTCGCATTTTCACTGGAGCCCTGGAGATCGAATCGATTTTATGCCTGTTTAGGAGTCGGCTCATCTTTCCTGATATTGAGCCAGAAACGGCAAAAATGCAAAATTCTTCGAGTCCTTCTCTGAGCACGTATTTTCGGAAAGATAGCTTGCGAAATTTGGCGGTTGTTGCAGCCGTTTTCCTTCGGCAAGTTTTCAGAATCTGAGACGGTTTCGGCTCAATGCAGTAAGGTCTTCAGGACAGAACGTTTCTGTGACGGATGGTGATAGCTATTACCGTGCAGATATCGGTCTGTGTGGGTGGGTTTTCGTTAAGCGCTGTGGCTGAGACACCCATTTGCTTTGCGGCGGACGAGGACATCAAGGAATGGCAAGGCACCATCTGTCTCTGTCTCCATCGTGAACTTGATGTTGTCAAGGATGTTCTTGATGTGGTCCAAGAATTCTCCAAACTTTTCACATCCATGAGACCAGACAACGAACGTGTCGTCGACGTAACGATAAAAGCAACTAGGCTTTTCAGGATCCGTGACCAGGGCGATGTTTTCAAAATACTCCATGAACAGATTGGCTACAACTGGAGTAATGGGCTTCCCATCGCAACGCAGTCCATCTTGTTGACATATTCTCCATCATACAAGAAATACGATGACGTCAGAGTATGCTTGGATAAATCCACAACACTGTCGTCAAATAACTGGGAGAGCAGATATATAGAGTCTTTAATGGGAACGCCCGGAAAAATGACACTACATTAAAGCTGACCATAATATCCCATTTCCCAAAAAGCAGGCATTTAATTCGACTGGAGAAGTCGGCTGTATTCTTGATGTCGTGCACACAGTGACCAATGTGCGAGGTAAGGAGGTTGCCCAGATGTTTCGCGAGTCTGTAAGTCAATGTCAGAGGAGTACTCGGCCGAAAGCTTGTGGATTTTAAACCACTTGACGCGGCTGGAAGCCCGAGAAATTTTTGTTAGTACATATCGCCGTGAAACTATGCACTCCTATAATAAGATATAGGTTTTGCTTTTATTTCAATTGTTTGAGAAAGTTCCTAAAATTTGATTTCTTATTTTACAGCAATCCATTTAATTTGTTGTGTACATTATTTTTCAACAAAGTTCTTGTAAGTAATATTAGTTCATTTTTATTAAACCTACTGACAAAATTGCAAAATTTCTTACATCTGCGTGAAAACAACTGCAGGAAGATAGCTATACAGAGGTGGGTGGTGAGGCGGGAGGGGCTTGGTGGGTGTGGAGAGGAAGTGAAGCTAAACCATATATGCCAAGGGCACAGGGTGATCTTCGTACCCCTCTGGTAGAGAGTAACTGCTGTTGAGAAAAATCACAGAGTAATTCATATCGTTTGCAGTGCAGTAAAATTGTTAGCGATTTAGGTAAAGTAATCATGCGTTAATTATCAATTGCATGCAGCACACTCATTTCGTTTTAAATTTCACAAGTGTTGCCATAGCTACCTAAAAAGTCACAAGCACTAATTGTCAGGACTACCTGCATGGGGCTGGAAAATTGTATACGGCTAGGAGACATTATTCTATTCTTTTTAGTTTGTGTTAAAAACGTGTTCCATTAAAAATTTTTTATTTAAATACACTACTGGCCATTAAAATTGTTATACCAAGAAGAAATGCAGATGGTAAACGGGTATTCATTGGACAAATATATTATACTAGAACTGACATGTGATTAAATTTTCACGCAATTTGGGTGCACAAATCCTTAGAAATCCGTACCCAGAACAACCACCTCTGGCCGTAATAACGGCCTTGATACGCCTGGGCATTGAGCCAAACGGAGATTGGATGGCGTGTACAGGTACAGCTGCCCATGCAGCTTCAACACGATACCACAGTTCATCAAGAGTAGTGACTGGCGTATTGTGACGAGCCAGTTGCTCGGCCACCATTGACCAGACGTTTTCAATTGGTGAGAGATGTGGAGAATGTGCTGGCCAGGGCAGCAGTCGAACATTTTCTGTATCCAGAAAGGCCTGCACAGGACCTGCAACACACGGTCGTGCATTATCCTGCTGAAATGTAGGGTTTCGCAGGGATCGAATGAAGGGTAGAGGCACGGGTCGTAACACATCTGAAATGTAACGTCCACTGTTCAAAGTGCCGTCAACGCGAACGAGAGGTGACCGAGACGTATAACCAATGGCACCCCATACCATCACGCCGGGTGATACGCCAATATGGCTATGACGAATACACGCTTCCAATGTGCGTTCACCGCGATGTCGCCAAACACGGATGCCAACATCATGATGCTCTAAACAGAACCTGGATTCTTCCGAAAAAATGACGTTTTGCCTTTCGTGCACCCAGGTTCGTCGTTGAGTACACCATCGCAGGCGCTCCTGTCTGTGATGCAGCGTCAAGGGTAACCGCAGCCATGGTCTCTGAGCTGATAGTCTATGCTGCTGCAAACATCGTCGAACTGTTCGTGCAGATGGTTGTTATCTTGCAAAAGTCCCCATCTGTTGACTCAGGGATCGAGACGTGGCTGCACGATCCATTACTGTCATCTCGACTGCTAGTGATACGAGGCCGTTGGGATCCAGCACGGCGTTCCGTATTACCCTCCTTAACCCACCGATTCCATATTCTGCTATCGGTCATTGGATCTCGACCAACGCGGGCAGCAATGTCGCGATACGATAAACCACAATCGCGATAGGCTACAATCCGACCTTTATCAAAGTCAGGAACGTGATGGTACGCATTTCTCCTCCCTACACGAGGCATCACAAAAACGTTTCACCAGGCAACGCCGGTCAACTGCTGTTTGTGTAAGAGAAATCGGGTGGAAGCTTTCATCATGTCAGCACGTTGTAGGTGTCACCACCGGCGCCAACCTTGCGTTAATGCTCTGAAAAGCTAATCATTTGCATATTACAGCATCTTCTCCCTGTCGGTTAAATTTCGCGTCTGTAGCACGTCATCTTCGTGGTGTAGCAATTTTAATGGCCCGTAGTGTAATTACCTGGATAGAATGTCATGGGCACGTCATAAGCCTATCGACATGGGCAAGCCCTTACAAAATCAATTTGAAAATATCCTCTTTTGCATATAGGTTGTTTACAGAAATCTTTGTCATTCTCGGAGCGCTTAGCTTTCATGCTACCATACTCTCCGAAAGTTAGCTGTGAAACTTGTAAATTTATATATGTTAAAACACTTCGGATAATTTTTTTTTCGGACGAGTCATGGCTCGATGAACTCCCCTCCACCCACTCCCTCATCACACCCACGCTACCAAAATTATCAGAAAATTTCCCCGAAGAGCCTCCTAAATTTTAACCAAAGCGTTCGGTCCATCCTGTAGTCGAGTGTGACTGTTCGATGATCCTTCTTGATGAACAGGAATGAAGTGCGTATTTTTGGGAACACTTGAAACGCTTTGTTTTCTGCAGCGAGCTGCGTTAGATTGCTGCTGGAAAATCAGCATCTTCCTTCACATACTCAACGTAGAATCGATTGTTATCGTTCCTATTTGGATCGTTTTTAGTTGATTCCTGTCCGGTGGTTAGTTATTTTTATAGCTGTCCTTTTGGAGTTTTTAGATTAGATTAGATTAGATTTACTTTCATTCCAATTGATCTGTAGTGAGGAGGGCCTCCAGGAAGTAGAACATGTCAGAAAAACAACAATACATGATAAATATTTACAACTCAAGCAAATAAGCTGATGTTCCATTCGACAGGTCCCAAGTGGAATGGTCGTCATTTTTTAATGAACACTATATGAAAGAACCATTTTACAAATTCTAATGCACTGAATTTAAAATAAAAAAAGTTTTTTATTTATTTATAAGGTAATAAACGTGTAATACAAGTACTATAATACTTATTTACGAGGGCTATCCACAAAGTACATTACGTTTTGGAATTAAAAATAATTAAAGTATTGGAATTTTTTTTTATTATATACATATGAAAGCCACACTAAAATAGTACTTTTGCCATTTAAATTAAAGCACTTATCGTAGTGATGGACGAGCTTGGAAATTCCTTCGTCGTAAAATTCGGCCGCCTGCGCCTTCAACCACGTGGTTACCTCTTCTTGAAGCTGTGCGTCGTCATCAAAACGTTGCATAGCCAACCACTTCTTCATTGCTGGGAATAAGTGGAAGTCGCTCGGTGCCAGATTGGGACTGCACGGCGGATGAGGAAACAACTCCCACTTAATAGATTGGAGAACTTCACGAGTGGCATTTGCCGTGTGGGTCCGGGCGTTGTCGTGAATCAGCAAGATCTTTGACCCCAACTTTCCCCTGCGCTTGTTTTGTACTGCTCTTCTGAGGTTGTGCAGAGTTTGGCAATACCTTTGAGAGTTTATTGTAGTGCCTCTTTCCAGGAAATCCACAAAAATCACACCTTTTCTGTCCCAAAAGACAGTCGCCATCACCTTCCTTGCCGACATTGTCTGCATGCATTTCTTGGGTTTTTGGGGAGAATTTGTGTGCCCCCACTGCATTAACTGCAATTTTGTCTCGCAGTTCACATGCTTAACCCATGTTTCGTCATCAGTAACGATGCGATCGAGTAATCAGTCGCCATCTTTCTCGTGAGCGTCCAAAAACATTCGCTGGTTTTTCTGAATCTCTGTCAAGATTTTTGGTATCCATCTTGCACAAAACTTGTGGTAACCAAGCTTTTCGGTAATGATTTCGTGCAATAAACTTCGTGAAATTTGTGGAAAACTCATAGAGAGTTCCGTTATTGTGAAATTACGGTTTTCACGGACCGCGGCATCGACTTTCTCGACAAGTTCGGCAGTCACTATGCTGGGTCTTCCACTTCGCTCTTCGTCGTGAACGTTAGTTCGGCCATTATTAAATTTTATGACCCATTGACGCACTCCACCTTCAGTGCTTATGTTGTCCCCATACACTTCACAATAAATATATTGGGAAGCAGTAGTTAGTATCCCTTGTTCCCTAAACAGGCTTCTGCAGGATGTTTTTGAGTTCACATCACATATAACTCTTACTGCACGTTTTTGTGCCCGGAAAACTTTAGCTTGGTTTGACGAATTACCCCGCAAAATAATCCCATATGACATTATGGAATGAAAGTAAGCATAGTATGCCAGCTTTTTCATTTTTATATCCCCTATGTCTGACACAGTTCGCATTGCAAATAGGGATTTGTTCGCGCTACGATTGAAAGGAAGAACGGCAGTACGATCTTCCTAAGAGAAATGATTTCTTGACTGAAGGGAAGTGCCTAGCGCGGAGCAGAGAGCAGCGGACGTGGAGAGGGGAGGCGCACCAACAGTTCTGCGGCAATTAGCCAGTCCGCGCTCTGCTCGCCAGCCAGGCGCGCACGGCAATTACTGGCTGGGACTCCTCTGCAAACGAGGCTCGCCGCGGGGGGCCCGCAAGGCTCGTTACGGCCTGGGCTGGTCCGCGCAACGGCCGGGATTGGCGCGGGACCGACAGACCCTCCAGCCAAGAAAGTGCGAAGTGAATCTACCGATTACTCTGTTTCACCAGAAGGGGAAGTAGAATGCCGGTGAAGACGTCCTCAAACTTTAGCTGATTTTTATGCATCCGTGTCTCAATCGCTAAAAACAGTGCCCTTACAGGATCACTTTGTTTGCCACCCTTCTGTGAAGACCGCTTTTTCTCAGGAACGGGTCGAGATACCAACTCAAGTACTGAGGTCTACTGTCACTTGGCCGTGTTACGCTAGTGGCCATTAAAATTGCTACACCACGAAGATGACGTGCTACAGACGCCATATTTAATCGACAGGAAGAAGATGCTGTGATATGCAAATGATTAGCTTTTCAGAGCATTCACACAAGGTTGGCGCCGGTGGCGACACCTACAACGTGCTGACATGATGAAAGTTTCCAACCGATTTCTCATACACAAACAGCAGTTAACCGGCGTTGCCTGGTGAAACGTTGTTGTGATGCCTCGTGTAAGGAGGAGAAATGCGTACCATCACGTTTCCGACTTTGATAAAGGTCGGATTGTAGCCTATGGCGATTGCGGTTTATCGTATCGCGACATTGCTGCCCGCGTTGGTCGAGATCCAATGACCGTTAGCAGAATATGGCATCGGTGGGTTCAGGAGGGTAATACGGAACGCCGTGCTGGATCCCAACGGCATCGTATCACTAGCAGTCGAGATGACAGGCATCTTATCCGCATGGCTGTAACGGATCATGCAGCCACGTCTCGATCCCTGAGTCAACAGATGGGGACGTTTGCAAGACAACAACTATCTGCACGAACAGTTCGACGATGTTTGCAGCAGCATGGACTATCAGCTCGGAGACCATGGCTGCGGTTAACCTTGACGCTGCATCACAGACAGGAGCGCCTGTGATGGTGTACTCGACGACGAACCTGGGTGCACGTATGGCAAAACGTCATTTTTTCGGAAGAATCCAGGTTCTGTTTACAGCATCATGATGTTGGCATCCGTGTTCGGCGACATCGCGGTGAACGCACATTGGAAACGTGTATCCTTCACTGGTGTATCATCCGGCGTGATGGTATGGGGTGCCATTGGTTACACGTCTCGGTCACCTCTTGTTCGCATTGTCGGCACTTTGAACAGTGGACGTTACATTTCAGGTGTGTTACGACCCGTGGCTCTACCCTTCATTCGATCCCTGCGAAACCCTACATTTCAGCAGGCTAATGCACGACCGCATGTTGCAAGTCCTGTACGGGCCTTTCTGGATACAGAAAATGTTCGACTGCTGCCCTGGCCAGCACATTCTCCAGATCTCTCACCAATTGAAAACGTCTGGTCAATGGTAGCCGAGCAACTGTCTCGTCACAATACGCCAGTCACTACTCTTGATGAACTGTGGTATCGTGTTGAAGCTGCATGGGCAGCTGTACCTGTACACGCCATCCAAGCTCTGTTTGACTCAATGCACAGGCGTATCAAAGCCGTTATTACGGCCAGAGGTGGTTGTTCTGTGTATGTAATCACATGTCAGTTCTAGTATAATATATTTGTCCAATGAATACCCGTTTATCATCTGTATTTCTCCTTGGTGTAGCAATTTTAATGGCCACTAGTGTAAGTCAATGCAGTCAAAAGATGCAGTCATCTTGCCAGACCCTTTTTTTGTCAGGTACGGATTGAGGTCTACGGCAACTTCGCGCTGTAAAAAATTTAAGCTTCTGTGTCAACTCAATGATCGGATACGGCTGTTTATGTCACACTCAAACTCACTGATTAAAACCTGTAGGTGAACTAGCTACATACAGTGTAACGGCTCCATGTGAGCCGTTACATGGCTTGATACAACAGTCACGTGCTCGAAACACACCTGGCTTCCCTACCGACACTCAGGGAATTATGTTATATTATCATTCTTAGTATAGTCCGCTAATGTGAATGCGGGTCGTCTGCTGACGTATGCGTGGGCTGTCTGTTGTGGGTTCTGTGAATGTGGAGATGCAATTTATCCAACCATTGTATTAAGTAGAGTGCGACTACACTGGACCAGAAGGACATAAGATCCCCGCGTATTAGCAGGCCCTGTTTGGTTGGCAAATAGCCGCTGTGCAGACTCTCTGAGCCCTTCCGGCCACCGTGAGTGGACCCCGGACGAGGGGAGATGGTTAGGCATTCCCTGCTGAGACTCTGGTGAGTATAGACGCTCTGCGTGATGGCTCCTATAGTCATCTTAGTTAGGAGGTTGCATACAACTACTGTTTTATTTGGGATCACGGATGACGGGGCAGCATTCCATTTGTTGTCGTTTTTGTGGTCTTCAGTCCTGAGACTGGTTTTATGCAGCTCTCCATGCTACTCTATCCTGTGCAAGCTTTTTCATCTCCCAGTACTTACTGCAACCTACATCCTTCTGAATCTGCTTAGTGTATTCATCTCTTGGTCTCCCTCTACGATTTTTATTCTCCACCCTGCCCTCCAATACCAAATTGGTGATCACTTGATGCCTCAGAACATGTCCCACCAACCGATCCCTTCTTCTAGTCAAGTTGTGCCACTAACTCATCTGCTCCCCAATTCTATTCAATACCTCCTCATTAGTTATATGATCTACCCATCTAATCTTCAGCATTCAAAAATTCTGTAGCACCACATTTCGAAAGCTTCTATTCTCTTCTTGTCCAAACTATTTATCGTCCATGTTTCATTTCCATACATGGCAACACTACATACTAATACTTTCAGAAACGACTTCCTGACACTTAAATCTATACTCGATGTTAACAAATTTCTCTTCTTCAGAAACGCTTTCCTTGCAATTGCCAGTCTACATTTTATGTCCTCTCTGCTTCGACCATCATCAGTTATTTTGCTCCGCAAATAGCAAAACTCCTTTACTACTTTAAGTGTCTCATTTCCTAATCTAATTCCCTCACCCGTCTTAATTCAGCTACATTCCATTATCCTCGTTTTGCTTTTGTTGATGTTCATTCCATTTACTATTAAGTAAAGTGAGTGATTAAGGAGTTATTTTCATGATTTTATTAAATAAAATGACGTTGTTATATAAAATTCTTAACTTGGTCTCGCAGCAACGCCTTATTTCCGTTACCATTCCAGTTAACTTACCCAAACTTTCAACTTAAAGTTAACCAACAAGCAGAAATTTTGTAGTATATTTGCTCATGCAAACGGTCGTAGGCGTCTTTCACAAAAGACACAGGTGCCATTTTCAAGTTCAGGATGCCTGCCAAGGCTTTGCGGAAAGCAAGTATCATGCAACAGTGAGGTGACAAACGTCATGAGATTCCTCCTAATTTCGTGTCGGTTCTTCTTTTGCCCGGCGTAGTCCAGCAGTTCGACTTATTATAGACAAAACAAGTCATTGGAAGTCCCCTGCAGAAATATTAAACCATCCGTAATTGCGAAAATGTTTATGGTGCAGGATTTTTTGCACGAACTGTCCTCTTGATGTGATTCAATGTCGCGCGATCTGGCTGGCCAAATCACTCGCTCGAATTGCGTTGAATGTTCTTAAAATCAATCGTGCGCAATTGCCGCCCGGTGACATGGCGTATTGTCACCCACAAAGATTCCATCGTAACTCGGGAACAAATGGTCTGCAAGTAGCCGAACATAAACATTTCCCTTCAGTCGTCGATTCATTTGGACAAAAGGAACCAGCCAATTCCATGTAAACATGGTCAAAGCCATTATGGAACCACCACCAGCTTGCACAATGCCCCGTTGACAACTTGGGTCCACGGCTTCGAGGGGTATGCGCCACACTCGAACCCTACCATCAACCGTTACCAATTGGAACCGGGACTCATCCAACCAGGTCACGGTTTTACAGTAGTCTAGGTTCTAACCGACATGGTCACGTGCCCGGGAGGGGCGCTGCAGGCGATATCGCGCAGTTGGCAAAGGCGAACTCGTTGGTCGTCTGCTGCCATAGCCCGTTACCGCCAATTTTCGCCGCACCGTCCCAACGGATACGTTCGTCGTACGTCCTACATTGATTTCTGCGGTTATTTCGCGCAGTGTTGCTTGTCTGTTAGCACTGACAACTGGTCAAGTGAAGGTCATCGGCGACTGCATTGTCCGTCGTGAGAGGTAATGCCTGGAGTTTGGTATTCTCAGCACACTCATGATACTATAGATCGCGCAATATTGAATTCCCTGACGATATACGAAATGGAATGCTCCATGCGTCTAGCTCCGATTATCAGTCGGCGTTCAAAGTCTGTTAATTCCCTTTGTGCAGCCTTAATCACGTCGGAAAACTTTCCACGGAACTTATCTAAGTACAAATACAGCTGCGCCAACGCAGTGACCTTTTATACCTTGCACACGCTATACTGTCACCATCAGCATGTGTGCATATCGCTATCCCATGCCTTTTGTCGCCTCTGTGCACATAGCTAAGTTTGTATAGAACTCTCAGAGCGCGAGTCCTAGTCGCAGTTATCTGGTTTTTTAATGTTGCCTACACATCAGTGCCAACGGCCTTGCCGCAGTGGTAACACCGGTTCCCGGCAGATCACCGAAGTTAAGCGCTGTCGGGCTGGGCTAGCACTTGGATGGGTGACCATCCGGTCTGCCGAGCGCTGTTGGCAAGCGGGCTGCACTCAGCCCTTGTGAGGCAAACTGAGGAACTAGTTGATTCAGAAGTAGCGACTCCGGTCTCGGAAACTGACATACGGCCGGGAGATCGGTGTGCTGACCACATGCCCCTCCATATCCGCATCCAGTGACGCCTGTGGGCTGAGGATGACACGGCGACCAGTCGCTACCTTTAGGCCTTCCAAGGCCTCTGCGGGAGGACTTTAGTTTAGTTAGTTTAGTACACATACAGTACGTGTATTAGATCTGTAATAAAAGTAATAAATAATGTTTCCAAAAAGCGAAGGACAATTAAAAGGTGATCTCTTGGTGATACAGCTTGCGCAGTTAGTGTTCTATTTTAGACTATCTGACGGTAAGCTTCCAACAGACAAAAGAAATTCGAAACTTACATACGATATTCTCAGGAAGTTTATAAGTGAGCGAAGTCCTCTGACATTAGTTCATTCAATAGCGTTTCTTGATAACTTAACTATCTACCCCTCTGTATCCATTTCTTCGCCAAAACATTTCTTTTTACTTAAATTTTTGGTCACGATTTTTCCTCAGTAATAATAATACTGCATTAACGGCGGTGGCTGCCTGGTTAACATGGTCTGACTTTTTGCGTTACTGATGTTATTGATGTGGCAAGTCCTTGATTTTAGGGGCATTGCGCGCGGGATTAGCCGAGCGGTCTGAGGCGCTGCAGTCATGGACTGTGCGGCTGATCCCGACGGAGGTTCGAGTCCTCCCTCGGGCATGGGTATGTGTGTTTGTCCTTAGTATAATTTAGGTTAAGCAGTGTGTAAGCTTAGGGACTGATGACCTTAGCAGTTAAGTACCATAAGATTTCATTGATGATTAGGGGCCTTATCTTTTGCAAATGGATGTACAGATCGTTGCCGACACATTGCATGCGGAGATGTTAGAGCGCATTACTAATTAACCGTTTTCTAATGTTAAGTTTGTTTCTTGTTCTTCTGAACAAGACGGGTTTTAATCCTTTGAAACTGTGGTTAAAGTTAATTGAAAACCACTATTTATTGCAACTGGTTAGTTATCTTATTCACTTGTCAGTCAAGCGCATTTCCTTCTTCACGTAACATTCCGGTGTTGTAGCTGCAGGCGATGACGTGCGGCGAGCGCCGTGCTTGCGCCTCTCTGGAGACGCAGCGTTGCGTTAGCGTCTCCAGCAAGCGAGCCGAAATGAGACGACCAGGATGTGGCCACGCTACGGTCACGGGCGGCCGCCACGTCTTCTCTACTGCGGAAGGTCGCGATGTTCCAGCGACACGGCGATGGCGTCGACATCTGGACCGAGCCTGAAGAGCAGGGGCGGGCGGCTGGCGCTGTGTTGGCTGCCCGGACTACATTGAGAGGCAGAGGTCCCCCCTTCGCTGTCCGGTGGCGGCAGGGTTACGGCGACGCCGCCGATTGTCACTGAGTGGGCGTCACATACTGACCACCTGGTCGAACGATGGCGAGCTGGTACGGCCATGGTTAAATACTGCTTCTCACCCGCCAATTCCACAGTAACAGCAGTGTTTCTGTGCCGCGGCGAAGCGTCTACAGCGTGTCGCTGTCCGGAAGGTGTGGCGCAACGGCAGTAGGTCGGCCAAGCTACGTCGATTATATAACGTCGTGCTGTGGCCTGGTTCCGGCGCTCTGACGACACAGGAGCTGACCACATAACTCAATGACCAGCACCTGTTGTTCGGCTGTGACCTTCTTGCAGCTCTGGAGCGGACTTATGTTTCAGTTTTTCCTAGTTTTTTTATCCGCTGTACAGGGCGCAAATTTGAAAAACTGACGCCTCTGACAGGAACAATGGCTCTAACTAGGCTGATGCTAAGTCCAACAGAGTTTGAATGAGAGATTCGGTCACGTCATTCTATCCTGCTTGGAGCCTATACTAGAGTCCGTCAGTCATAGTGACTGGTGTGTGGTGTCGGGCCACTCTCTCGGTAGCACATGACCAGATGTTTTCAGTGGGTGAGAGCAGATCTCTCACTGGTCAGGATTACAATCCAACACTCTTTGTATGGAGAAGGTTCAGCACGGACAACAGGCTGTCTTGCGTTGTCTTGTCGAAATATAAAGCCACAGAGGTTCACAAAGATGAAGTTCAGAATGCGGTCTAGCTACGTTAGGAAATTAACGGTTATTGTCGAATTACCGGCTATGCGAGCCACAGACAACTTCATCGAATACCCTGTGCCATCACACGAGGTGAGTAGCGGGGCAAGGGTGGCGTCACCCCACATTGCGGTTTGCATACATCAGGGGCAAGCATATATTTAGGGGCAAAGATGACGTCATGTCTTAACCTATTGTTCTGCTTCATATCAGCCCTTAAACTATTTTTATATAAAATTATTTGGGATTCGGCACCTTGTGGGTGGTGAACCTATTCATGCAGATTTTTACCATATTTCTTATAAAATATTTGGTGTTGCATGTACGTAGTCTACCGAACACAAATTGCTGTGTATAGCGATATTTAGAACGCTCTTTCCATATAAGAAAAATTGAAATGTAGTATTACACACGTATAGAAAGTTAGGCTTGCAACTTTCATGGTAGTTTGTAAATATTGAATCTAATGAGTTAAGAACTCCGTGAATGTCATCTAATATGGGTGTTAAGCACTAAGAGCCTGTGCCTGCTTATCAGTTTTTGCTCATATTTAGGCATTTGTAAAAGTGTTGTTTATTTTTTAACCATATGTAGGTGCTTTAAGAACTGAAACATTTTTATTGTACAAAGGGGGGAAAAGTACAGCTTCATGTTACAGTGAAACGAATTTTAAATGATATTAACCAGTGTTCATTTTCTGTACTTCATTGTAGGTTCGTTGCGTGTTGAGTTTTGGTAAAAACTTTATTCTTTGAAGTTTATGCTACCTGTGCGGGTTCCCTCACAATGACAATCCGCTATAAAGATATCCTAATTATAACTTGTCCTACTGCCAATATATAAGAAAGGGTGTTAAGTACCGGGTGGTTATAATTAAACAGTCCCTATTTAACACGTTATAACACGGAAACTTCTTACCATACAGATACCAAACTTGGTAGCATTAATGTCAAGGACGTGGGGAAGAGAAATGCAGAATGAATTCAGTTGAAACACTTTTAACGTTCTGCTACGGTACATCATACCATTATATACCGGTACCATTACTGCTACAAAAGCGGCTCAATATGGCGCCCATCAGTGTCCAGAAGAGTCTGAAAGCGCAGGATTGCATTGATTCGGCACCTTGTGGGTGGTGAAACTATTCATGCAGATTTTTACCATATTTCTTATAAAATACTTAGTACATGTGTGAACGTTCCCCTCGTAAACCCTGTCCTCCAGGCAGCCCGCAACCAGAAATCACAGGGAATGAGATCAGGTGATCGTGCCAGCCAAGCATTTGGAAACGATCGGCGGATGATTCCATCGTTTTCAAATGTGTTTCGGAGAAGCAGGTGAACTTCACCAGCGATGAAAACTGTTGAGTTGAAAGGGTCTCTCTCCTGTAGGGCGCGTATGACATGCTGACAAAGCATATCGCAGTAACGCTGGCCAGTCCACTGCACATCCTCGGTCCTTGAGCGCCAACCTGTTCAAAAAACAATGTGTCAATGACGAACGTAGCCATGAAGCCACACCATACGGTGACACGTTTACTACACAGAAGAACTTCATGCGCAGTGACTGGAGGTGAAGATCACCACAATTCTGTGTGTTCACCTCACCCCTCAGAGAAAATGAGCTTCGCCTGTCCAAATGATGGTCCAGGCCAGCATTCGTCAATTTCAGTCCTTGCGAGAAACTGAAGAGCGAAGTCAATACGTCGTTGTGCGTCCTGTGGTGCAAGCTGCTGTACGATATGGGTCTGGTACGGATACCATTTGAGAATGGTTCGAAGCACCTTCCGTACAGTGGACCACGGGATGTTCAACTGTCATGACAGCACGCGCACTGACTGACGATCGGGAATTGCTCGCAGCGTTGTCTGCCATAGCAACAGCGATTTCATCAACCACCTGTCGTGCAACTGGTCGTGGGTCTCTTCCCGGAGCGATACCCAGTTCACCAGTTGATTCTAACTTCTTCATCATGCTCCGCATGAAATAGGACCCTTATGTAATTCTTTCAGCCGGCTATATTCTCGAACTGCAGCTGCAGCATTACTGTTGTTTTGGTAATAGAACTTCACCAGTAATGCCCTGCTCCTTTAATCCAAGCTCATGTTGACACATCAACAAGTGCACTCCGACTGGTCAGGTGTGTGAGGCTATGAATCACGATGACTGATCACGTCACGCAAAATAATGGAGTGTCGCCGTCAGAGTTCACAATCTTACTGCTGGTACGAACAATTTAAATTCTAGAGATCACATAGATAATGAGATGAGAAAAACAAACCGAAGACTGAGTATTAGCGGCAGAATCCTTAGGAGATGCAACGGCCATACTAAATAGACTGCTTACACTACGCTTGTCCGTTGTCTGCTAGAGTACTGCTGTGCAGTATGGTATCCTTACCATGTAGGATTGACGGTGGACATCGAAAACGTCCAAAGAAGTGCAGCTCGTTTTTTTTATGTCGAAATAGTGGAGACAGTGTCACGGATATGACAACCGAGTTGGGGTGGCTCTCATTCAGACTAAGGCGTTTTTCGCTGCGGCAAGATCTTTTCACGAAATTTCAATCACCGACTTTCTACTCTAAATGCGAAAAGATTTTATTGTCCTCAATCTACATAGGAAAGATTAATTATCGTAATAAAATAAGAGAAATCAGATCTCGTACAGAAAGATTTAAGTGTTCATTTTTCCCACGCACGCAGAGAATGGCCCGGTAGAGAAATAGTCCGAAGGGGGTTCGTTGAAGCCAGGCGCTTAACTGTGAATTTCAGAGTACTGGCTGGCTCTGAGCACTATGCGACTTAACTTCTGAGGTTATCAGTCGCCTAGAACTAATTAAACCTAACTAACCTAAGGACATCACACACATCCATGCTCGAGGCAGGATTGGAACCTGCTACCGGAGCGGTCGCTGGGCTCCAAACTGTAGCGCCTAGAACCGCTCGGCCACTCCGGCCGGCCTTCAGAGTACTCATGTAGCTGTAGATCGTAGACGTTTCTCCTTCTTTCGCGAGGCAGAACACGACCTTCGCTCGAGAATCCAACTTTAAAATGCGATTTCTCAGGAAGAAACCAACTGCGAAATCTTCTATTCCATACATAACGTAGAAGCTGTTACTTCTGCTTTCTTTGCAATGGTATGCTGAAATGCTAATAATTCCCGCATCCAAGCAACTAGCGCAGTTCATGACAATTTGGGGTTTGTTGCTGCCTGTTTAGGCGGTGCTGCAGTTTTAATGAACAGAGAGATTAGTGAGAGTTTGTGTGTAAGTAGGCTGTTTATATTTTTATATTCGTAACGCCACGTAGCGCTCTGTATGAAAATCACTGGCTGTGCTATGTGCAGTCTGTGGCTGGTTTGCATTGTTGTTGGCCATTGTAGTGTTGGGCAGTTGGCTGTTAACTGCGCGTAGCGTTGCGCAGTTGGAGGTGAGCCGCCAGCAGTGGTGGATGTGGGGAGAGAAATGGCGGGGTTTTGAAATTTGTAAGACTGGATGTCATGAACTGCTATATATATTATGACTTTTGATGACTATTAAGGTAAATACATTATTTGTTGTCTATTAAAATCTTTCATTTGCTAACTATGCCTATCAGTAGTTAGTGCCTTCCATAGTTGGAATCTTTTATTTAGCTGGCAGTAGTGGCGCCCGCTGCATTGCAGTAGTTCGAGTAACCAAGATTTTCGTGAGGTAAGTGATTTGTGAAACGTATAGGTTAATGTTAGTCAGGGCCATTCTTTTGTAGGGATTTTTGAAAGTCAGATTGCGTTGCGCTAAAAATATTGTGTGTCAGTTTAAGCACAGTCTTGTATAATTTTTCTAAGGGGACGTTTCATATGGTGACCCTGCCAGGATACCTCAATGGAATCTTCTGATTATTTTTTGTAGTTTGTGTAATTAGTGTAGCTGTTGTTTATTGCTAGTGCATAATTGTAGAGAGAATCTCCTTTGTAGTTGCAGTCTTTCATTGTTGTACAGTAAAACAGTTGTGGCATGCATGTAGATTTGCACCAAGTATTTCGCATTTGTTCTTGCGATTAACTAGAAATTATTTTCAGTGCTATGTTAATGTGTTTTCTTATTTTTGCTCTTCAAATTGTGCTTTTCTGTGTTATCGTGTGAAATATTGTGACAATTATGGCGTGTGAAAAACGTAATACTAGGCTCCAATGAAAACTGAGAAATGACAGTGAAGACGAAAGCAGTGTGTTAGCGCCACTGTGTAATGAATTAACTAATGTTCAACATAGTAATTTGGTAACTGTGCATAGGGAAATGGAGTGGGCTGCAAATAATGGTGTAGGCAGTGAAACAATTAGTGAACAGGGAAGCATTATCGATCGATCGGTCGGCAACAGCTCGCCCCAGGGATCCGAAATGATAGGACACAATTTTGCAAATACTGTAGATTCAGGTTTTGGGTCCTCACAGTTTTCTCAAATAAGTCAAGACACATTTTCTGCTTGTCAAAACGTGAATGTTGCCGGTGCAACTTCACTGCTGAAAAGCACTGAGGAACATGTTTCAGACACCAGTGCATTGTTATTACAGTTAATGCAACAAATGGGACAAAGGCTACAAAAGTTAGACACAACACTTGAACAAAATCAGAAACAAATGGGACAAAATCATCAAAAGTTAGACACAATGGAACAAAATCTTCGAAAGTTAGACATAATGGAACAAAATCTTCAAAAGTTAGACACAATGGAAGAAGATCTTCAAAAGTTAGACAGAATGGAACAACATCAGAGACAAACACAGCAATGGTTAGACACAATGGAACAAAAGCTTCGAAAGTTAGACTCAGTGGAACATAAGCTTGAACAAACACGTGAAGATTTAACCACTGAGTTACATAACATTGAATCGAAATGTCAAAAAGTCTGTAATGACGTAAAAACACAAATTTGTGAGCATTTTCAACCTATTTTTTCGCGACATGAAAATGCATTACAGAAGCACGAAGCAGCCATAAAAGAACTGCAAACTATTGTTCATGAAAATCATGAGACCTTGCAAGCTAAAATTGACTCAGTTGCATCTACCGATTCGGTTACGCAACTTGCAAAAACTCAGGAAAATTTAAAGGACACAGTAGATACTCTGAAAATTGGTTCAGAAAGACACATGGAGGAAATTATTTCATTATCAGAGAAAGTTGTTGAACTTTCGGATCAGTTAAATAATTTATCTACGAAGGTAGACGATAATCTGAATGACACAAAACCGGTAGTCTTTAATGACACAGTAGAATGCGAACAAATTAGGAAATTCAAACAAAATCAGAATCAAATTAATACGCAACACCAAGGAGAAATCCGGGAAGTACAAGTTCAGCTGACACAGGTAATACAAGAATTACGTATTTCAGAGGACACTCGCACCCCAATACGGGAAGAGGGACATAGAAATACGGAACAGCCACAAAATAATAACACAGCGCATTTCGGAAATTATGAAAGAAATTGGCAAGGTGCACCGAATTTTGAAATGGAACCGCCGAAACGACGTAACAATGACCGATATGCGGCCCGCCGACATGATGATTTTGACTATAAGCTGTTCATTACTACACGTAAATTTAAAACATTTAAGAATTCTGGCAACGACATTCATCCACAAGCGTGGCTCCATCAATTCTCTCATTGTTTTCCTCCCAACTGGTCATTAGAGCACAGATTAGAATTTATGTGTGGCTATTTAGAGAATGAACCAGCTGTAAGAATGCGATCGGTCATTCACGATTGTCACAGTGAAGGAGAATTTTACCATGCCTTCCTCTCAGCATATTGGTCTCAAACTACACAAGACCGAGTAAAACATAGCATCATAATGATGAAACATTTCGAACAATCTGAATTTTCCAGTCTTGTGAAATATTTTGAAGACATGTTGCACAAGAATCAGTACCTGTCAAACCCATACAGCCCCTCAGAACTCATCCGCATTGGCTTAATCAAATTACCTGAACATTTACGACATATTATTTTGGCAGGACGTTGCAAAGACGACATTGAATCTTTTCAGGGACTCTTACAAGAATTAGAAATTGATTCCGACAATCGTGGAACGCGAAAACAGGAACACAACAATTACAGGTCACATCCGTCGCAATTCCGCGATGAAAGAAATAATAACTGGACACGACAAGGCTATTCTCACAACACAAATCGTGACCAAAACAGACACCATTGACAACCGTTGGCAGAGTAGTAATAATTACAGGGAAAGTTCACATAGACAATCAGAGAAACAGACAATATGGGAACCAAAATAATTATTATCAAGGGAGACAGAATAACTTTAGACGCAACAGTCCAGCGTGCAGTTACGATTCAGGGAGAAATTCTCCACCACCTGACCGATAAGAAAGAAACTATGGAATCTACCGACATGACGACAGACGATATGATCGTAACGACAGAGCTGAATTGCATTAGAACTGGCGGGATTCAAACAGAGCAGGCCCCTCTCGACAAGGTGAATTTGTAGAGGTTAGGTCTCCAAATCCCAATAACGACGCGCGCCAACAAAGACACAACAGGCAATGACTCATACCGCTGGCAGCCACAAAACGAACTTATGAAACTGATGACGCAGGTGCCGTAGCTAGTAATTACGTAAAAATGGAAGACATTAGGGACATCTTACTCCAGGAACACGACGTAAAACATACCAATATTGCATATCCTGTGATTCACATTACAGTAAATGACGTAAAATTTATGGCAATACTTGACTCTGGCAGTCCCATTTCAGTAATTAGTGAAACAGCCTTTAGCAAATACAACAAATCGAATGATTGTCCCACACTTCCGTTACGTAAGATTAAATTACAAGGTGCAATCTTTGGAAAAAGTGTAGATGTACGCCAACAAACCAACTTAGAATTCTTTTGTCAAAGCCACAGCTTCTCTATGAACTTTCTTATTGTTCCATTATTGTCGACGGAAATTATATTGGGAGTAGACTTTTTGAATCAATACAAAGCAATCTTAAACTTTCACGATGCTGAAATAAGTTTAGAGAAAGAAGGTAAGTCAATAGCTTTGAAATTTGAACATTGGCTCTCAAACCATGACGAAAAAATTAATCGGCTTTACCTCTTAGACAACAGTTCGGAATTTTCGACAGAACTTGACACTAACAATCACTCTGCAAGTACTGCAGGGATGATATCGACGGCGCATTTGATACTAATGAGTTAATTCAGAATAAAATTCAAACAATTGAGAATTGTAATGACAGTGATAGGCAAGACCTTTTTGAGATTTTACAAGCACATTCCACAGTTTTTACTCACAAAACAGGAACAATCAAGGGATTTCAATACCAATTTCGTGTTCGTGAGCATACTAAATTTTGTGTTAGACCATACGTAATTCCAGCACATTATAGGGATCGTGTTAGACCAGAAATACAATCTATGCTTGACGAGGGCATTATTGAGCCTGCAGTAAGCTCATACAACAATCCATTACATGTTGTTGAGAAGAAAAATGGATCGATCAGGCTTGTCTTAGATTCGAGACGAATCAATACTATCATCATTCCTGAAACAGACAGGCCGCAAATGTTAGAAGAACTTCTTCAAAATTTTAATGGTGTAAAAGTGTTGTCTGCTATTGATCTCAGATCCAGCTTTTATCAGATCGAACTTCATCCAGAATGTAGAAAATACACAGCTTTCCTTTGTTTCGGCGTTTGTTATCAGTTTCGGAAACTTCCTTTTGGTTTGAACATTTCTTCGGCAGCATTCATTCGCGGGCTAAATTCCATATTACCTGAGTCCTCAAAACGTCACATCACCTTATATGTGGTCGATATTCTGATAGCAGAAGCCTCATGGGAACAACACAATCGCATCCTCAACAGCGCGTTACATATTTTTGCAGAATCTGGAATTACAGTTAACTTGGAAAAGTCTGAATTCGGTAGGACAAAGGTGAAGTTTTTGGGAC
This sequence comes from Schistocerca piceifrons, assembly GCF_021461385.2. Lineage (NCBI taxonomy): Eukaryota > Metazoa > Arthropoda > Insecta > Orthoptera > Acrididae > Schistocerca > Schistocerca piceifrons. The sequence goes on from NC_060138.1 coordinate 852,118,999, forward strand.
ATATTATTTCTTCTGAAGGCATTCAGCCGGATCCTGAAAAGTTAGAAGCAATCAGAGCCATTCCAGTTCCATCCACAAAAAAACAAGTCCGCAGTTTTCTAGGTCTCGTAAATTTTTACCGTCGTTTTCTGAATACGCAAATTCTAGTTACACCAAAACTTTGTTCTCTCACTGGAAAAAATACTATTTGGAACTGGGACGAACAAGCACAGTTGGAATTCAATTCTTTGAAAGAATCGCTACTTAACGCGCCAATACTAGCTCATCCAGATCTGTCACAAGATTTCTGCCTTAGCACGGATTCTTCTAAAGTCGGTCTTGGTGCCCATTTATTTAAAGAGGCCACAGAAAATGACACTACTGTTCAGAAAACCATTGCTTTTGCTAGCCGAGTACTAACAAAATCTGAAAAAAATTATTCCGTTACTGAATTAGAAGCTTTAGCTATCGTTTTGGCATTTAACAAATTCCGTTTCTTTCTTTCTAGTAAGCACGTAAAAGTATACAGTGATCATCGTGCATTACAATTTCTTATGTCTTCAAAATTAAATCATGACAGGTTAAAACGTTGGGCATTGTTTCTGCAAGAATTCCACTTCACAGTAGTCTACATTCCCGGCAAGGAGAACATTGTTGCGGACGCACTGTCACGCGCACCGGCTGGGCTTGAGAAAAATAACACAGAAGGCAACCTCGAGAAAAATTTCAGTATTCTTTACATTCGGAAAGTCGCCTTTGAAAACTTCATCACCACATCTTTAAAGGACATTGCTCACGAACAAGATAAAGATCCGATTTTCCATGACATCAAAAGTAAATGGCATGAAAAGACACACACTCAGATTCGGCATTATTACATGGTTAGAAACAACATACTCTTCAAACGCTGCACTGTTGATGACAAGCTATGGGTACTTTGCATTCCAGACGATTTTGTTAATAAGCTCATTTGGTACATTCATTTCAGCTATGCACATTTTGGTCCACGAAAATGTTATCATATTCTTCGAACGACTTGTTATTTTAACAATATGGAAAAGAGAATTCGAAGAGTCTTGTATATTTGTAAACTTTGTCAAAAGGCGAAACCATCTACTATCTCACATCGTGCTCCATTGTTTCCTATTATTCCTTCTAAATTAAAAGAATTTGCTGCAGTTGATCTCTTGGGACCCCTTGTCAGAACATCGAATGGATTTTCGTACGTTCCAGTCGCTGTTGAACTTACTTCAAAATTTGTTTCTTTCACTCCCTTACGTAAAGCCACTGGACGGTCTGTATCCAACGCCTTTGTTAAAAATTTCTTACGTGAAGTTGACCACGTTGCTAAAGTCATTTCAGATAACGGACCGCAATTCAGATCTGCTGTTTGGTCACGCATGCTTCGGAACCATAAAATCAAACCTGTTTTTATTTCATTGTACTAACCACATTGTAACCCGTCTGAATGGATTATGAAAGAAATCAATAAGCTTTGCAGACTTTATTGTCACATAAAGCATCAGCATTGTTACAGATATTTACACTTATTTCAAAACGTGCTGAATGAAATGCCTCATGATTCCACTGCTTTACCACCTACTCTTGTACTGAAGAATGAGGAACCACCGAACAGAATCAGAGAGCTTGTACCTTTCCCGAATACACGTAAACTTCGACACAAAGACATAATTGATTTGGCTCTTAAAAATATAAAATCTGCAGCAGACAAAAGGAGAAAACTACACGGTAAAGCAAATGCAAAGAAATTGTATATTGGTCAGAAAGTTCTCATTAAAGCTCATTCGTTGTTACATAAGAAGAAACACTTGAGTCACAAATTCTTTCTAGTTTACAATGGACCTTACAGAATCCGACGTATACCACATGATAATTGCGTTGAAGTTGAAACTCTGCGTACTAGGAAGAGTAAAGGATTGCACCACATTTCATATGTAAAACCGTTTATTGAAAGATAATCTGCTTTATAACTTAGTCTTTGCCATAAAATTTTTCGCTTCACGTTACTAGTATGCTTTGTCAGACTTAGAAACTGTTAACATGCTACAATGGTTTTAAGTTCACTATCCAGTCTAGAACCTAGGGAACGTATTTAGACAGAAATTACAAATGCATTGTTATAGTGAACAGACGACACAGTGTTGTTATTTGTACATTCTTGCTTGTTAGTTGCACGATTACGTAACGACTATTGGGCTTACATACTTAGAACATGTACCAGTACTGCTAGTGAGATTTTTATGCAACATTTTGGTTTACTTGAAAATCCATTCTGGATTTAAAGTACTTTCTGAGAGATACCAGATGACACAGTGGTTAGTTTATTTGACAGCTACACGATTATATCACGACGCTACTAATGGGTGACACAATTTACATTGTTGCTTTTGCGGTGTATCTGTTTTATCTCTGCACAGTTTTTCTGAATTCTTCTGGAAAGGAAAACATGTTTTAGTAGTAACTTTGTGGTATAGCTACAATGAGACAGCCTTTTCCGTAGCACAACAACTCGTTGCAATACAGTACTTACTTCATCACGGCAATAAGCGTAGTAACTAAGATATCTATACGCATAGCATTTCACTTTTGTTTATTACGAGGTAAGTACATTGACTTCTACAGAACTTCGCTTTTGGACGACGATAATTACGACACTTGGCACATTTTTACCATTAATTAATGACAGAGATTATCTCACAACAAGACGCACAGTTTAGCGCTAAAGGACATGTATTTGAGTGATTAATTTTGTACTTAAAACATTTATTTTTAAAGGTTTTTGAATCACAAAGATACATTTCATTCCATTGCTGTAATCTGTAAAACCTAAGGGTATAATAACATTAATTCTCAGGGGGATACAGGCTTACTTTGTGGCTTACTTTGTGTACCATATGTTTGGCAAGCACAAGGAGCCCTAGCTAATATGGTATTTGCTTATACAACTTTACACATCGGTACCATATTTCTCTAACACATAATTACACAGCTATCTGATCATTCAACTGAGAGAGACAAACATTTTTTTACTACATCAGTGACACATGCTTACGCAATTACACAGTTGGATAACTTCACACTTATGAAATTGTATTTTGTATGTACTTTGTGAACTGTTCATATATTTTTTCGGAACCATTGTGATACTATGAGAGCTTTGAATGATGTGTTTGGTATGGGATCATGATATTTAAAGTACATTTGAGGTAGATGACACTACTGAAATGAGCAGAGAATTCTTTTTAGGTTTTGAAATTATTGCAGGAAGCTACGACGATTTTGAGATTTGATTGAGGTGTTATGATGATATTATTATGACAACAATGTGTATTATGCTGTTGAGGTATGTTTATGATCAATAAGCTGATGTTATACGAGAAATTTGATTATGCTATGTATTTATTATGATGAAATATTGAAGAATTGTCGACGAATATGTATATGTGTAATAACGTAAGGAATAATGAGTAGTGGCTAGGAACTCTGATTTGTGAAAAAAGGATCTTGGAAACCAAGAATCGTACTTTAAGAGTTATGAAATGTGTGTAAATGTGTGAATGTATCACAATGCTGACGAAAATGTTTTGGACACTGTTACATTTATAGGATTTTGTATCTACACATTTGTAACGCAAATTCTCAACCTGTGAAATTTTTTATATGAGACTGTCACTGTAGTGCAAACTGCTGTCGTAAATATTTCGGTAAGAAAGCCAAGTGATCTTGACGTAATGCGCCGTGAGCGGCCAGCTGTGCCAGACGCCTGGAGAAACAGCCATTAGGTGGAGAAAAAAAGAGGCCATTAACCTCGCTATTGACATTCCTTTGTAGAAAGCATCGCAAATACGACACACTCATTACTTGGAAATATATGATTACTCGTACTTTGTGCTACTTACTGAAATGCTAATGAATTGATGGGAAATATTCGTACATCTGCACACCTGACTTTTACAAGTGTCTTTCTATAAGAATTGAGAGAATTTCTATTAACTTATGAAATGCCCCATGACTACTGAAGGATATTTTTGTGCTTTACTTTGTACATAGTTGCTTATTTCATTTGATATCTGGTTTCTAGCTGTGTTGGAGCATTGGTTTTATAAAACAAAATTAAATGCATTTGCTAATGTGAACACTTTCTGTCAACAGATCTATTAAATAATAATTTTGTGATTCACATTCTTCAAAAAAGGAGCACTTGGAAAGGAAAGAACAATAAGAAGGGACTAGTAACAGTAACTGCATACATAATTTTCTTTTCAAGTACATGCTAATATTTTTTTTTACAATAAGTTGTTGTGGTGCACCATTTTAATTACATAGACACTAAGATGTGACATAGGTATTAGACATGGCCATCTTTACTGTAGTATTTTTTCTGCTTGAGCTTTGTCATGTTTAGATATAAGTTATTGCATTTGCTGCTGCTCTTTGCCAGGCATAATGTTACTGAATTTGACTTTGTATTACTCTGTTAAGCCAGTTTTACTACTGATTTTTTTTTTATTGTTTGCTGCACATTGCCTTATATTAGTTTTAATATTGCATTTGCTTTGCTAATTTCTATAATGCTGCTTGCTTCGCCAATTTCCATTTTTTTGGTCATTGCTGTTTGTATTAATTGTTTTGTGCTGCTGCATTTCCTCGTCCCTTAGTTTATGCATCTGAGCTCAGTAGATTTAAGTTAGCTTAAGAGGGGGTAGACTATATAAGAAACTGACTATGGACAATAGGGAAAAAATGCATTGAGAAGTCATACGAAAAAAAGATTTGGGCCAAAATGAGTATTGTACACTGAGAAATAATTATTTTGAAAGAAATATGAATAGAATACAGAAAGCAGGTATAGACAGGACTTTTTGGGAATAATGATGAATGAAGGGAGATCTCCAAGAAGTAAATAAAGTTTTGTTTGCAAAATACTGCAGTAAAACAAACCCTGTCCTCTCCTTTTGTATTATTCCGCTATATGTTTGTGTACCCTTGTGTATTTGTGTTCATCCTGTCTTTATGTGTTTATCTGATACGATTTATGTTGTAGAATTTTTCTAATACTCAGCTACATTCACTATGATGAGGAATACTGTTATCCTCAAATATAATTTGCATTAATAATATGTTATTTACTTTGTAAAGATGTTTAAACATTATTTATCTGTTCTGTTTTGTTGCTCATGTGTGAAGTTGATGTTTCAAAAGTTATTCTGATCTTTTATGTAGGTACTTACAATTCCTGTAACACTGATGTATATGTTATTTCGATTCTTTTGTAAAGCCTGTATTACTACAAATGTTATCTGTATTATTATGTTTTTAATGATGTTTTCTGTATCTTTGTAATTGTATTCTCATATTATAAAATTGTAATTGTCACCAGTTCATCATATTATTAACTTGTAAGTTACATTTCACTGCACACGTTTCTGTTGGTCATAGTACATGGACAATATGTGAGAAGTAGGGACTGTTAGTGTTTGCACATGTGTTAATAATTCAGCAAGGGACTGGATAACAGCATTGCTGGTTCTAAGGACAATTCCAACTTTGTGAGTGCTCAAGTGGTGGTTTATGGACTTGCTGTATAGTCCGCAAGACTCTTCGATGGTGATTGTGCACCTGCACAGTTGCAACAGATGGCTAATGGCCGTCTCTACAAGGACTACAGTGGGTCTGCATCTTTGATGACCCACCAATACCATTATTTCTACAAGGACTACAGTGGGTTTACACCTTTGCTGACTCACCAGTACCATTATTTCTACAAGGACTGCAGTGGGTCTGCACCTCTGGTGGCCCACCAATACCACAATCTCTACCAGGACTACAGTGGGTCTGCACCTCTGGTGGCCCACCAATACCGTAATCTCTAACAAGACTACAGTGGTCTGCTCTGTGATGACCTACCTACCAATATTCTTCAACTTCGACTGACTCTGCTGTGGGTTTGCTCTGTTGTGGCCCATTACCTGTCTGTATGTCAAGAGTCAGCACTGTCTTTCCGTTGGAAGGACAACACTACTTCTTCAAGACTTCTCGGAAATCCACTACTTCCATGTACATTTTCTTTTACTGCTCAGACTTTGAGAAAAACACTGCTATTTTACTGTGATGAACGATCAGGACTGTCTTTATGGAATGTGAGAAAATTTTAGCTTTTGACCAACACTGTATCAATAAGTGTGTGCATTTGATTTCTTTGTTATTGTAATTATGAAATTTTTTTTCAAATCTGTATTGGCCACTGCCCAAAACAACTTGTAAAATTTTTTGTGGGGAGCATGGAGGCTATGTAAGTAGGCTGTATAGGTTTTTATATTGGTAACGCCACGTAGCGCTCTGTATGAAAATCACTGGCTGTGCTGTGTGCAGTCTGTGGCTGGTTTGCATTGTTGTTGGCCATTGTAGTGTTGGGCAGTTGGCTGTTAACAGCGCATAGCGTTGCGCAGTTGGAGGTGAGCCGCCAGCAGTGGTGGATGTGGGGAGATAAATGGCGGAGTTTTGAAATTTGTAAGACTGGATGTCATGAACTGCTATATATATTATGACTTTTGATGACTATTAAGGTAAATACATTGTTTGTTGTCTATTAAAATCTTTCATTTGCTAACTATGCCTATCAGTAGTTAGTGCCTTCCGTAGTTTGAATCTTTTATTTAGCTGGCAGTAGTGGCGCCCGCTGTATTGCAGTAGTTCGAGTAACCAAGATTTTTGTGAGGTGAGTGATTTGTGAAACGTATAGGTTAATGTTAGTCAGGGCCATTCTTTTGTAGGGATTTTTGAAAGTCAGATTGCGTTGCGCTAAAAATATTGTGTGTCAGTTTAAGGGGACGTTTCATGTGTGTATGCATGTGTATATGTATGTGTGTGTGTGTATGTGTGTGTGTGTGAGAGAGAGAGTGAGTGAGAGAGAGAGAGAGAGAGAGAGAGAGAGAGAGAGAGTATTTATGTTATTTAGAAGTACCTCCACTGGCGTAGACGGCCATAAGTATACTTTAGAAAAGTAGTTTGAAATGGCTGCTTCTGCCAATTAATGTATAATCTGACTCGTTCCCTAAAGGATTTCTTTTATAATATACAAATACCCCGTCACAGATCTCACGTTATTGATTTACTACTAGATTCACTCTACAGCCGATAGATCTTCACATAGCCATCGCTGTTCTAGCAGCAGATTATTTTTAACGTGTTGTCATCGGTCATCGTGCCAATAAACACATAACAATGCTCCTGCCTTCATAGTGAAACTAATAATAAAGCAAATAATATGCGACATGTGGCGGTTTATTTGTATTGTTTGTGAATAAAATCATATAGCCCGCTGCACGAAATTTCTTTATTTATAATGAAGTTTCGGCATTTGGTATAATCAGATATTTGAAATTAGGAGGAAAGGTGCATAAAGGACTGACAGGCGTTTATTATTGAACATCAAGCTTCAAAAATTTTAAAAACTACATTTTAAAAGGTTCAGTCACCGAAAGACCTTGGACTTGCGAAACAACGTTAAGCGTCAACGTCGGTCCGTGCACCACAGCGCACGGTATCAATGTATTCCAAAAAGCCGCGAACAAAAACTTTTCAGGTGGTCATATCTTGGGTTCTGTTGATCACAGGGATAAAGAATGAAATGTTTTCGATAGTCCTTGACCTAGTGGCCATTTGTATACCTATCGGATGAGCGAGCATGCTGCATTTATCCTACAATACAGAGACAAATTTTAAACGTTATACGCTTTCTCCAGCCCAGGAAAATTGAGAAAGTCTGTTGGTTCTTTTGAATTTGGCGTGGTCTAGAGTGCATCTTACACGGCATATGAGTACTTTTTGTTCATTGACCGTTGAAAAGAAAATCTCTAAAAATCATGAGTTTTGGGTACTAAAAGTACCAATTGTTGGGCTAGCTACTTCCATAACTTCTGTTCATGACAACCCATCGAAATTTTTAGCATAATTATGTTCTTAAGATGATTTTCTCGGGAAAACTTGAAACTTTTTCTGGCACCATTATCCGTTATCGAGATCCATAGGTTCAAACTTGCCTTACTTATGTGCGTAATATCCAGTCTGAGCCGTAAATGTAGTTTTAATTGACGCTGTGAAGAAACGACAAAGGTTCTGGAGTCATCGCAAGCGTTCTGAGGTCACAAAACTATACTTTTGGTCTCCATTTTTTCACCAATAAAACATATGACGCACTCTCTCTGTGTAATGGGCACTTCACGCCTAAACGGACTGTCTTGACCGGGAGATTATTCGATGGTGCCACCTGGCGGCGCAAGAATCTTACAGAAAATTACTTTGTCATACGAAATTCTCTGGAGTAACAAATCTAACACCGCATCTTTTGGTGTATTGGAGGTGTAGCCTGTTAACCTTGTACTACGCGTACTGATTTGTTCTTCATATGTGTCAAAGTATGTAAATGTGTCGAAGTATGTAAACGTGTTGCAATATGTAAATAAATCGTCAAAACAGTACTGACGTAAAGAACTGGCTTTTTTATGAGCAGCGCATCCTGCTGTAATAAAGAAAGAAATCGGCTGAAAAATGGTCCGACAGGGAATCATGAGGAAATCGAGAGGAGCGATTGAACGAAGACTTGGACCACTTATGTTTGGATTTGGCCAATAGATGCGTGTCCTTAGCCGCTGTACCACTAAGCAGTATAATAAAAATACCAACTCGTCGTACCTCTAACAGTTATTTCCGTAGGTGAATGTTGTTCGGATGAAACGTGTGGCTATGTATTTCGTAGGAACTCCTTCTCTTCTGAGAAACGCAGGGCAGCTGTTAAAAAAAACGTGCAACGAAATGAAAGAGGCCAACTTGGTGGCGACGGCCTCTGTAACCAGAATAAGGCATCTACCGTACCTCTGAGAGGTGCTGCGGGCGAGAATTCTGCAGCTCGTCAACATTTAATTCGAGCGCTTTGCAGTTATTAATGCCCGAGTCGGCGGCAAGCGTAATTGAATTCCATCACACGAGACCCTCCCAAATCCTTTCCCCTCTTCCTCACTCACTGATTCCCCCCCCCTCCTCTCTCTCTCTCCCTCTCTCTGTCTCTCTCTCCCACTCTTCTCCTCCTCTGCTGCCTTTCTCTCTCCTCCGTGCGTTACGTTGCGGGCAGGCTATCGGTAACAGAAGCAGCTCGCTCGCTGGCTAATTGGAAAAGTTTGACCGAACATTAGAGGCTATCTACGCTGTCCAGAGAGGTTTAGTGGGCCGCAACAAAGATCAAACGTCGACAAAATTCCGCAGAACGAGTCATCCGTGCAACTGGACGGGTTTTGTTTGCAGCGCGGCCACTAGATACCATTTTTGCAATAACAAAAAGCTACAACACTGACAGAAAATAGCTGCTCAGCATTTATTTTAATTATGCGTCCCACATTTCGTTTGGTATACCAGAAATGATGCACTTTATTTTTCACAGGAGATATAAATATTGTCTAGCAGTGCTGAAAATTTCTTTTTGAAATTTGTGTTCGGATAGCCTGTCTGTCGATATAGTATTCTGTAATAACTAATAGTTGGAGAAGTCAGCAACACATGCGTTATATGCAAATTTCTGCATTCTGGAATAAAAGTAGGAAATTTAGTATCTACTACAAAGATCACCTGAGGCGACTCAGAAGTGAAACTTAATGTTTTGCACCTTTCATTTCATCGCAGAAAGTCAGCGCCACCCAGGAGTTGTGACAATCCTTTTCCTCTCTTTGCAGCTGCACCAAGCCACGAAAATACACCCTAGGCCTTTGCTACACGACAAAATACGTAGTAAGTCTGTTAGCGAAGGAGCTCATAATCAGCATATGTGGATCAACTCCCTACGCTAATGTGTTAGTGAAAATAACCAAAAGAGAATGTTCAAAAGTCACAACTCTGTCACTAATAGTCACCACTGGAGGCAACCCTGGAATGGAAACGTAGAGTCGAACAGGAAATTTTTTAAAAAATCCTACAAACTGGAGAAATAAACTATTTTTTCACACGAATCTGGTGTAGAAATTAATAGTTGATCTTGAAGGCTATCACTTTTTGAATACAATAACACTCAGCTGGCGTCCCTAGTTTCACATACCTTGTCGGAATCTAGTGTGACATTGTGTAGCGTCTCCAACGGAATGTTGTTTGGTTGTCGGTGAATTCGCTCCTTCAAACCATTTCTGGTTCTTGATTGGTTTTCCTCAACAATTTTGCATTTGAGTAAATACCGAAGGAAAAAATCCAAAAACCATAAATACGGTGAACAGGAATGCCAAAAACTATCGGCATTTCTGCTGATGAGACGATCAGGAAAGGCGAGTCAAGGCAAATCCAAACACTGCTGCAGTACCGCTTGTTGCATCATCCTTTTAGAACATTATTTCATCATCTGGATCACAGGCTTAGTGTTCAGACAGAGAAAATGTTATCAACATATTAGCATAACGTTTAGAGTTTATCGTCATCGTGTTACCGTGTCCATCTTCGAAAAACTAAGGTTCGATTACTACCCGATGTTACCATGCACACCAAACAGTTACTTTTTCTGAATGAGAGGGGTTTCGTTGAGACGACGTCGGTTTTCAGCACACCTGTGTCGAAAGTTCTGTTTGTTGACAAAACCACTAAGGCGAAAGTTGGCTTCGTCACTAACCCATAAGCTATGAACACTCTCTTCATTTTCTCCAATAAATTTTAGTGTTGTGGATGTGGTTATAGTAATCTTGAATTTAGAAGGCTTGCACATCCTGCATCTTGCATGGATGGTAGTGGAGATCACTTCCAAAATCCTTCTCATTGATCAGTTACTGAGAACAGGTTCTGCACTGTGCCATCTAGGTAATTTTTGCGGACTTATTCGTAAATTTTTTTTTTTTTTTTTACTGCTACCAATGGCTTCCAAGTTTCTCACCCGAAGGTTGATAGGGTTGGAAGATGGAACGGGAGCCCGTGAGGGTGAATTAAACTTTCAAATGAAAGCACGTTGTGTTTCAGAACACTATTTCAGTTTTTGTAGTTCAACTTGGCGGAAAACGTACGTTGCGCGCTTGAGCAACGTTCCATGGCTACTAGGTACTAAAACTTTCACCTGTTTACTCGCCCAAGCTCAAGTCCAATTCCATAGTCTCCCACCAGTCCTCAAAGCTTCTTCTAGCATCCAAGGCACAGTCAGAAAATAAAACTGTCTCTGAATAAAAGTTCAAAGATATGAAATTCAGAAGCCACTCCAGAATTAAACTAGTTTTCAGCGCAACAGTACCTTTTATGACTATTTATGCCGCCAAGTCGTTTATTCGTCCACCACCTATTCCATTTAACTGTTAACTGATCTAATAGAAAGTTATCGCCTTATAATAACGCAAAACTTTGTACTCGACTTCGAAAGGCTCAACACCTAGTCTGCTATTATTACAGTATATCTACCTCAGAAAACTCACGTGTGCTCTCACTCAAAGCACCGAACCATGGAATTGCCGATAATATCCCACTTCTTCCTTCGTCAAGCAAGACTGACCTCTGAGCTCACAAGTACAGAAAAACTCTAAAAATTTGTTTGACATTTATGCTTCTTAGCCAGTCAGATCAGTGGCTGCAGATTAAAAGACTTGTTTTTCTGTCACGGGCATCCTCATCCTCACTGGCCCAGCCAGATGGCAACCACTCACAGACTATTTGGTGCTGCCACCTTGTGGAATCGTCCTTAACCGAAGTTTGCAAAACTTCCTCTCCCTCTTTCTGAAACATTTATGCTTATGCAGATTGTGCACAGAGCCTCTTCCAAGCTTCTCTTTCCTCCTACAATCTATCATTCAGCATCTCATCCCACGTCCCCATCATCCTTCACCTGATGTCTCCATTTTGTTCGTGGTCCGCCATTTGGTCTTCGTCCATATTCTGTCCATTCTAGGGCTGTCCTTGGAAATGTTTCTGGTCCCATTCTTTTAATGTGCTCAGGCAGTTTAAGCCTAATCTCTCCATAGTTTCATATTGTTTCATTCCTTATCCCATCCCTTCTCGTCATATCCAAAATCACTCGTACCGAGTGCATCCCTGTTGCTTGTATTCTTCTCATATCTTTCTTGATCAAATCCAGCATTCTGATCCATAGGTCATAACTGACAGATAATATGACTTGCATATCATGATCTTTGCTTTAGCAGGTATTTTCCATTTTCTAATTATGTCCAGCACACAATGATAAAATTTTGAACACTTTCTATTCGTTCCGAAATTTCTTTCTTGAACCTTCTTTCTTAGAAGTATCTGCTTTTTTAATAATTTTTCATTGCAACTTACATTCTTCATTTTTTTCGTTTTTCCTGCTTAGTTCCATAATTTCACTTTTTGTTAAGTTTATTTCCAGCCCACATCTTCAATTATTAGCTGCCAGGTATTTAGTTTTTCTTCCAGTTCCTGCTCGTTTTCTTCTCAGGTCATCACATCGTCTGTATATGCTATGATCTTCATACCATCTACTGTTGACCTTTGGCGAACTTTACTATGACGTTGTCCAAGACTATATTAAAAAGCAGTGATTCTTTACCGAACCCCTCTCTCCATTATAAACAATTCCGATTTTTTCCGTCTGTTATAACAAAATTCAAGTATTTTATGTACATGTTTCTGATTGTTAGTTGCATTCCTTTTGATTTCTCCAGTCAATTCTGACTTTGCCATGTCTCTTCCCTTCTAACAGTATCATAAGCCTTTTTAAGCCTATATCTATGAATGCAACTGCAATGCCTTTACCAGATTCCCATTTCATTTCTACAATCTGTCGGGGTGGAAATGAGGCGTCTATAGTTAATCTTTTGGGTCAAAATTCTTGCTGCTCCTGTCTTAATTGTTGTTCTATCTTTTCATAAATCTTCATGCAGTGGCCTAGTAGTGCTCTCCCTCCTTAATTCTCACAGAGCGACTTGTCACCCTTCTGAAAGATATGTACAATAATTGCCTTTGTACATACATCAGCAGTCTATCCATATGTCCTTATAATTCTATACAATCATTGACTTCCGATAGGTCCTGCGGTCTTGATCGTTTCCAATGTGATGTCATCTACTCCAAGAGCTTTGCCATATTTCATTCCTAGTACAGCATTTTGTACATCCAACATCTGCAGATCTTATCTGTCTATTTCTCTGTGATGCTGTTATTTCTTTCGTCTCCCTCTATCTAATCACGTGTATTTCTTTCAGCCAGTCCTTCATATAGCTTTTCGACTTATTCTTTCCATACTTTCAAAACTTCTTCTTCCTCCCATTTTAAAGTATTTTCTTTCTGCTTCCTTCTGTTACCTAAATTGCGGTACAGTATCTTCTGGTCGTCCTTATAATTTTCTTCTATTTCTTTCGTCAATTTTTACCAAGACATCTTCTTAGCCAATGGTATCATCTTCTGCTGATCTGCTTAGTCGTTTCCATTTGTGTCTGTTGTGATCCGTTCTGTTTTTGAACCATTCTCTCAATGAGTTATTCTTCTTCTTGACTGCTTCTGCAATTCCCTCATTCCACTATGGAGTTCCATTGCGTCTGATTTTTGTTTGTATCCTTCCGCATGATTCTTCTGCCGCCTGTTTGAACCTCCTCCATTCCTCCTGAGTGTCCGTCCTCTCATCTTTAGGAAGCCGTTTCTTAATCTTTTCCTTGTATATCTCCTGGGTTTCTCTGTCTTTCAGTTTCCAGCACTTAATTTTTGCCTTTTTTTCTCAATTCCTTCACTGTCTTTACCAACAGTCTGTGGTATTTGTTAAGATTAACGTTTGGAATCACTTTCACTACTATCAGGTAGCTTATGATTTCTTCAGTTATTATCACACAGTGTGATCCAAATGCCAGCTTATTTGGTAAAATTGTGACTCTTTTCTTATACCACCCATTACCAATTATCCATTTTTTTCTCAGACACGTGTCTATTAGTACCTCACCTTCTTCGTTTCTGTGAACTCCTCCGTGGATTTCTATGACTATTTTATATCCTCTTCTATCGTTCCCAATTCTAGCATTAAATTCCCCTACAGCCACAGCCTTGTTAGATGTTACAGCATCTTCCAGTTTAATGATAAACTCTTCCTTCTCATCTGTTTCGCGTCCTGTTAGAGGAGCATAAACCTGAACTACTTCAAGAATGTGTCATTCCATCATTACCTTAGTTTATTTTTTTGCTTATGGCATTCCTTCTTTTTTGTCGTCCTGTCCACCACATTTTATATCCTTTTTCCAGCACCTTTCTACCCGTCCCCTCTTTCTTACTTCGGTTAGTCCCATTATCGTTATGTTCATTATACGTATGAAATTATTCAGATAGTGAAGGGAGACGAAAATTTAATAGTCATGGGTGACTGCAATTCGGTAGTAGGAAAAGGGAGAGAAGGAAACGTAGTAGGTGAATATGGATTGGGGGTAAGAAATGAAAGAGGAAGCCACCTGGTAGAATTTTGCACAGAGCACAACTTAATCATAGCTAACACTTGGTTCAAGAATCATAAAAGAAGGTTGTATACATGGAAGAAGCCTGGAGATACTGACAGGTTTCAGATAGATTACATAATGGTAAGACTGAAATTTAGGAACCAGGCTTTAAATTGTAAGACATTTCCAGGGGCAGATGTGGACTCTGATCACAATCTATTGGTTATGAACTGTAGATTAAAACTGAAGAAACTGCAAAAAGGTGGGAATTGGGACCTGAATAAACTGAAAGAACCAGAGGTTGTACAGAGTTTCAGGGAGAGCATAAGGGAACAATTGACAGGAATGGGGGAAAGAAATACAATAGAAGAAGAATGGGTAGCTTTGAGAGATGAAGTAGTGAAGGCAGCAGAGGACCTAGTAGGTAAAAAGACGAGGGCTAGTAGAAATCCTTGCGTAACAGAAGAAATACTGAATTTAATTGATGAAAGGAGACAATATAAAAATGCAGTAAATGAAGCAGGGAAAAAGGAATACAAACGTCTCAAAAACGAGATCGACAGGAAGTGCAAAATGGCTAAGCAGGGATGGCTAGAGGACAAATGTAAGGATGTAGAGGGTTATCTCACTAGGGGTAAGATAGACATTGCCTACAGGAAAATTAAAGAGACCTTTCGAGAAAAGAGAACCACTTGTATGAATATCAAGAGCTCAGATGGAAACCCAGTTTTAAGCAAAGAAGGTAAAGTAGAAAGGTGGAGGGAGTATATAGAGGGCCTATACAAGGGCAATGTACTTGAGGACAATATTATGGAAATGGAAGAGGATGTAGATGAAGATGAAATGGGAAATACGATACTGCGTGAAGAGTTTGACAGAGCACTGAACGACCTGAGTCGAAACAAGGCCCCGGGAGTAGACAACATTCCATTAGAACTACTGTCGGCCTTGGGAGAGCCAGTCCTGACAAAACTCTACCATCTGGTGAGCAAGATGTATGAGACAGGCGAAATACCCTCAGACTTCAAGAAGAATATAATAATTCGAATCCCAAAGAAAGCAGGTGTTGTCAGATGTGAAAATTACCGAACAATCAGTTTAATAAGCCACAGCTGCAAAATACTAACACGAATTCTTTACAGACGAATGGAAAAGCTGGTAGAAGCTGACCTCGGGGATGATCAATTTGGATTCCAGGATATAAAATGTAGACTTGCAATGGCAAAGAAAGCGTTTCTGAAGAAGAGAAATTTGTTAACATCGAGTATTGATTTAAGTGTCAGGAAGTCGTTTCTGAAAGTATTTGTATGGAGCGTAGCCATGTATGGAAGTGAAACGTGGACGATAACTGGTTTGGACAAGAAGAGAATAGAAGCTTTCGAAATGTGGTGCTACAGAAGAATGCTGAAGATTAGATGGGTAGATCGTATAACTAATGAGGTGATATTGAATAGGATTGGGGAGAAGAGATGTTTGTGCCACAACTTAACTAGAAGAAGGATCGGTTTGTAGGACATGTTCTGAGGCATCAAGGAATCACCAATTTAGTATTGGAGGGCAGCGTGGAGCCTAAAAATCGTAGAGGAAGACCAAGAGATGATTACGCTAAACAGATTCAGGAGGATGTAGGTTGCAGTAGGTACTGGGAGATGAAGAAGCTTGCACAGGATAGAGTAGCATGGAGAGCTGCATCAAACCAGTCTCAGGACTGAAGACCACAACAACAACGTATGACTTCTGAATTCTTTCACCCTTTTATAAGGATACAACATTAACAGTCCCAATTCTTATATATACTCCTGGAAATGGAAAAAAGAACACATTGACACCGGTGTGTCAGACCCACCATACTTGCTCCGGACACTGCGAGAGGGCTGTACAAGCAATGATCACACGCACGGCACAGCGGACACACCAGGAACCGCGTGTTGGCCGTCGAATGGCGCTAGCTGCGCAGCATTTGTGCACCGCCGCCGTCAGTGTCAGCCAGTTTGCCGTGGCATACGGAGCTCCATCGCAGTCTTTAACACTGGTAGCATGCCGCGACAGCGTGGACGTGAACCGTATGTGCAGTTGACGGACTTTGAGCGAGGGCGTATAGAGGGCATGCGGGAGGCCGGGTGGACGTACCGCCGAATTGCTCAACACGTGGGGCGTGAGGTCTCCACAGTACATCGATGTTGTCGTCAGTGGTCGGCGGAAGGTGCACGTGCCCGTCGACCTGGGACCGGACCGCAGCGACGCACGGATGCACGCCAAGACCGTAGGATCCTACGCAGTACCGTAGGGGACCGCACCGCCACTTCCCGGCAAATTAGGGACACTGTTGCTCCTGGGGTATCGGCGAGGACCATTCGCAACCGTCTCCATGAAGCTGGGCTACGGTCCCGCACACCGTTAGGCCGTCTTCCGCTCACGCCCCAACATCGTGCAGCCCGCCTCCAGTGGTGTCGCGACAGGCGTGAATGGAGGGACGAATGGAGACGTGTCGTCTTCATCGATGAGAGTCGCTTCTGCCTTGGTGACAATGATGGTCGTATGCGTGTTTGGCGCCGTGCAGGTGAGCGCCACAATCAGGACTGCATACGACCGAGGCACACAGGGCCAACACCCGGCATCATGGTGTGGGGAGCGATCTCCTACACTGGCCGTACACCACTGGTGATCGTCGAGGGGACACTGAATAGTGCACGGTACATCCAAACCGTCATCGAACCCATCGTTCTACCATTCCTAGACCGGCAAGGAAACTTGCTGTTCCAACAGGACAATGCACGTCCGCATGTATCCCGTGCCACCCAACGTGCTCTAGAAGGTGTAAGTCAACTACCCTGGCCAGCAAGATCTCCGGATCTGTCCCCCATTGAGCATGTTTGGGACTGGATGAAGCGTCGTCTCACCCGGTCTGCACGTCCAGCACGAACGCTGGTCCAACTGAGGCGCCAGGTGGAAATGGCATGGCAAGCCGTTCCACAGGACTACATCCAGCATCTCTACGATCGTCTCCATGGGAGAATAGCAGCCTGCATTGCTGCGAAAGGTGGATATACACTGTACTAGTGCCGACATTGTGCATGCTCTGTTGCCTGTGTCTATGTGCCTGTGGTTCTGTCAGTGTGATCATGTGATGTATCTGACCCCAGGAATGTGTCAATAAAGTTTCCCCTTCCTGGGACAATGAATTCACGGTGTTCTTATTTCAATTTCCAGGAGTGTACTTCTTAGGGCTTTGTTACTTTCGGTATTGGTTTTGATCTGAAGCTCATTTCATTGTTGAAAGCAAATGAGTTATCGATTACTGGTTTGTTGGGACTACCGTAGATTCACCAGAGCCCTGTTGGCCGTCACTTTTTGGGATTCCAGTGGAAATGGTTCAAATGGCTCTGAGCACTATGGGACTTAACATCTGAGGTCATCAGTCCCCTAGACGTAGAACTACTTAAACGTAACTAACCTAAGGACATCATACACATCCGTGCCCGAGGCAGGATTCGAACCTGCGACCGTAGCATCGCGCGGTTCCAGACTGTAGCGCCTAGAACCGCTCGGCCACAGCAGCCGGCGACTCCAGTGGAGTCTTCACAGTTACTGTAGCGGTGTCGCGGCACTCACAATCCCCACTGTACTTCGCCCTTATAGGCAATCACCTACTGCTTGCCGTTGGCCGTCTTTCAGCGCGTTGACGAGAGGTTGGACGTATCCACAGTACAGTTCTTGGAAACACTCTGCTGACAGGTTAAATAATTTTCATAATCACGAAGAATTTTCACAAAGCCATATCAGTTATCATTTTGACCACATCGCTGAGCTGTCGCTTACCGCTCTTATGAATTCTGTTCTTCTAACACTTTTTTCTACAGTCTTTATTTCTTGTGGTATTATCACGTTTTTCTTTTATTTTTTCCCTCAAAGTAGTGTTTTTGGGCATACTGATGCGACCGCTACATTGATACAACCACTATATTTGCTGCGGACGGCCCGTCAGTCCCTTAATTATTGAAAATACTGAAACTTAAATTCGAAGCTCCTTTATATGTGCAATGAAAGGAACTTATAGACAGACTTTTTACTTTCAGTTATGGTGAAGCATTTTCAATCGTTGAATGTATTGACAGGTACAGAGGGACACTTCGGCTGGAATTAATAGATTCTGAGGAAGCTTTTGTCTGAGCCCTCAGAACAAGGCACTGTGTAAGTACACAATATCTATGAGGCTATGTTGCGGTTTCTATTAGATTTCAGCAGAATGGTAGAGAATTCCAGAATTAAAACAAGACGTGGGCAAGGAGTTATCATATCGTTAAAAGATCCTCAACTATCTTTGAGTAAGTTTCAACTGAGAAAACGAAAAAGGCTTTCGGAATGATGGAAAATGTCGATTTCCTAATGCTACTGTAAAGTCTGTACACTGAGCTGACAAAAATCATGGGATACCTGTTAATATTGTGTCGGACTTCCTTCTGCCGGCGTAGTGCAACAACGTGACGTGGTAAGGACTCATTAAGTCGTTGGAAGTTTCCTGCAGGAATACTGAGCCATGCTACCGCTACAGCCGTCTATAATTGCGAAAGTGTTGCCGTTCAGGATTGTGTACATGAACTGACCTCTGGATCAAGTGATGACTAGGTGTCGTTGAATGGTCTTCATCATCATCATTCAACCCCATAACGATCGGAGGAAGGCAACGGCAAACCACCTCCTTTAGTACCTTGCCTAGGACGGCGGTGCGGGTCTCCCGTATCGTTCCCCTACGCTCTGCCAGGAAGCATGGGACTTCATTTCCATTTTCCATTCCTTCAGACATGCATTTCCGAAGGAATAGACATTGCAAAATAAAAATAACGCCATTAACAACATTGGTGTTGTTTCCTTGTAGTGTCATTCTCCCTGCTGTAGGAATCACGTAACGTGCGAGCATTGTGGTATGTAGACAGTGAGCGGCATACGGGGATTTGGGTCGGTCCGGAGAGAGTTGAAAGGTAGCCGCAGCGGTTAAGGTGACCGCTCGGATAAGTGGTAAATCCGGGTTAGAGTCCTGCGCCGGCATGAATTTTCGTGTTTCAAGAATAGATAGTGTATCTTTTCCTAATACAGCTGATGTCAAAGGATTAGCCATCAGTGAATAAATTTCGTGAGGTAAAAACCATTTGGTCATTTCTTCCAGTCCATAAACTTTGCCTGCTCGCCGTGCGAAACTATTTGGCAATGTACTACGTTAGTCGTTCAGGAGGCATCATCATTCGTCTTCTTACTTGACCTACTGCAGCTGCACTTCAGAAAGAGTGAAACACGCGAGCTGTTAACGACTCTCAGATGCATGGCGAGACAGCCTCCCCAAAAACAAGCAGGCTCTGTTTTCCTCTGTGTGTTGCACTGTCCTCGCACAACACACGGATGTCACAGAGACAGTTGTCATAAATAACCACGCCATCTGCTTATCGTCGAGAGCTCCTGGTTATTTCGCGGCTGCTATGAGTCACGCCATCGTTTCAGAACAACTGAGCTGTGCGGTTACTCCGCGTAATCGATCCTGCGCTATTTTTCATTCTGGCAGTACTCATTTTTTGCGGACGTGTAAGAAGTTGACCTTCTGTTAGTAACATTTGATTAAAATTTATCGATGAATATACATTCTAAGACAAAAAAAAACTATGAACCACAAAGGAATCATCCGACTGGAAAGGAAATTATTAGAATTCCAGAACAATTGGTTGATTAATTCAAGAGAAAAAGCTTCACAAATTGAGCAAGCCAATTACATGTTGATCCAGTTCTTCCCCTTACGCAAGCAGTTATAAGGGCCAGAGGTGGACCACCGCGCTTTTGTCTTGTCCAATTTGTGATGGTCTTTCTCCTGAATAAGTCATACAGTCGTTCCGAAACTGTAAAATTTGTTTGTCTGTACGTCTATATCATATCTACCGATTTCCGTCCCGGCCGACCGTTGTGGCCGAGCGGTTCTAGGCGCTTCAGTCCGGAACCGCGCGACCGCTACGGTCGCAGGTTCGAATCCTGCCTCGGGCATGGATGTGTGTGATGTCCATAGGTTAGTTAGGTTTAAGTAGTTCTAAGTTCTAGGGGACTGATGACCTCAGATGTTAAGTCCCATAGTGTTGAGAGCCATTTGAACCATTTTTGATTTCCGTCCCATTCGCATAATTTCGTCGCGATGCGTCGTTTTTTTCTGTCTTAGAGTATATTAATAACTTTACAGAGAAATATCTCTGGTAGCCTATAAGTCTTGTTAAGCTTTTTTTGCTTAGAACGTACCTGCAACCCGCAACAGATACATATAATTCAATTCGGTACTTCTTATATCAGCCTAGTAGGATGTACTTTTGTAAAAACAAAATCTGTATGCAACTGAAGTATGACCTGTTTGTTCCTTGCGTCATGTTATGCAGGAGGCTGTCAGTCTTAGTTCTTAGACTGATGATCGGTCGGTTCTCACGTGGATGTTTTTTCATGATAGTTAAAGCGATTTTCAGGTCTGACAAAGAAATGCATATGTAATAAATAAATAAAAATACTATAGTGCATAAACCTTGTGATTTTACAATGAACTGAAGGTCCTGCTACAACTTTATCTCTGAGTTAGTTTACAGGTTATCGAAACAAAAGTGGACGCCACCTTTTCCATTGATGAATACTGTGTAAATCATTGTTGAATCTAAATCTACGTTCCGCGCGGTGATCAATTTGTTTCTACTTATCTGTAGCAGAAAAGCATTGGTATGATATGTCCATAATTAAAATTGTTTTTATATTATTTCTTCCCAGATGTATCTCTTGCAGTGGTCCTCAGGGTTCTACAGGGATCGCCTCTTCTATAGGAAACCTATGATATGTGTGGCTCAAAAAGGTCACTCCCATAAGGACCTATGAACAGACGAGAACACGTGGACGACGACCACAGGAAACTAATATGTGGCTTCTTAAACAGTACATACTCTAGTGATCGATATTACATATGGCAATTGTGGCAGGATAATGGGACTGTTACGTATTTCCAGACCGTGGCTGGTGAATAGGATTGGTCTGCAAGAGGTGTTTAGTGCCATCATCACAAAAATATAATTAGGTACTTAATCCGATATGTCATAATCGTCATAACAGTTTTACAATTTCTGTAACACTCATTTGTTAAATAAGATGGTAATATATAGGAGCATGAATATAAATGTCTGGAGTATCCCTCCAGAGAACGGAAAGAATCTAGCGCAAAATTATCACACCTAGAAGGGGTGACATTTGACATATGGGAGTTGTGATATGTTTCAGTTGTCTGTTAGCCCATGTGACTACGATACTACCTTACTAAACTGAAGTACACCTTGTAGCATCAAACTGTTCAGAAAGTGCCTCGTCGTGATGTTGAATCCTGTGGCTTCACTTGCCTTTAAAATCACAGACTGGTTCCTACGTACATCTAAGATCACAGCACAACTTTTTGTGTCACTATGATATCTGCCACCATTGTATGGTTGATTGATGATTTCGAGTTACCTCAGAAATAGAAATTCGTCATCGTTAACTTTTACTCAAGAAAAATCATTTTCAGTTATCGAAACTCAGAAATTTTTTCCGATAGAAATCTAAAACTGATAATTAGTTAACGGGTGTTCGGCTGAATGTCGTGCGCATCTAATGATGGTAACGTGGTCGTTTGTCGATTAATTGAAAACTTGAAATATCAAACATTCCAAGTGCCAAATCTCCCATTTGTCAAGAGAATCGATAAGCAATGTATCTCTTTTTGTATATAACTTATTTGTATCCAAAAGGGAAGGCATTCGGATACCACAGAATTATTCTGGTCGTCTCATCACTGTTAAAAATATTAAGGCAAATTAGAAGTAAATAATTGATTAAAAACATTCTAGGTACCATACCGAACAACTGACTAGGTCTAAGCGCCAATAAGGAAATTTTCGTTGAAAGTGCCGTTAATACTGAGGCACTACGTTTTATTCGTGATAACACAAGTCCAGAAATAAAGTAGTAATGTTTTAACTAGTAGGAGTGCAATCAACAGAAACCATTTCTTAGATGTTTTAAACTTTTTATGAGATAGCAAAAAAATTAAATTCAAGAAAAATCATTTAGTATTGATTTCTTTTTCTTACACTACTCCATTCTTTGGACCAAATTTGGAAAGTTTACTGTCGAATATCCCACGCAATTGAAGAGCATTTCCCAGACACGTTGTTTTGCCTGTTCACTTCTCGAAATTTTTACTGTTTCTGAAACCCAAATTATCTCCTTCCAGTAAAAAGATGTTTTATTGATACAACAAAGAGCTCACACGCATTCCGGTTACCGCACAAACGGTGCTGCAACGGAATGGAGGAGAGTGATGCACAGCACCTGGAAGTCCAAAAGGAAGCACTGATTAGCAACGCAAAAAAAAAAATAAAAAGTAAAAAAATAAAAATAAAAAACTTTCCCTCATCTAGTAATGAATATTTCCACATTTTCATCATGATTTGGCACTTGTAACAAATTTAGGATGTGTAACAAAGCACTATGAACACAACAGAATTAAAAATGCGTTTTGTGAAAAATGGCTGTTACAATTAGAACGTTTGATATTTCCACTCTTCAGTTGTCCCCTTTGAACAACTAGATCCGACTCAACACCGAAGAATTAATTTCTCGTCGTCATCGCTGGGAAATCTGAAATGTCACATTCATCTGTTCTTTTCCTTTAAAAAAAAAAAGTTACTGAAATTTATCTCTTACACCTGTAGTAAGTACTAGGACCTTCTCGCGGCGTTTCTTGGTTAAAAACTTCTAGAGCTCCACAGTTTGCCAAATTGAAGAGATTTTCTGTTACTGGCATATTTTAGTGCCTCAAATTCGGGAGATCACATGATATATGTCAGGACACCTCATTTGAGCGGAAGGACACGCGTGCAGCTCTGACGAGATCGGGAGAAAGCAGAGTGTGAAAATACCGATAAATATAGTTTCTCTCTTGAGAAGTTCCAAGGGGAGTTCCAGGCATAACATCTGCATTACAACATTCTCCAACGAGCCTTATAAATGAAATGACTACAACAGTACAGTGTTGACCGTTTAGGTATTGTACATTGTCGCCTCTGTCTCCACATACCAGATGATTTTTACTGATGAATATTTCTTCTACCCCAGTACTGTGACCTTGTAATATATCATTTATAAAAAATAAAGAGAGTAAAGACATGAATTGCTAATTGTTGTGCTCATTTCGTCCGGAAGGTAATTGTTCGGAAATGGGACATATCACAGTGACCACAGCAGGAGCATGATAAAGAAAAATATATCGTCAGGAGTTCGGTTTTGATTGAACTCAAATCTCCCGCTTAGCCTAAATAAAACACCCTTATTACCTTTTTTCTTTGTAGTCAGGTGCAAGTCTTTGTTGGAGAGCAGAAAAGCTTGTTGACGGCGAACCATGACAATATGATGAGTAATGCAGCGGAATAACGTTCATTACACCAAGAAAAACAGTAACCGGACTTCGTGATAAGAAATTTATATTGCAAGGCTCGACTCATGAAAAATGCAAATGTGCCTGTGATGGCGCTCAGTCCGCGCGCAATCGATACGCCAACAAACCAATCGCTTCCCAACGTTGTTATAAAACTGAAACAGGTATAAATTCTGAACACGTCAGTAATAAAAGGATTTCAACTAGATTATTACGAAATAAAGGTTTAAATTAATTTAAACATTATCATTATTATTCCTAAAATTGTAAGTCACGAAGAAATGCGTACTTGCATGAAGGCGGACGGAAGAAGAAAGGTGACAGAAAAGGGTCCATACGTGCCTCAATTTATTTTTTTTAAGCTGAAACACGAAAATTACATCAGCGATTTTGAGCAATGACGGGGATATACAGGGTATAACCGAATCTTTGACTTATGACGACAGATTATTACAGCTGGCTACCTTCACTATTATTGCTCACCGAAGGCATGTTGGTGCTTAATAGGTACCAAATATACAAATTAAAAAACGGAAACCCTGGCTCCCACGGCCAGTTAGATATAAAAAAAATTCTGGGAGCAGAGCCGCGTTACGTTGTAAAATATCTGTCACTCTTCTTTTCACTTGGCTTAATGCCCTGTCTCCACCGGGTCGGCGTCCTGATTGTTGCAATGGTTAATGTTAGTGGTAGCGTTTGGCCGGATGCCCTTCGAATCGCCACTCCCTCTCCCCTACCTTCCGATGACGGAATTTTTATACCCCCAACCACCTGCGTCTAGTATTATCCCTGTGAAAGTAAGCGAACATTTTCTAGACCGACCCTCGTCGTTTACCCACCGGACGGATTCGAGCCGGGTCCGACACGCCTCCCCGAATCACGGAAGCAGCGTGCTAATGCGCGCGGCTACCGGGGTTTTTCGTAAAATATCTGCCGCTGGTTGAGTAACACCGACTTTTCTCTAGGTCCCAGTACACTCAAAGAAAAGTCACTGCAGTTATTTTCCAACATTATACTGTTCTATACCAAGAAAATTATGATTTAAATAGTATATAAAATGAGAGGGAGGTAGAATTGGCTTTAACGTTTCGTCGACGAAAAAGTCATTACAGATATACTTGTTCGGGTTAGGGAAGCTCCGGTTAAGGACAATAACATAGAAAATCAGCTGTGCTCTTTCAAATGAGCCCTCTTGTCATTTACCTTAAGCGATGAAGGAGAATCACCGAAAAACTAAATTTGGATTGCCGAAAGGGAATTTGAATCTTTGACACCCCCCTCGACACCCTTTCAAAAGTACTTTGTTTTCAACTGCACCATCTCGCTCGTTAACAGTTAGTACGTATTTTGATTGTTAGATCTTACGTGAGGCAGTCTGGTAGATATAAAATTTCTCGATTTCCGAAAAGCATTTGACTCAGTACCACACCAACGCTTCTTATCAAAAATACGATGGTATGGTCTATCATGTAAAATTTGTGACTGCACTGAGGATTTTTAGATAGGAAGAACGCAGCAAGTTGTCTTGGATGGAGAGCAGAAGTAACTTCTGGTGCAAGCCAGAGAAGTGTGGTGGTCCCTTGGTTGTCACGTTGTATGTTAATGAACTTGCGGAAGATATTAATAATAACCTCAGACATTCCGCAGATGACGCGTTAAGTATATTCTGAAAAAAGCTGCACAGATATTCAGTCAGATCATGATAAGATTTCAAACTGGTGTAAAGACTGACAACTTGCTTTAAATGCTTGGGAATGTACAATTGTGCACTTCACTAAACGAAAAAACGTAATACCCTATGACTATGATATCAACGAGCTACAATTGAAATCGACAAACTCATACCAATAACTGGGTGCAATAATTTGTAGCGATATGAAATGGTAGGATCACATAGATTCAGTCGTACGTAAAGCAGGTGGTAGACTTCTGTTCACTGGTAAAATAACAGAAAAATATAATCAGTCTACAAAGGAAGCTGATTACAAAAAGCTTTCACGACTCATCATGGTGTGTGGGACCAGTACGAAATAGGACTAACAAGAGATATGTACAAAGAAGGGCTGCACTATCAGACAGATTTATCTGGCTCTTGGGAAGTGTCAAGAAGACGCTGAAGAAACTTAATCGGCAGATACCTGAAGATAGACGCGTACTATCCGTGGAAACCTACCTACAAAGTTTGAAGAACCAGCTGTAAATAATGAATCTAGGGATGTAGTACAAACTCCAACATATGGCTCCCATAGGGATCGTGAGGACAAGATTAGATGAATTGCAGCATGCACAGTGGCGTTTAAACAGTCATTCTATCTACGCTCCATAAGTAAATGGAACGGGAAAACACCCTAATAACTGGTTACAATAGGACGTAGACCAACCTAGTACCATGCACTTCACAATGGTTCGCAGAGTACAGATGTAGATGTAGGTCTAATAAGACATAATTATAGGAACAGAGTTTGTTTCCCCTGTCACAATTCCTACGTTATTAGTATGTGTAACCCATGGTATACTTAGCGAGAGGAAATTGGAAGTTTGTGGTAAGGACAATGTGACCAAACTGCTGAGGTCATCGATCCCTAGGCTTACACACTACTTAATCTAAAACTAATTTACGCTAAGGACAACACACACACCCATGCCCGAGAGAGGATTCGAACCTCCGACGGGGGGAGCCGCGCGAACCGTGACAAGGCGCCCTAATATATTGAAAGTCTTGAATAGCCTTAAGCCTAGTTTAATACTAAATAAATAATTTGTTCGTAAGTCACGATACCACGACTTAGCCACTACGGCAACAGTAAAAATATAGAAATAACGACTAGTCCATTGCTAGCTTACCATACTGATTCACCGCTAGGATTTTTTCACGGAAATCGTTCATGGTCAGCGGCCCACGCGAAGTACTTAATGAACGTTTTACGTGCGCTGCCAAAACGATTTGTTTACGTCATCATACAGTCACATGTAACCAGGTAAAAGCACTGAATGTGACTTCTTCAGCGATTGCAGAGCTGAGACCCGCCAGTTACTGCTACAACGATCGTCAAGCTCTCCGTGGAGCCAGCCAAAAACAAATTTGGTACGGTAGCTCTTTTCTCCTTTTTGTATCGCAATCAGAACCACCTTCGCAACTATTTACATTTTTAGTACAAAAACAACTTTCCTGCGGAGAAATTTCTTAATTAAGACGCAATTACTCGGCTGAATTCGCAGATAACCTCCACGGAGGGGCCCTTTGACGAAGGCAATGCGGTACCGTCTGAAAAGGGTTCCTGCTGGAATGCGCCCTCTGGAGGCTTCAAACAACGGGCCAACGCCGTGGCAGCAAGCAGTTCCTCGCTTTTGCGGTTACGGTAAATACGGCCGGCTCTGCAAAGCATGCCGAGAAAAAATTCGGTCAGCTGAGAGGGCTAACGAGTCCGTTAAATTTCCCTTTTTTGCGTTGTTTGTTCTGAATAACACTCCTTGTATAATTCGCATATTAATGTGAACAAAACGCCACTGTACTGTGCGTCATTATTAAAAACTTTTGCTCATTCTGTTTCGGATAGAGAAGGCTGTACATTCCAGTGAACTCTCGTGTTTGCAGACTTTTTCAATAAAGTAAATTTCATTTACAGTTGAAATACAACAGAAACTAAAAATACGATCATCGAGCTCTTTTCGCATAATTCTTAAACATACTCAGTACTGTATATATCATTCTCGGGTGAGACGTCGGATGCTGTTGCGAAATTTCCGACGTCTCGCCTGTTTAACAATATTCACAACTAGTACATCGGGAAAGCCTCAAGCAACACTGTGACTTAGGAAGTCAGGGTAAGGGGTACACTTAGCATGGAAGGTCAAGACCCCTACTATGTCATTCCTTAACACGACTAGCAAATCAATTATTACCAATTTATTCAAAACAAGCTTTTATAAAACAGATTAGAGGCAGTCAATGCCTGGCCGTTCTTAAAACAATATCAAAATATACAGTTACAACAACTTACTTAAAAGATGAGCCACGGAGGTGTCAAGGCTTAAGAGACAAATTACAATCTGAAGGAGATTTTAAAGGTGGCATAGAGAGTTTTCTTTCTTTTTTAAAAAAACAAATCTGCAATAACCTGCAACATGGAAGTGATTTACAACACACACCAGTTCGTTACCAACCCAAATGACACAAGGAGCACAACAAGTTAATTAATAAAATTGATTCCCAAGTAAATTAAAACTTCCCCTTTTTTTACATATACATAAAATAGGTTCAATAACTACCAAACGGACAGTGACACCAGGCTTCCCTGGGCAAAAGGTGACTTAACTTAAAATACCGGAAGCAACAGACCAGCCGTCCAAAACAACACGTAAACGCCGGTCCCAACCGGGAGTCACTTTCCATTAGACGACACATCACAGCTTTTGTATACCGAAGCAGAACGTAGCGCCGCTTCCACACACCCCAACTTGCAGAAAACTGGAACACGAACAGACCGCAGAAAACACGGCAAACACCAAGCAAACATCAGTTAATATAAGTTATAGATTATATAATGGTGAGACAGAGATTTAGAAACCAAGTTTTGAATTGCAAGACATTTCCAGAGGCAGATGTGGACTCTGACCACAATCTATTGGTTATGAACTGTAGATTAAAACTGAAGAAACTGCAAAAAGGTAGGAATTTAAGGAGATGGGACCTGGATAAACTGACTAAACCAGAGGTTGTACAGAGTTTCAGGGAGAGCATAAGGGAACAATTGACAGGAATGGAGGAAAGAAATACAGTAGAAGAAGAATGGGTAGCTCTGAGGGATGAAGCAGTGAAGGCAGCAGTTGATCAACTAGGTAAAAAGACGAGGGCTAGCAGAAATCCTTGGGTAACAGAAGAAATATTGAATTTAATTGATGAAAGGAGAAAATATAAAAATGCCGTAAATGAAGCAGGCAAAAAGGAATACAAATGGTTCAAATGGCTCTAAGCAAAAATGAGATCGACAGGAAGTGCAAAATGGCTAAGCAGGGATGGCTACAGGACAAATGTAAGGTTCTAGAGGCTTATCTCACTAGGGGTAAGATAGACACTGCCTACAGGAAAATTAAAGAAACCTTCGGAGAAAAGAGAGCCACTTTTATGAATATCAAGAGTTCAGATGGAAACCCAGTTCCAAGCAAAGAAGGGAAAGCAGAGAGGTGGAAGGCGTATATAGAGGGTCTATACAAGGGCGATGTACTTGAGGACAATATTATGGAAATGGAAGAGGATGTAGATGAAGATGAAATAGGAGATACGATACTGCGTGAAGAGTTTGACAGAGCACTGAAAGTCTCCGGGAGAAGACAACATTCCATTAGAACTACTGAAAGCCTTGGGAGAGCCAGTCCTGACAAAACTCTGATCTATGAGACAGGCGAAATACCCTCAGACTTCAAGAAGAATATAATAATTCCAATCTCAAAGAAAGCAGGTGTTGACAGACGTGAAAATTACCGAACTATCAGTTTAATAACTCACAGCTGCAAAATACTAACGCGAATTCTTTACAGGCGAATGAAAAAACTGGTAGAAGCCGACCTCGGGGAAGATCAGTTTGGATTCCGTAGAAATGTTGGAACACGTGAGGCAATACTGACCTTACGACTTATCTTAGAAGAAAGATTAAGGAAAGGCAAACCTACGTTTGTAGCATTTGTGGACTTAGAGAAAGCTTTTGACAATGTTGATGGAATACTCCCTTTCAAATTCTAAAGGTGGCAGTGGTAAAATACAGGGAGCGAAAGGCTATTTACAATTTGTACAGAAACCAAATGGCAGTTATAAGAGTTGAGGAGCATGAAAGGGAAGCAGTTGGCAAATGGCTCTGAGCACTATGGGACTTAACATCTTAGGTCATCAGTCCCCTAGAACTTAGAACTACTTAAACCTAACTAACCTAAGGACATCACACACATCCATGCCCGAGGCAGGATTCGAACCTGCGACCGTAGCAGTCCTGCGGTTCCGGGCTGCAGCGCCTAGAACCGTACGGCCACCACGGCCGGCAGGGTTTGGTTTGGTTTGTGGGATTAAAGGGACCAGACTGCTACGGTCATCGGTCCCGGCCGGCAGGGAAGCAGTGGTTGGGAAGGGAATGAGACAGGGCTGTAGCCTCTCCCCGATGTTATTCAATCTGTATATTGAGCAAGCAGTAAAGGAAACAAAACAAAAATTCGGAGTAGGTATTAAAATCTATGGAGAAGAAATAACAACTTTGAGGTTCGCCGATGACATTGTAATTCTGTCAGAGACAGCAAAGAACTTGGGAGAGCAGCTGAACGGAATGGACAGTGTCTTGAAAGGAGGATTTAACATGAACTTTAACAACAGCAAAACGAGGATAATGGAATGTAATCGAATGAAGTCGGGTGATACTGAGGGAATTAGATTAGGAAATGAGACACTTAAAGTAGTAGAGGAGTTTTGCTATTTGGGAAGCAAAATAACTGATGATGGTCGGAGAGGATATAAAATGTAGACTGGCAATGGCGAGGAAAGCGTTTCTGAAGAAGAGAAATTTGTTAACATCGAGTATAGATTTAAGTGTCACGAAGTCGTTTCTGAAAGTATTTGTATGGAGTGTAGCCATGTACGGAAGTGAAACATGGACGATAAATAGTTTGGACAAGAAGAGAATAGAAGCTTTCGAAATGTGGTGCTACAGAAGAATGCTGAAGATTTGATGGGTAGATCACATAACTAATGAGGAGGTACTGAACAGAATTGGGGAGAAGAGAAGTTTGTGGCACAACTTGACTAGAAGGAGGGATCAGTTGGTAGGACATGTTCTGAGGCATCAAGGGATCACCAATTTAGCATTGGAGGGCAGCGTGGAGGGTAAAAATCGTAGAGGGAGACCAAGAGATGAATACACTAAGCAGATTCAGAAGGATGTAGGGTGCAGTACGTAATGGGAGATGAAGAAGCTCGCACAGGATAGAGTAGCATACAGAGCTGCACTTATGCTATATCCCACGCTACTATTTGAAGTTCGCAATCACTATCTTGTTTCCCTTCTTTCTGTGGACCTACTCCATGGCTTCGTTTGTAGAACATTGTTCTCACTAAAATGATAAACAAAAAAAACTGTTGCTTTTTCTATGCATTCCTTGCCTGGGATATCATTTTATTTTTGCCACAGTGTAGTCTCCTAAAGCACGTCAGTGTCTCGTGCAGCCCGTCTCTCCACAGCCGGTGGAATGCGTCCTATGCGGCACTGTATGCAGAGATTCAATTAACAACGCGCCCCCTGACGCCAGACCATTATCAAGTCGACCACCAGCAGCTGTATCGACTGGGTAAGCAATAGGCAATTCGGTCCACTTGACTGAACTGCGCCCACTCGATCCACGGTTTGCTTTTCCCACTACATGAATCCCGTCTGCGTAGTTGCGAAACGTACGGGAGGATTTTATGGAAGTAGCAACTTCGAAATTGGCAAAGTTCTCTCTGCGTTGCGCTCTATCATTCTAAGATCATGTGATAGATCCCAAATCGAATTTCGAGGACAATGAGAGCTTGACGCATATATTACGAAACATTTTCTGTCTGTCTCTCTACCTACCTGCCTCTCTATCTATCTATCTATCTACCTCTTATATCAGAAATTTTCCTGTCCCTTTTTAAGGCAATTCCATCATATGGAAAGGAATAAATTGTACTCTTTTACTGTTGCAGTGAACATGGAATTCAGTCAGCTATAGGCCCTGAGGCACTCGTGACGAAATATTCAAGAACGGCAATGATTTTTAACTATATATCGACGTAAGTGCCACGTCAATGAGACAGATAAAGTAAGATGCGTCAGAATTAGACGGTTATGAGCAATTGCTGTTAAGTAGAATTACACTAAAAAGAACAGGATGAAACTTCCTGGCAGATTAAAACTGTGTGCCGGACCGAAACTCGAACTCGGGACCTTTGCCTTTCGCGGGCAAGTGCTCTACCATCTGAGGTACGCAAGCACGACTCACGCCCCGTCCTCACAGCTGTACTTCTGCCAGTATCTCGTCTCCTACCTTCCAAACGTTACAGAAGCTCTCCTGCGAAACTTGCAGCACTAGCACTCCTGAAAGAAAGGATATTGCGGAGGCATGGCTTAGCCACAGCCTGGGGGATGTTTCCAGAATGAGATTTTCACTCTGCAGCGGAGTGTGCGCTGATATGAAACTTCCTGACAGATTAAAACCGAGCACTTGCCCGCGAAAGGCAAAGGTCCCGAGTTCGAGTCTCGGTCCGGCACACAGTTTTAATCTGCAAGGAAGTTTCATATCATCACACACTCCACTGCAGAGTGAAAATCTCATTCTGAGTACTAAGGCTGTCCTTTCTTTTTGTCTGGACTATTACTGGACAACTTTGATAGCTATTTCTTTTTTAGCTCCAGGTTCTTTCGACATTCCTTGTGTGCAAGAGAGAGAGAAAGAGAGAGCATTTCAGCTTCCAAGCTTAGGAATACTGCTACAGCGTCTTCCTTTGCAAAACCGTGTACTATAACGTTGGAAATTAATTCTTCTACAGTAAACAGAGCATTTGATACGATGCAAACCATTCGAACAGTGAGCCAGGTCGAAAATGGAGATTAGTCACCAGACTTTTACGAGGAGTGCTTCACCAGATGCCGTGTCCGAGCACGTATGCTGGTCAAACTCAGAACTTCAGTTTGTTACGAGCTCCTGTCCTTTACTTCAAAACACTGCGGAGAATATCATACGATAAATTAACCCACAAAAAGTTAAAAATTTCATATACAAGCCTCTCAGCAAATAATCTGCAAAGGGTAAAAGGACTAATTCTCAGCAGCAGCCCAGAAGCCGTGAATAAACCTGACTACAAGCAATATCTTCTCTCTCCAAGGTGCTATTCCCACAGCATCGCGGGAGGTCCTCTCCAGTGTATGGAAGACAAGGGCAAAAGCTCGTGACAAGACGAAACTTCGAGTTGACTCGAGAGTTATTCTCTGATGATGTAATTATCAGCGAAATCCCGGGGAGTGATGGTGTTCGAACACCTGTCGGGCTCACAGTTTTAACTTGTCACAGAAAACCGTTGTTAAATGCACTTTATTATGATATCTCTGTCTACTGTTCCGAGATGATCAGTTTTAATCTTTCACTGGTCGCATCTCAATGCATACACTCATTTTCACAGGAGCGATTTCTGTTTCTTTATAATGATCAAATATGTCATGGACTGTGGATCGTTTATTGTGCTGGAACGCTCGTAAAACAGCTTCCTATGTTTCTTCAAGACTTCATTACATTACTATTTTCATGTTTATTCATAGCTTTTCTTTCGGATTCGTTATACTCTTGACAATTCGACTAGGTTCGGCAGTTTTTTAATGAATCTCGCTTAATTGTCTTTTTCCGCGATTTCCATATATCCCATGCCATTCATAGGTCTTCATTCTCCTGCAGACAAATTTCAAAAAGTGTAGGACACTGAATAATTTACTTGGTATTTAGATTCAGAGTATATTTAGAAGAATGTCATTCGCACGCATTGTGTTCCAAAATCGGGGGCAGACGTTTCCGCTTCCAGATGTACCAGTCCACATTTACGCCTTATACCTCAATGGAGAGCAACACGAAAAATACAACAGTAAGCTGCATATGGGGAATCCACTTGTGACAGTTTGCCACTGACACAGCAGCCTCGCACGACTCCGTGAACTCACGTTACGTAATGTGATAATGACAGAAGAGTACCGTCGACTCTGATATCTCCTTCAGCAAACAAGCAGTTACGTGTCTGTGCCGTTTCTGTGTACCCTGCTCTGCGATAAACAGTGCTCTGATTACTCTGTCAACATCGATCGGGCTTGCTCTGCACATTCATGTCAGCGCAAAACTTCGGGCGGTTGCCCTTCGCGTGATCTTTGGCGGGTGTGTTCTAGATTCTCCTCTGTCATGACGCAGAGCGTGGGTACATTCCCGTGGTTCGCATTTTTTCGAAGCCACTGCACCACATCAACGAACACATTCTAAAACAATCAACAGTGTGTGATGAAAATCATCTCCAGTAACGAGATGCGTCTTCATCTAAATTTACACACTACGAACAATGATAAATTTTCTAGCAAATTTTAATTTATCTGTCAGTTTCATTTACGGACGGAGCGTGTAGAAGCCTATTTTTTCCACTATTTTTATGGTAGAGGTGCGCCGGGGACTGAGCAACATTTGTCGGTTCCATGCTAAGAACTGGTTGTAGACAACTTATTTTTCACGAGATATTTGACTTCTTTATTTAAGTGACTGCTAGTGGAGACTTTCCACTATTTCTACAATATTTTTGTGGGACGATGCCAAGCCTACGACTATTCGCTAACTTCTTTCTACACGCTTCATCGCAACCTTCAGGATTACACTTGTAAGCAGGATTTTAATATGGCCTTACTGATACTTTGTGAGCAATTTCTTTCCAAGTACGCTACCAAAAAATAGAAGCTCTGTCTACTAATGTGCCTATGAGACTGTTCACCAAGTCATTAATGATCATTACGTTCAATCTTAGAATATATATAATTCTGCCTTGCATCGACATGAATTATTTAGGGCAATAGTTCTATGGTAAGTTCTGTTGCCGTATTTTGTAGGTGTGTGTGACATACGTGACTTTATTTTTTCAAATCGATGGGAACAAAATTGGTTCAAATGGCTCTGAGCACTATGGGACTTAACATCTATGATCATCAGTCCCCTAGAACTTAGAACTACTTAAACCTAACTAACCTAAGGACATCACACAACACCCAGTCATCACGAGGCAGACAAAATCCCTGACCCCGCCGGGAATCGAACCCGGGAACCCGGGCGCGGGAAGCGAGAACGCTACTGCACGACCACGAGCTGCGGACCGATGGGAACAGTTCTCTGTTCAAGGTACCTTGAGTAAATTGAGATTGGAGTTAGTTTTCGATAAATTTCTACTTTCAGGCTGGAACACAGACTCCATCGACCTCTGTGTCCTTGTTGAGATTCAATGAATTCGGCTGCTTCTCATCACCTCCATTCGCGGAACCTATATCATTCAACTGGATAACGTTTAGTTCAAAGAGACAGAAAAGAAATTCTTCTTTTATTACCACGAAGCACTTTCTGTTACTGCTGCCCGGGGCTATTACAATCACAATCTCTGAAAATCCACTCCACCTGTGGCGCTACTCGCGTGATGGATCCATAAATAAGTTCTTCTGGGAAGATGAACCTAGGAGGCTGGATAATATTACTCCTAGTTACTTGAAGTACGTTGCGTGTCATTTATCCCTCGACGTTGTGAGTTAACGAGCATTGCGCTCTCATTTAAATATATGGTCGAAAGAGTCAACCTACAGGAATTATTAAACGTATCCTGCCGTCCAAGACCGCGTGCCACAAAGGGCGCAGATTCACCACGAGATGGGGAAACTCACAGGCGTCTATTGTCTATTGAGGACTAAGCGCAGTAGTGTGGAGTGAGACAGACGAGGACCTACGTCATAGGGAAACCCCGTAGAAGATGTTTGTGACCAAGGAGACGCAGCGGACCCATAAAGGGAAACATTTATGAAAACGTTAATTCTGTAGCTATTCAGGGAATGAAGACACAGTAATTTTAATCTGCCATCTATAAATTTTCATCGTGATTCCAATAAAACTTGAATATTGCTCACATCTATAGTAGTTTGGGATTTACTGTTAAAGTGATATTCACAAGTTTTGTAACAAAGAGCTGAATGCTAAAATCTGAACGCTTTAGTCGATCTTAAAGATCGATATTTCATATAGAAGCGCATCATGAAAATGACAAACTTTGTAAATATTGACTCTGTAACTTTATTTTCTTAAAAAATGGTTCAAATGGCTCTGAGCACTATGGCACTTAACATCTATGGTCATCAGTCCCCGAGAACTTAGAACTACTTAAACCTAACTAACCTAAGGACAGCACACAACACCCATTTTCTTAAAAGATATAGTAAAGTTAAATTATGAGTATTTTCAGTTAAGCATCAGATCATCATTTCCTTCACATAAAACACATTGAACGATGACAGCTTGACACCTTATTGAATCATTAGGTAATAGAATATTTGTTGTAAAGTTTAGTGCGTAATACGGGGTGTTCAAAAAGTCTCTCCGCAGTGCCGTATGATTGTTATCCTCGCGTGCCGTATGATTTTTCGCCTGCCTGGGTTACTTCCCTTCAAGTGGGGAAAACTTGCAAAATTTAATGTGAAAATCTGTAAGTAAAAATGAATATTCAATAAATTAATGACTTGTATTTCACTGAGTTTCATTTCGGTATGTTCACTACGGCAAACGGCACACGCACGGCTAACAATCATATGGCACTGTGGAGAGAGTTTTTGAAGACCCCGTAGTTACTTTTGTTCTTTATTTATTTATCAGAAAGCACATTGGTGCAAGGCTACTGGCCAGGACAGATGGCCCTTGTAGTCTGGTCCCTTCAGTCCCACACACCAACCAAGCTACTGGCCGTGACATTCAAAGTTAAGAAGGAAATTGTATTGATTTTATGTAAAAGAATTTAACAGTGGATTTTATTGTTACTTTATTTAGAACGTGAACGTGGTCAAACTGTGAATATTTAAATATGTTAAAATGTAAAATAGTGCAGAATAAGCTGTAGTCAATCAGATGGACGACTTCAGGAAAGGGAACTACCCTAGGCAGTTGAAGGAGCGTATTCGGCGCATGGGAAATGCGGCCGGGGACGAGCAGAGGGAGAGTTTTGATGCAGACGCCGAAGCGGACAATTCGGCTGGAGACATCAAAGGGTACAGTTCGGATTGAGACGCGAAAGCGGGCAGTCGGTCTTTAGGCAGCTAGAAAGCGAAACGGCTTAGAAAATATTGCGTTGTGTTGTATCGCGGGACTTAGTCTGTGAGCGGTGAGCAGCCGCGCACCTGTAGTGAACTCTTAACTTTCCGCGTAGATAACTTGTATTTCGCGATGAGATTGTGAATGATCGAATTGTGTCAAATCGATATGCGGTAGAGTGTAACAGTAACTCTAAATACGACCACTTTCGCTATTAGTTTGCTTTCTGGATAAACATTATTCTAACCAAATCGCAACTGCGTGGCCCACATCATTTATAGGTCGTTAATTTAGTTCCCGATATTATTATTACTGCTATTGTATGTTATGTTAACTTCGTATTTCGCAAACTTGCCATCAGCCAGACAATTTCACCAAATGTCTAATTTAGGGCGTGTAATGCGACATGTGCAGTTCAACCCCTAGACGAGTTTGAGCAAAGACATTTAGACGAAGAGGAAATGCATGTGAGCCCGAACATCTTTGGGATGTTAGCTCGCAACGTCCCATATCCTTTGAACCCAGCGCCTCTTATTTAGTTGCCACGATAGTTGACAGGCGTGCAGATGTGCATTACAGTCCATTCTTACACTAACACTGCACTTTCGTCATTACTTTTTGAGCGCTTTCGACTTCAGAGTGATCGTTGCGTCCAATACCGAAAGCATAGTAAGTGTTTCAGTTTTGGGAGTGCTTAATACTTTTATCACTGTGTCCCCTTCGGGTGGACAAAAAGATTTAATTCTGATCCACGCGTGACTGCCATACTTCCAGAGACAAGAAATTTGCTCCTGAGATTGTGCTGCTTAGGTGTGCATACATTGTTTCGTAAAGTCAACATATTGCCCTGAAAGAGACTCACACAGAAAATAATAAAAAGGTAAATTAATTACTCATTCCATTCACAATAATAAAACAGAAATTTTTAACTTCCCTCAAGGCCTGGGTAGACAAAAGTGAACTAGTTGCGGCTATACACTGAGGTGACAAAAGTCATAGGACAGCGACATGCACACATACAGATGGTGGTAGTGTCACTTACATGAGGTATAAGAGGGCAATGCTTTGGCGGAGCTGTCATTTGCACTTAGGTGATTCATATGAAAAAATTTCCGACGTAATTATGGCCGCATGAAGGGAACTAACAGCCTTTGAACGCAGAATGGTAGTTGGATCTAGATGTATGGGACATTCCATTTCGGAGATCGTTGGGGAATTCAATATTCCGAGATCCACAGTGTCAAGAGTGCTCCGAGAATACCACATTTCAGGCATTACCTCTCACCACGGACAACGCACTGGCCGACGGACTTCACATAACCACCGAGAGCAGCGGCGTTTGCATAGATTTGTCAGTGCTAACAGACAGACAGCACTGCTTGAAATAATCGCAGAAATCAATGTGGGACGCGCGACGAAAATGTACGTTAGGACAGTGCCGCGAAATTTGGCGTTAATGGACTGTGGTAGCAGATGATCGAAGCGAGTGCCTTTGCTAAAAACACGACATGGCCTCTCCTGGGCTCGTGATCATATCGGTTGGATCCTAGATGAATGGAAAACTGTGGTCTGCTCAGACGAGCCCCGATTTCAGTTGGTAAGAGCTAATGGTAGGGTTCCAGTGTGGCCGCAGACACCACAAAGCCATGGGCCCAAGTTGTCAACAAGACACTGTGCAAGCTGGCGGCTCCATGATGGTGTCGGCTGGGGTTACAACAAAAGAATCAGAAATAGCTCTGAGCACTATGCGACTTAACTTCTGAGGTCATCAGTCTCCTAGAACTTAGAACTAATTAAACCTAACTAACCTAAGGACATCACACACAGCCACGCCCGAGGCAGGATTCGAACCTGCGACCGTAGCGGTCGCTGGGCTCCAGACTGTAGCGCCCAGAACCGCACGGCCACTTCGGCCGGCCGAATAAGAAATCAAAGACTTTAAATCAACCTGACGAAAAAAAAATCTAACAATATTTTGTAGGCAAACAATTTCCCAGTACCCTAACAAAAAATCGTATCTCTGTATACCGGTGCCCCTA
This sequence comes from Schistocerca piceifrons, assembly GCF_021461385.2. Lineage (NCBI taxonomy): Eukaryota > Metazoa > Arthropoda > Insecta > Orthoptera > Acrididae > Schistocerca > Schistocerca piceifrons. The sequence goes on from NC_060138.1 coordinate 852,157,764, forward strand.
TGTGCTTGTTCGCCAAATCACTAATAGCTATTGCCGGCCGAGTGGCCGAGAGGTTGTAGGCGCTTCAGTCTGGAACCGCGTGACCGCTATGGTCGCAGGTTCGAATCCTGCCTCGGGCAGGGATGTGTGTGATGTCCTTAGGTTAGTTAGGTTTAAGTAGTTCTAAGTTCTAGGGGACTGATGACCTCAGATGTTAAGTCCCATAGTGTTCAGAGCCATTTAAACCATTTTGAACTAATAGCCATTTTTTTTACATCATTCTGCCGAGCTGTGGAAGGCGACTGAACAAATTTCGCTGATTTATAGTCATTATGCTTAAT